>NC_083101.1:21342020-21646098 GCF_949774975.1 Lagenorhynchus albirostris
AAAATTAACTCAAAATGGATCACAGACCTAAATCTGAAACTAGAAAACTCTGAGAAGAAATCATAGGAGAATATCTTTGTAACCCTGGGGTAGGCAAATGTTCCTTAGGATGCAAAAAGCACAAGCCATAAAAAATTCTGATAAATTTTACCATATCAATTGCTAATGGAATATAACTAGCTTTAGCAGGGATGGACAAGGGATCCATTAAACTTAAACACACTCAACATTGCTACCTTCTTTCAGGAGTTCCCTGAGTAACTTTCAATGCAAAGGAAACTTGGGTATGCTCTAAAAAGCACTGATGATGTCTCAACTAACAGACCAGTGATTTAAAAACCTAGAAACAACAACAACAAAAATAAAACAGAACATGGGAAGCAACAGTTCTTTTAAAAAAACAGAAATAAGGTTACTCTGTTTTTTCTTATCGAGAATGACATAAACTTCCTATTTTATTTTCCCACCAATTAGAACTCTCAGAATCTAAGAAGTATATCATATAAACTTAATTTCTCCATATTCCCATTAAAGGATACAATTTATTATGTATGTTAAATATGGAAAACTACTTAAACAATGGAGATTTTATCAAAAACAAAAAAGTCTGAAGAAAAAAGTTCCAACATTAATGTGTAGAAAGGAGATACTACTTAAAAAAAAACACAGTAAAGGATATGGAAAGGGTATTTATTGCTATTGAGGCCTAAAATGTGCTTTCTAAAATTTAAAATACATCTATTGTTTCAAACAAAATTTATATGTAAATTATATAAATTAGTAGACATTAAAAATGGGCTTATAAACAAAGAATTCAGAGAATATTTGCTTTTACTTTAAGGTAGTGTATTTATTAATTTTCAAATGTCACAACTACCACGTAACTATTATGTAATTTTTTTTGGAAACAGACAAATTCTAAAGATACTTTGTCCATAGTATTGATAATTTTAAAAATCACACTAAAAAATATTTAAATTCCATACCATGAATATATAACATGTATTTCATTTATATTTCAATTCAGTAAAATCTACTGAATACCTGCTATATGCTAAACACTGTGTTATGGAGTAAATTGTATCCCTCCAAAAAGATATATTTTAGTCCTAAGTCCCACCACCTCAGAATTACCTTATTTAGAAATAGGGTCATTGCAGATGTAGTCAGTTAAGTTTGGATGAGGTCATACAGAGGTAGGGTAGGCCCCTAACCCAACACGACTGGTGTCCTTAAAAGATGACAGATACACAGGGAGAAAGCCATGTGACAATGAAGGCAGAGACTGGAATTATGCAGCTGCAAGCCAAGGAACACCAAAGATTGCCAGCAAACCACCAGAAAGAAGCTAGTAAGAGGAAGGAAGGATTCCCTGCAGGTTTCAAAAGTAACATAGTCCTGCCAACATCTTCATTTAGGACTTCTTGCCTCCAGAATTGTGGGACAATAAATTTCTGTTGTTTTAAGCCACCCAGTTTGTGGTACTTTGCTAGGCAGCCCTAG
Organism: Lagenorhynchus albirostris; assembly: GCF_949774975.1. Lineage (NCBI taxonomy): Eukaryota > Metazoa > Chordata > Mammalia > Artiodactyla > Delphinidae > Lagenorhynchus > Lagenorhynchus albirostris. The sequence goes on from NC_083101.1 coordinate 21,343,524, forward strand.
GAAACTAATACACACTGTGTGAAGCATTCCGGAAAAAAAAGAGAAATAAAACTGGCATTCTTGACTTCAAGAAGTTTAAAGTTTAATAGTACACTATGTAAGTCAATTAATTAATAAACTATAATACAATATAAGTAAATGTTCCAGATATGGGGATAATGATTAATTCTACTTTTGGGGTGAGGAATGCAAAGGAAGTAGGATCTACTTCCCGAAAGAGGTGAAGGCATTCTGCACAAAGCCACAGTGACTTGAAACAGTATGGTGATTTTAGCCAACTATAAGGATTCAGTTATTACTGGCTGTGACCTTTAAGATGGGAACTATGGAAGAAAGATTAAACTGAAGAATAATGCAGGGGCAAAAGCACAATGGTCTTTGTGTACCATACAAAGAGCTTGGGAGTTTACTTTGTGAAGGGCCTAAATCAGAAAACAGACATGGGCCAAACTCGTATTTTATAAAGATCATTTTTCAGATAGATTAAAAGGTGGCAAGGGGCAAAGGAGTCTAGACCAGAGTCTAGACCAGAGGCCTAAGGAATTAAAAAAGAGAGGAAGAGAGGGCAGATCTGTTAGAAGATAACAGGCAGAAATTGGTGATGAATTGCTTTTGAGGAATCAGGGTGAAAAGAGAGGCTAGAATAATTCCCAGCTTTCTATCTTGAAAGCCAGGATAGATTTGTTCTCAATCAAGATAAATATCATAAGAGAAAGAGCAAACATATAGATTAGGAGTGATGATTTGTTCAATTTCCTTTAAAAAGCAATGGACTCAGGAATCACTGATTTTAACGGCATAACATGAACAGTCTATGCAACTTACACATAAAAACCTCCCAACCTATAGACAAGTATGCCTTTCTATAAAGCCTTATATGACTTTGCAAAACTATTTAAGGTAATTTGAAAAGTGGAAACCATTTCAGTAGACTTTCAAAGTCATTTTAATCAGGTTTCCTGGGTGAGAGTATAAAATATGTGCCTTCAGAGAGATTCACTGGTTCATGTAACTTAGTTCCCTGAGTCAAATGTAAAGTGTCACCTGTCATCCATACTTTCAACAAACATGTATTAAACATTGTGAAGCGCTGGCTGAATCCTGGAAAGAGAAGGGTGACAAAGGCAGATTGTGTCATCACAGAGCTTACAGTCTAGGAGGACAGAGAAACAATAAAACAAATAATTTCAATCAAACATAGTAAGTGCTACAACAGAGAAAGAACATGGTGTTACAGGAACACAAGGCAGGGGCATCTCACCTAGACTGAGATGAGTCAGGGAAAGCTGGCTGCCTCTCACCCCACTAGCTTCTATGTAAGCTGAGAACCAAGGGACACATAGAAGTTAGTGAGAGGCAGGAAAAGTGTCCCGTTTGAAGGCCCAGAAAATAGAGAACATGCTATGTTTGATAAAATGGAAGTTGTTCAGTATGGCTGAATGGAAGAACATAAGGAGGGGCCCATAAGGAGTGAAGAATGCACAAGATGTGTCGGAAAAGGCAGGCAAGGGCCAGATCATGAAGATCTTGTAGATCGTGTAAAAAATTTTGGGCTTTATTATAGAGATAATAAGAAAGTATTCTATGGTTATAAGTAAGAAAGCAAAGTAAAAGTAAAAAATAAAGTAACTTAAGTAAAAAATCATCATTTTGATAATAGTTTGAAGAGATCTAAGTCAGAAGTAAGAATCCAGTTAGGAGACAGAATGTAATAATTGAGCTAAGATATATTATTGGTAACCTGCCTTGGATAGTGCAGGGCTGTTAAAAGGACAATAGATTTGAAAACCAAGTTAAGAGGCAGAAGATGAAAGATTAGATATGGGAAGTGGGAGGAAGGAATAGTTTAGAGATTCTGACTTGGCCACTGAGAAAGGGTTTGGTTTATGCCATGTTACTTTGAGGTGCCTTTAAAACATCCAAAAGGACTTCCCTGGTGGCACACTGGTTAAGAATCCGCCTGCCAATGCAGGGGACATGGGTTCGAGCCCTGGTCTGGGAAGATCCCACATGCCACAAAGCAACTAAGGCCATGCGCCACACTACTGAGCCTGCGCTCTAGAGCCCACGAGCCACAAGTACTGAGCCGACATGCCACAACTACTGAAGCCCACGCGCCTAGAGCCTGTGCTCCGCAACAAGAGAAGCCGCCACAATGAGAAGCCCGCGCACCACAACGAAGGGTAGCTCCCGCTCGCCACAACTAGAGAAAGCCCACACACAGCAACAAACACCCAATACAGCCAAAAATAAATAAATAAATATATTTTAAAAACCCCACAAACATCCAAAAGGAGGTATCAAATAAACAGTTGGATAGACACATAGATCAGTATCAAAAGATTGATAAAAGGAATGATGCAAAACATCTATGAACATTTTTGCACAATCATAATATATAGGATAAAAACTGGACACACAAAACGACATTAATGATAGCCTGATCTAAAAAAAAAAGAAAAGTGGTTATGAAGAACCTAGGAGTAGGACAGGAATAAAGACGCAGACATAGAGAATGGACTTGAGGACACGGGGAGTGGGAAGGGTAAGCTGGGACAAAGTGAGAGAGTGGCATGGACATATATACACTACCAAATATAAAACAGATAGCTAGTGGGAAGCAGCCGCATAGCACAGGGAGATCAGCTCGGTGCTTTGTGACCACCTAGAGGGGTGGGACAGGGAGGGTGGGAGGGAGGGAGACGCAAGAGGGAGGAGATATGGGAACATATGTATATGTATAACTGATTTACTTTGTTATAAAGCAGAAACTAACACACCATTGTAAATTGTAAAGCAATTATACGCCAATAAAGATGTTAAAAAAATGCATTAGATAGAAAAGGATAAGCTGAGAATATTTTATTCCATCAAAAAATAAAAATAAAAAGGCATAAACGTGGGAAAAAATTAATTACAATTACAATGGCATTCTAGTCATTCAAAATATTCCCTATGTGTTGACTAGCAGTATTATTCAATCACATTTTAAAAGTGGTTTTCCTGTCAATGAACATGATTTGACATGATGATTCATTCTTTACAGCCCATTCAAAGAAGTGGAAAAACTGAACATTCTATCTCAAAGTGAGTGATGTTAACATTTTTAGCTGTCTTTAAATTCCCACAGCCTCATTCTCCTGATGGAATTTTCCAGAACTTAAGGAGTAGCAGGGCCTAATAATGAAGAATCTGTCCCAGATGCTGAAAATACAGCCCCACCTTGCTAAGTGAGCTAAAGGCAGGCTGATACCACATTTCAGAGAACCATGCGAAAACATATGCTACTCCACTGTCCACTGGAACTGCTCTGACCAAGGTCACCAATAACCTCCATGTCAACAACCTCATCTGACACTCCTCGGTTCTCTTCTTTTGGCTTCTCAGTGGCTTGGCAGAGCTGTTCTCTGCCTTACTCGAAACTCTATATCTTCCTTGGATTCCATGACACTGCCCTGATATTTTCTCTTTGCTGGGGTTCATCATCTTTTTTTCGACTTTTAAAACTATAATTTATCAGTGGTCCTAGAATTCTTCTCATATTACTGTCTTACCAGGTGATGCTCTCATCTGCCCCTACAGATCGGTTATCAGGTACATACCCTGACAATTAATATCCAAATTAATATTTCAATAAATGGCATTACCATCTCCTCACCTGCTGAAGTCCATATCCTACAAGTCACTTTTGACTCCAATATGTTCTTCACATCTCTATGTAGAGGAACCTGCAGGCCTAGTTCAATTCTAAGACCTCACCTCTGGCCACTGGTTTCCCAAATACTAGGTTTTATAAAGCTTCTGGTTTATACTACTGCTACACTTCTAAAGCTTGTAATAAAAGATGAAACATTCAGACAAAGATGCATATTCTTTATACATAGTGGATAAGCTTTAAATAAACATTTTTAATATAGTAATAAGTTAGTTAATAAGTGTGGCTATAATTACATGATATACATGGATACAGCTATATAATACATAAATTAATTCTTATATCTTTGCTGGTTCTCAGGAAGGGAGGACAGGTCTTTTTTATTATTGTGAAATATTTGCTCCTGGGAATGAGATTTCGAAGCTACTGTATGTATCATATTAATAGCCCCTCCATTCTGACTTCCATTTTTAGGAATGAAGATGGTGAGTACTGAAAGTGGTAATAATTGTTCCAGATAAGATGGTGAATCAGTGACAGGAATTGAGAATGTGAGTAATCTATTTTTGTTCATAAAGCTAAATATTTTAGAAACTCTGAAAAGGGCTTAACAGATATCAAGACCGCTTGAATTTCAGGGCATTGGTAATAGGACTAAACCCTTCAATTTGAGGTCATAGCATTGAGAAAATACTCAAAGAAGGAAAGAGACCATTTCCCTGAGAAATGCAAAGGAATTTAAAAATTGATATGGTTTTGGTTGAGTATTATGGTCCCTTTGCAAAAGCACAAAAATTTCCTTACTTTTTCATATATTTCTATAGTTCATATTCTGATTCACTGCATATTTATCTATTTTACAATTAATACTGCATCATTTAAAATTCCAGTAGCTAATATGTTTTTATATTTGGGAAGGTAAATCCCTCCTCGTTATCCTTATTTTTCAAAACTGTTTTCTGATTCCTAATTTTTATGGCAAAGCTTCCAGTGTTTAACGAATTAAGTATGATATTAGCTATTTGTTCCTAATAAATTTTCTTAACTATGTTAAAAATGTTTTCTGGGCTTCCCTGGTGGTGCAGTGGTTAGGAGTCTGCCTGCCAGTGCAGGGGACATGGGTTCGATCCCTGGTCCAGGAGGATGCCACATGCCGCGGAGCAACTAAGCCCGTGCACCACAACGACTGAGCCTGTGCTCTAGAGCCCGCGAGCCACAACTACTGAGCCCGCGTGCCTACAGCCCGTGCTCCGCAACAAGAGAAGCCACCACAATGAGAAGCCTGTGCACAGCAACAAAGACCCAGTGCAGCCAAAAATAAATTCATTTTTAAAAAAATTTTTCTATGTTTCTTAATTAAAGAATGTTGGATTTTATCAAGTATTTACTCAACTATACATTTGATCTTCTTTTTCCTTTTTTACATCATAAGTTACATTTACAGATTTCTCACTGTTGACCCACCTTACATTCCTACTGCTACTTCTCCATTTCTGTCACTAGCCCCTCACCTTCTCTTTCACCTTTAAAACTAAGTTCATCAGTGGTTCTGGCACTCTTCTCATGGTGCTGTTTTACTAGATTATGTTTTCGTCTACCTCTGTCAATCTGGTTAGCAGATATATATTCCCCAATATTTTCCTAATTAATACCTCAATAAATGGCATCACCATTTTCCCAGCTGCTGAAGCCCAAATTCCAGATTTAGATTTCTAAATATTTTTTAGGATTTGAGGATCTTTACACAAATACACTGCCCGGGGGCTCGACAGCTGTGAGCCAGGCATCTTCTTGCTCTGTAATCCTTTCCTAAGCACTGAATGCAGACTATTGGAGAGTAGAAACCTTGACCAGCACTGTGTCTTCAACACCTTTAACAAGCATGACACACAGAAGGCATTTGATAAATATTGCACAAATAACGAATGATTACCTACTGAATGAACAAACTCAACTGAGTTCTCATGAATTCTTTAATTTGAAATATGCTACTCACCTGTTCTACCTGTCACCTAAACTTTAGCACTGTGTCTCCTCTGCCCCACTACCTCCTGCCCAACCTGACAAGAGCAGTTGCTACTCCTACCCATTCGCGAACAGGATTTCATGAAGCATAGAAGCAGTTCAGAGAAGGAGGGTGGGCTGTCAACAACCCATGTGGAATATTCACTGGCTACACCTCCTTCAACAAGTACGCATCATCTTTAATTGTAATCATACACTACTGAAAACTGACCCAGAAAGCCTGCTACAATCTTTTGCCTAGCTCACTACAGAAGTCTTAAGTGAAGAAGGCTGAATAATATCCAATTTACAATAAAATCAAAGAGTAAAACTACAGGCCTGTGAATGAAGTAAAGAGTATGTGCATATGTCAGTGTGAGTATTAGGTGGTAAACTTTGTAAAACCGTGCCCTGCTCCACTCTAAGAAACTCAGCCGGGGGCTACTGGCTTTGAAGGCAGTAGACGTTGCTCTGGGTACAAAAAAATGGTAGGGAAAAACTAACAGCTAGGTCTCTCTTGGAAGTATAGGGGCAGGAACCAACAGGCAGTTTAGCTTACCAAGGGAGATATGAGAGGTCATAGCGTACTCTACTTCACTAGGCTCCCAAGAGGTACCTAGTGAAGTCGGAGAGTGAACATCATGACCACCAATTATGTGTGCTGCAATGCCTGAGGCCTGTTTGTTCCTTAACTCTCTCACTTGCCTGGCCTCTGCTCCTGGGATCTCAGGAACATCCATGGTGACTAAAACTATGAGCTCACTCACTGTCAATATCCCTTCAAAATGCTGCCTGGAGGTAAGCTCTAAGGTAGATGCTCTGTGCCCAGGAGACAGTACCAGCAACCCCGACTCCCACCTCCAAACCAGGCCTTGCTGCTCCAATTTTTGGAAGAATCTTCTCTTCTTTTGGGGGAAATTCATCTACTAATTTTTGCAGGGGGTAGGGGCAGGGAGAAGATTTTTCCTTGGCTTGTGCACGGCGGTCAGCAGTAATTAGCTTTCTGAATAGTCAGTCTGATCCCGTCTTCTTCCCTTCTTCCAGATTTTTGTGTTTTTGGTTGTTCTACCGAAGTCCTCTTTTCTTGTTTTCCAGGGTTCCCACAGATTTTAATACATGGCATTTCACTTGGCTTTAAGAGATGAGTAGAACCTTTAGCTCAGTTGACTGCGAGTCAATGCACAACTGGAGAAACACTGCAACAGTGATTCTCAAATCAAGCCGTACACTGAAATCACCTAAGGTTCTTGTTCGAAAAAACAGGGCTTGTTTCTTAGCTTAACTCTAAAGATTCTGATTCTGATTCACTGACCAAGAGCTTGGGCTTAGGCATCCAGTGTTGAGTGACTATCATGTAGGAATCTTCATTTGAGAACCACGGTTCTACACATGACTTTTTAATGATGGATAAAGTATAATTAACCAAGCCTTTACTTTTAGACATTTTGCTTACTCTGATTCCATGCAATGTAAGTGCTACAATAAACATCTTTCTATATCAACCTTTTTATGCCTCTATGTCATTCTGATAAACGCCTAGACATAGAGCCAAAAGCAGAGACTTAATTCTTTTGGTCAAATTACCTTCAAGATAGGGTCTACCACAGATGGCTCCCAACTGTAGTACATGATAGCATCTATTTCCTTACCTCTCTGCCTCTGTACGATAGTATTGTTTTTTAAAATAATTGCTAACTTTAGAGGTAAAATGACATATTTAAAAAAATAAATTTATTTATTTGTTTTTATTTTTGGCTGTGTTGGGCCTTCGTTGCCGCGTGTGGGCTTTCTCTAGTTGTGGCGAGCGGGGGCTATTCTTCGTTGTGGTGCGTGGGCTTCTCTTTGTCATGGCTTCTCTTGTTGCCGAGCACAGGCTGTAGATGCACGGGCCTCAGTAGTTGGGGCATGCGGGCTCAGTACTGTGGCTCTCTGGCTCTAGAGCACAGGCTCAGTAGTTGTGGTTCACAGGCTTAGTTGCTCCACAGCATGTGGGATCTTCCCGGGCCAGGAAGTGAACCCGTGTCCCCTGCATTGGCAGGCGGATTCTTAACCACTGCGCCACCAGGGAAGCCCAATGACATCTTTTTGATCTTACGTAAATGACATCTTTTTGAGTTATTCTATAATTGTAAAAATACTTATTCATTCAATAAGTATTTCTTGAACACTTATCAGGCCTTGCGAGCAAAAACAAACGTGGTTCTTACTCTAGCTTATGTAGAAAGTATCATTAATACAATAATCAAACAAATAAACCTAGTAAATGGTACTTATTATTATCACTGTGATAAATGATGCCATTAAATCTTATAAAGCAGAAACTTAACCTATTCAGAAATGTCAGAGAAAGCTCCCCTGAGAATTGAAGTTAACAATAAAGGTAACAACACACACTGACATAGCACTCATTATGTGCCAGGTTTCATTCTAAGTACATCAGATATACTAATGCATTGACTTTTATGAAGAGGTACTAAAATTATCTCCATTGTACAAATGAGAAAACTGAGTCAGATAGTTTAAGAAACTTGTCCAATGTCTCAAACCTAGTAAATAAAGGAGTCAGGACTCAAACCAAGGTAGCCTGCCCAAGTCAGTGCTACTAACCACTACATTATACTATCTCTCAGGTGATGTTCCTGAACCCAGTATCCACACTCAGTGTGCTCCCCAGCCCCTTGCCCCATCAGAAAGGGATGATGTGCTGCAGTGCTCCAAAAGAATGGGACTCAAGCTCTATGCTGACTCGAGCTCCTGAGTTATTTAGGAATATTAAGGATGATAGCTCCTCCCTTTCACTTCACAGCTGCATCCATTTCTCCATAACCCCTAGGTGCTGGAGAAGGAAGGGGGAGGACTTTCCTTGTTTTAAAATCAGTAATCCCCAATTAACCCATGTTGATGTTTTCCTGGTAATCATCTCCACATTATAACATATTTGAACATTAAGCACCACTGTTTCATGAGGACGTGGGGGAAAAAAATCCATTGATTTCTGATGTATAGACTTCTCAAGCTAAGAGTAATTGCTTCTTGTGATGACCCTGCCTGACACAGACCTGGTGCCCATAGGCTGGCAATTTATTCTTTTTTTTTCTTTTTTTTTTAATTGGCAATCTATTTTTATACTTTCATGTACGTTGGGCCTGTAAACACTAAGGATGGATTACTTTGAACACAATGTAAGCAGACAAGGCATTAGAAACACGGGAACTGTAAAGGCTTAAAACTCAAAACCCAAAAGCCTCTGTCAGTCTGCTAAACTTTTGAAAGTTCAAAGTAGGACAGCTTAAAAAAACACACTCCAGGGATTTCTGTGAGGAGCACTCACTCACTTTGGGCCCTGAATGGGTTAGTGAGCTAAACTGTCAAGCAAATTATTGAGCAAACAGTCACTACTCCCACAAAGTACAGGAGTCCTCTTTATCCAGACACATTAACTATGACCCTATAATCATGACACTGTGAAGAGAAGCAAAAGCTGTCATACACAAAAATATTCACTAATGAGCTGCCCAGTCCCCATTCAAACTCCCCCTCTAAATACCAGAGTCTACTTCTGGGAACCTGTTTATGTCACTCTCTCATTTTTGGATGCTGCAAATACCTGACCATATATAAGCAGGATGAATGTAAACTGAAACTACAAACTTTTCCAAAAACGCAGGATTTGAACAAGTTGCTGAAAAAATGCTGGAGATCTGATTTAATCATATGCAAAGCCACTTTTACAAATTAATGTCTGGCATACTTAGACCAGATAGCAAATGTGGGGAATTCTCAAAGATGATACAACAGATATTTCAAAAAAGAATGAATTAAAATTTTCTCTTTGGAAAACTGAAGAAACCAAGGGATATTTCCACAACAGCATTGCTTTTCCTGACCTGGCTTAGTGAGATGAAATTGGTGAAGGACACTGTATTCTGCTTATATAATTTTGTCAGAAAAGCTATACCCCCCAAATGAACATTCAAGCCACTTCTTGTTCATTCTAAAGATTAGCACAGAGCTTCGATTATATAGATCTTGTTAAATACAAGATTTTTAAAAAACTATTAATAATTTTTTTTTAGTTGAAGCCTATACAGTATCAGTGTTAAAAAAGGAATGAAATTCTAATACATGCTACAACATGGATGAACCTTGAAGACTTTATGCTAAGTGAAATAAGCCAACCACAGAAGGACAAATACTGTATAATTCCACTTATAAGAGTTACCTCGGGGACTTCCCTGGTGGTCCAGTGGGTAAGACTCTGTGCTCCCAATGCAAGGGGCCCAGGTTTGATCCTGGTCAGTGAACTAGATCCCACATGCATGCCGCAACTAAGAAGTCCACACACTGTAACTAAAGATCCTGCACGCCGCAACTAAAGATCCCACATGCTGCAACTAACACCTGGCACAACTAAAATAAATAAATAAATAAAATGTTTTTAAAAAAGAGTTACCTGCAAGAGTCAAATTCAAAGAGACAAAGTTGAATAGTGATAACCTGGGGCTGGGAGAGACTGGAATGGAGAGTAACTGTTTAACAGGTAAATTTTTAATTTCAGATGATGAAAGTTCTAGAGATGCATTGCACAACAATGTGCAATGTGAATATACTCAGTAACACTGAACCATACACTTAAAAATGGTTAAAATGGTAAATTTTATGTTATGTATATTTTACCACAATTAAAAAAACCTTGTAATAAAGCAGGAAGAAATATAATTTCCTTAACCTTAAAAAAAAAAAAAACTGATGCAGTAAAAGGTTAATTCAGCAGGCTAGGGTTGCTCAAACCCTGAATATTCAATGAAAGGAGAATTAATCCTTGACAAGCTCCTGGGAGATGACCCCTAAGTTCATGGAATATTTTGCCTGATGAGACTGTTTTGTATGCCTGAGACTTAGGGCCACACTCTACCAGCCTGATCTATGGGGGCTGGAGACTAAGTAGCTAAGGTCAGTCACATGAGCACTGCATGCTTATGTGACTGACTCTCAACAAAAACCCTGGACACCAAGGTTCAGGGAGCTTCCCTGGTTGACAAATATGTGCCATGTTTTGCTGGGAGAACTAAGTGTGTCTTCATGTGACTCCACTGGGAAGGCACACCTAGAATCTTATGCATGGTTTCTCCTGGACTTCACTCATCTGCTTTTTCCCTTAGCTGGTTTTAATCTATATTCTTCCACTGTAATAAACTGTAACTGTGAGTATAATAGCTTTCTAAGTACTGTGAGTCCTTCTAGGAAGTCATCAACCCTGGGAGTGGTATTGAGGACCCCCAATACAAAGCCCCAGTCAAGTCCCCTCACTAGCTACTATAAAATTTTCATCCCTACTTTAAGTGGGTTCACTTTAAATGTCCTTTCAGTGCCAGTTATCCTCAGCTAACAAGGACCTCCATAACATAGCTTCATCAACGATCCTTAGTAGATGGGTAACCAAGAGTTCTGACTTGCTAGAATGGATGTTCTCAGCCACAGTGCTTTACCATGGGTATCTACTGATAAACTGAGACTTGTTACTAGTTATAAAACACCAGAGTACATAAACTGTTTACCTGTTAGTGGATTGACATTAGTGTGTATTTAGGGTTTGCCTACAGTAAAATCACTCTCTGTTAGAGGCTCCAAAGAGCCAAAGAGAAGACACTGCAATTTTCTCAACATGGCGTTTTGTGGCCTCTGGATCTGGACTCTACCAGTGAGGCTGACTGCTCAAGATTAATTCCTTCCCATTCAAAACCTGAGCTCCAACCATATTAATTCATTCTAGTTCTCCAATCTATGGTATCTTAACTCCAGATCTTTACAAATACTGTCTTTTTTTGGGGGGTGGTGGTGGTGGTAGCTAAACATCATCGTACTCAATCTCTGCAACTTGATTTAGAACAAGGTTTTTCACCCCTCAGCAACACTGACATTTGGGCAGGATAATTCTTTGTGTGGGGACTGTTCTGTGCATAGGATATTTTACAGCATCCTTGGCCTCTACCCACTAGAAGCCAGTAACTGCCCCCCCACAACTCAAGTTGTGACAACCAAAAATGTCTCCAGATATTGTCAAATGCTTTCTTCTACACCACTTCCATTTGAGAACCACTGATTTAGAGTCATTTCTTCAACCCCTCCCCATCAAAGGCTCTGTAGTTGCCACTTCATTTGTCCCCCTGGGACTTGATGTTACTACGCTTAAATGTCCACCTCTATTAGAGTGTTAATAGAGGAGGTTTCATTAATCCACCTTGAGCATGGTTTTATTAATCATTACACTCAGCTCTGAGCCCCATGCCAGGCACATAATGAGGCCTCAACAAATACTTGTGGACTAACTAAATGGATAGGATTAGGATATGCAGAACGTGGGAATTACAGGGAGGAAACAATGTTGAGTAAATGCAAGAAGGTGGGAAATTCAGGGTGTACAAAGAACAGCAAACATCTTCATTTGCTTGAGAATGTAGTAGATTAAGGAAAGTAGCAGGACAAGTTAAGAAAAATAAATTGAAATGACATGAAGAGTTACAAAGGCCAAAAAAGAGCCTGAACCTTACTGGGAAGGAGAAATCAGAGGACTGAAACAGATGATATTTACTACACTCCCTTCCACATAAACCATTCATGAGTTTATATATTATGAAGCATGTGTTTATATATCATCCTAGCAAAAATGAGGCAGCACATCCTCTAGTGTTTCTTTGATCAACTACTGTTCCTTACAGCAGTCCTCTGCATGTTGAAAGCCAAAGTGCGGAAATGTGTAAGTTGTAGATTTTGGCACAGACTTAAGGAAATCTATCATTTCCACAAACCTCGACTCCCTGGAGTGATAGAGTAGATTACAAACATCCAACTTTTAGTGTGCTGAACTGGGATTCAACACCTGTGGGCTGCATGTCCCTTCACCAATCTTGATTCATTTATTTATTTATTCAACACCAATAACTCAATGTCTATTCTCTTCCAAGCACTGTGCTCTGTGCCAGAGATGCAGCATTAAATAAGACAGCTGTTATCCCTACTCCCACTGAGTTTAAGTCTAGCAAGAAATGCCTACAATTAAACAAGCAATTACAAAACAGTATGTCCATTACACTGAGGAAGTAGAACTTAGGGTTCTTCATCAGTAAAATAAAGGGGCTGAATAGTGGTCTCTCAGGATCCTCTCTCGGATCTGACATTTACTTCAAGCCTAACAATATGTAAAAATTTAAAAACTTTTCAAGTGGCTAGACATTTTCCTCCATTTTATAGTAAAGAAGACCCCAGACATGAAAAGGGCTAAGAAACAAATCTAATATACTGTGAAACTGTGAGAAGCAGAATTTTAGTGCACAAAGATTGGGTACACAGAAGAAAAGAGGACATCTTCATTAAGACAACAGAGACAGAGACAAGGGTACACATCTACCTCCTTTACCTAATTAATGGCAAGACAGCAAAACAAACATCATAGAGAATGTAAATACTGTAGGAAAATCTATGTTCCAATGACTTGATAGTTCAGCTAAAATCTCTTATAAATATTATAACTATTTCCATGACAGATACTTCATATATTTATTCCTTAAAAATATAAAGATTAAGCATCTTTTATGTACAATAAATTGTGCTAGATGCTATTATACCACAGTAAGCATAAATCAGACATGAATACGGCCCTTAAGAAGCTTGCTGTTTAGCAGTAAAGTTAATGAAGGAGTTAAGCATTTTACAGAATTCTTTATACAAACCTCTGAAACTTAGTATCACATTCAGAACATCAATATAAACAAGGTGATCACAAGATCTGGCCCACTCAGCATCTATTTACATTTAATGGTTAATTTTTTGCTCGGATATGTACGTGAAGTAGATGGTTATTTCTGAGTACCCATTGAATGTAAAGGGATTTAAATAATATCTGGGCTTTTTTCCCCCAAAAGATGTGCCTATAATGTGTGTTTTTCATAAATGGGTTGAAAATTTTGGGTTGTTACTAACAGGACGCGTCTGGATGAGCAATGTTCAAGCTGTCCAGAGCTTCAATCTGCTTAAGGTGGACAAAAGCCATGAAGAATGCTTGATTGATAAAATCTCAGGCAAACTGTGTGAAGCCTCAGAATTCCTTTCTGAACTACCAAATTACAAAGATGAAGTAAGAAACTACAAAGCAAGCCATGCGATTTCCCAGTTTCCCTCCACTTTGAGTTAAGCTCTATTGCTTTACAGATGGTAACTGGATCAAACTCCCCAGCCCCAAAATATGACCAAATCATCAAAAGAAAATAGTAAACTTTAGAGCATCATCAGCTCCAAGTTTGAAAAGATGTTAAATTATCCTATAGCAAAAGAAAGAGATGTGTCTCCCAGATACACCCTAGATGTATTTGCAATCTAATATAAGTGGCACCCACTTGTTGATGTTGCTGTGAATGTCAAATGAGAAGGTATGGTAAGCACCTATTATTTAGTTATCTGGCACTTGACTAAGAAGAAAAGATCCAGATCCCTTAGTGGTCTTGAAAGCCCATTCTAAACTGACCCCATTCCAACTTTTCCATTCCATATCTAAACTAAAATCCAGTAATAAATATTAGATGACAGCCCTTTTAGTTGTATTCATATTTATTTTGTATTTTGTTGCTAAAGCTTCCTTTTAACCAGTATATTTGTCTCAAAACACAGATGTGTTGCTTAATATCTATTAGTATTTAATATACAATAACTAATACTCCTTTCATCAAAAAAGACTTTGAGCATGAGTTATGTGTCCACAAAAAGCACAAGAATATTAATGGTAGTATTTGTGCATCTTACTATATATAAATTATACCTTAATTTTTTTTTTTTTTTGCAGTATGCGGGGCTCTCACTGGTGTGGCCTCTTCCATTGCGGAGCACAAGTTCCGGACGCGCAGGCTCAGCAGCCTTGGCTCACGGGCCTAGCCGCTCCGCGGCATGTGGGATCTTCCCGGACCGGGGCACAAACCCGTGTCCCCTGCATCGGCAGGCGGACTCTCAACCACTGCGCCACCAGGGAAGCCCTACCTTAATTTTTAAAAAGGACTCAAGGTGCAGGGGCAGTGAACGGAGTTTGGTTTCAAACGTAGGAAGTCTAACCCTATACCACCCTTTATTACTAAACTACACAGTCTCATGAATGTGAGCCCAAGGAGAATGAAGAGAACTTGAAACAACAGTGTCTGGCTACTGCCTGGCATAGCAGTCATACTGACTTCTAACAGGTGCCATCATTTCTTTAGTATCGTTAATCAGTCTACTCTGAGTACTCAGATAGCCTAAGCTGTTTTCAGTATCCTCTCTTTCTTGTCTTGGTCTCCCCAGAGTACATTTTGTAATAAATAATGATTCAACTCATGTTGAGAGAGAGGGCTCTAAATTAATTTGTCAAAAACTATTCAATAGAAGCCTATTCATAAACAGACCAATTCACTAAATGTAACAAGTTTATACTTTCATTCTTTGAAGATTCCAGTGAAATTTTATTTGTTTCATAGCAGTATTTTAAGAACTATTTAATTTGTAAAAAGCAAAGGGCTATAGAGTGGTTTAATTTTCCTATAAATATATTCTTCACAAATATATTCAGTAAATGTGAATATATTCTTTATAATGATTATATTCATGAATATACCCTCCTCATGAATATATTCATGAATATATTCTTCTTTGCCCTATTGGGAAAATGTTTTAATGCAGGTTAAAATTAATGAATACCAATATATTCATGAACATTTTCATAAGTTTATATTCATATTCATGAGCTATGTTCTTGACCATATTGGGGCATTTTTGAACCTGGCTTAAAATTTAATGAATATCAATATACTCATTAAGACTATATTCATATTTTTTAAAATAAATTTATTTATTTTATTTATTTTTATTTTTGGCTGTGCTGGGTCTTCGTTGCTGCGTGCAGGCTTTCTCTAGTTGTGGCGAGCGGGGACTGCTCTTTGCTGTGGTGCTCAGGCTTCTCATTGCGGTGGCTTTTCTTATTGCAGAGCACAGGCTCTAGGCGTGCGGGCTTCAGTAGTTGGGGCATGTGGGCTCAGTAGTTGTGGCTTGCAGGCTCTAGAGTGCAGGCTCAGTAGTTGTGGCACATGGGCTTAGTTGCTCTGCAGCATGTGGGATCTTCCCGGACCAGGGCTCGAACCCGTGCCCCTTGCATTGGCAGGTGGATTCTCAACCACTGTGCCACCAGGGAAGCCCCAAGACTATATTCATATTTTCATCAGTATATATTCATATTAATGGCCTGTACTCTTTACCATAATGTGAAATTTTGAGCTCAGTTTAAAATTTAATGAATATCAATAGATTTGTTAAGAATATATTCATAAGAATATAATTATATTCATTGTATATATTCAAGAAGAGTATATTCAAGAGGCATATATTCAAGAGTATATATTCAAGAGGCAACTAATCTATCCAATAATTTTAACCTTTGACAAAATGAACATCCCTTAAAACAGTGCTAAGAATGTATTTGTTTTTATTGGTGAACTGGCATGCTTTCTTCTAGAAGGGCTTTTATCTCTAAGCATACATTGGCCCTAGGATTTACCCAGTGAAACCTATTTGGTCATGTACCAGTGTTGTCCCAGTATTTCTCAGATCTCTCTGCTTTTCTTTTATTCTAACACATTGATTTGGAACATATTCAGGACATTTTGCCTGAATATAAGAACTTCTAGCAGACCCATCAGCTGATTATTACTCTCTGTCTTCAGTAATCATTTCTGTTCTACTTTTTAGAATTGTTTTTCATCAGATTTATTTTTCATTTAATTCTCTGATTTGATTGCTCTGTTTTACCTATTTTAATGTTAGAAGAAAACTTCCTTAACCTAATAAATAGTATTTATCAAGAAACATAAAACCTTAAAACTGGAACAAGAGATGAGACTGCCATCAAAAATTACAAATAAGCAGTCTATTCATGATTATTATTCAAACTGTTCTAAATGTGCTACCTAGCTCTGTCATACAAGGACACAATGAGAAGATGCCTATGAATGAGGAAGAGCGATCTCATCAGACTTCGAATCTGCCAGTACCTTGACCATGGACTTCAGAGCCTCCAGAACTAGCGCCCAAAACTTAATGCTTTTTTATGATTAAAAATATTCTGGAGAGCAGCCAAGATGGCGGAGCTGAAGGACCCTAAGCTCACCTCCTCTCATGAGCACAATCTGTAGAACCATCATTAAAAAAGACTGAAAACGGGACTTCCCTGGTGGTCCAGTGGTTAAGACTCTGGGCTCCCACTGCAGGGGGCACGGGTTCAATCCCTGGTCAGGGAACTAAGATCACACAAGTCGCGTGGAACAGCCAAAAAAAAAGACTGAAACCTACCAGAAAAGATCCTCTAAAACTAAAGACATAAAGACGAAACCACTGGTAGGAGGGGCGGACTCATGATAAAATCAAATCGCATACCCCCTTGGTGGGCGACCCAGAAACTGGAGAATAATTATATTACAGAGGTTTTCCCGCAGGAGTGAGAGTTCTGAGTCCCACTGTCAGGCCTCCCAACCCCAGGGGGTCCAGCACCCAGGAAGAGGAGCCCCCAGAGCATTTGGCTCTGAAGGCCAAATGCCTGAAGGGGCTTGACTGCAGGAGCTCCACAGGATTGGGGGAACTAGAGACTTCATTCTTAAAGGGCACACACAAAATCTCACATGCACACGGACCAAGGGCAAAAGCAGTAATCTGATAGGAGCCTAGGCCAGACCTACCTGCTGGTCTTAGAGGGTCTCCTAGGGGGTCATCTGTGGCCCACCCTGGGGACTTCGACACTGGCAGCAGATATACTGGGGAGCATTCATCTGTGTGAGCTCCCTTGGAGGCCGACATTTTGGCACCAAGACTGGCCCCACCCAACAGCCTGTAGGCTCCAGTGTTGGAACGCCTCAGGCCAAACAACAAACTTGGTGGGGACACAGCCCCATCCATCAGTAGACAGGCTGCCTAAAGACTTCCTGAGCCCACAGCTGCCTCTAGACATGCCCCTAGACATGGCCTTGCTCACCAGAGGACCAAGACCCAGCTCCACCCACCAGGGGCCAGATACCAGAAGCAAAAACTACATTCCCACAGCGAGCAGACCGAGCCTGCAAATGCAGGCCAGACACTACCCTAGGACCAGCTGGCCCCTGGTCCTCGGGTGATGAGAAGGGAGCGTGCATTGCTGGGATGCACAGTATGTCTCCTACAGAGGGCCACTTCTCCAAGGTTGAGAAACATAACCAACCTACCACATACATAAAATATAAATAGCTGTTCAGACAAAATGAGGTGACAGAGGAGTATGTTTCAGACAAAGGAACAAGATAAAACCCCAGAAGAAGAACTAAGTGACACGGAGATAGACAATCTACCCAAGAAAGAGTCCAGAGTAATGGTCGTAAAGATGATCAAAAAACTTGGGAGAAGAGGGGCTTCCCTGGTGGGCCAGTGGCTAAGACTCTGCCCTCCCAATGCAGGGGACCCGGATTCGTTCCCTCGTCAGGGAACTAGATCCCACATGCCAAAACTAAGAGTTCGCATGCCTCAACTAAAGATGCTTCATGCCGCAACTAAAGATCCCACATGCCCAAAAGATCCCACATGCCGCAAGGAAGATCTTGCATGTGGCAATGAAGGTTCCACATGCTGCAACTAAGACCCAGTGCAGCCAAATAAATATTAAAAAGAGAAGAATGGATACACAGAGCAAGAAATTAGAAGTTTTTAAAAAATGTGCTACCCTATGCAATGAGGCAAGATAATAGACAAAAATACGAAGAATAAAAAAACCATCATTATTGCCAAATAAAATGTCTGTCTACCTAGAAAATGAATTTTTAAAATGGATTAGTAAACAGAATTTCAAATTCGAAATAGCTTAAAATTTTAATTTAAACAAAACCAAAAGGACTAGAAAAAATAATTTTATAATTTTGGAATGCTTAACGCATTTACACTTTAATTAAATTTAAATTATTTAACTGTGGTTTTACATTTTAATATGTAAATATTTCAATAATGTTATCATAGAAAACATTCTAATAGCACTTTTCTTAAATTTTTATTATTATCAAATATAGATAAAAGTTGGGACTTCCCTGGTGGGCCAGTGGTTAAGACTCTGTGCTTCCACTGTGGGGGGGACGCGGGTTCAACCCCTGGTTGGGGAACTAGGATGCCACATGCTGCGTGGCGTGGCAAAACAAAAACAAATAAAACTAAAACTAAAAAACCCCAACACTTAAGAACCCGTGTTTCATTCTGTGTAAATTATACCTTAATTAAAAAATTCAGGGGCTTCCCTGGTGGCGCAGTGGTTGGGAGTCTGCCTGCCGATGCAGGGGACACAGGTTTGTGCCCCGGTCCGGGAAGATCCCACATGCCGCGAAGCGGCTGGACCCATGAGCCATGGCCACTGAGCCTGCGCGTCTGGAGCCTGTGCTCTGCAACGGGAGAGGCCACAGCAGTGAGATGCCCGCGTATCGCAAAAAAAAAAAAAAAAAGAATTCAGGCACTCAAAAATAATTTTTAAAAAATAGGTAAAAGTTGATAGACTAGTAAAATGATCACTCGTATAACCCTCACATAGAATCAGCTATTGTTAATATAATAAAACATTATAATGTAAATTTTAAGTATTTTGGGTTTTTTCTAATACCTGATCATAGTAAAATATTCAGATAGTATACAGCAAAAGCTAAAACATGGACAGACCTTGAAAACAGTATCTTAAGTGAAATAAATCATATAAAAAGGACTACAGTCCGGGAAGATGGCGGAAGAGTAAGACGCGGAGATCACCTTCCTCACCACAGATACACCAGAAAAACATCCACACGTGGAACAACTACAGAACACCTACTGAACGCTGGCAGAAGACCTCAGACCTCCCAAAAGGCAAGAAACCCCCCACATACCTGGGTAGGGCAAAAGAAAAAAGAAAAAACAGAGACAAAAGAATAGGGACGGGACCTGCACCAGTGGGAGGGAGCTGTGAAGGAGGAAAGGTTTCCACACACTAGGAAGCCCCTTCACGGGCAGAGACTGCGGGTGGCAGAGGGGGAAAGCTTCGGCGCCGTGGAGGAGAGCGCAGCAACAGGGTTGCGGAAGGCAAAGCGGAGAGATTACCGCACAGAGGATCAGGGCCGACCAGCACTCACCAGCCCGAGAGGCTTGTCTGCTCATTCGCCAGGGTGGGCAGGGCTGGGAGTTGAGGCTCCGGCTTCGGTCAGGGCACCGGGAGAAGACTGGGGTTGGAGGCGTAAACACAGCCTGCAGGGGGTTAGTGCGTCACGGCTAGCCGAGAGGGAGTCCTGTGAAAAGTCTGGACCTGCTGAAGAGGCAAGAGACTTTTCCTTCCCTCTTTGATTCCTGGTGCGCGAGGAGAGGGGATTAAGAGCGCTGCTTAAAGGAGCTGCAGAGATGGGCCTGAGCCGTGGCTAAAAGCGCGGACCCCAGAGACCGGCATGAGACGCTAAGGCTGCTGCTGCCGCCACCAAGAAGCCTGTGTTCGAGCACAGGTCACTATCCACACCCCCCTCCAGGGAGCCTGTAAAGCCCGCCACTGCCAGGGTCCCGGGATCCAGGGACAACTCCCCCGGGAGAATGCACGGTGTGCCTCAGGCTGGTGCAACCATCACGCTGGCCTCTGCCGCCGCAGACTCACCCCACACTCTGTACCCCTCCCTCCCCCCCGGCCTGAGTGAGCCAGAGCCCCCGAATAAGCAGCTCCTTTAACCCCGTCCTGTCTGAGCAAAGAACAGAGGCCCTCCAGCGACCTACACGCGGAGGCGACGCCAAATCCAAAGCTGAGCCCCCGGGAGCTGTGCGAACAAAGAAGAGAAAGGGAAATCTCTCCCAGCAGCCTCAGAGGCAGCGGATTAAAGCTCCACAATCAACTTGATGTACCCTACATCTGTGGAATACCTGAATAGACAACGAATCATCCCAAATTAAGGAGGTAGACTTTGAGAGCAAGATTTATGATTTTTTTCCCCTTTTCCTCTTTTTGTGTGTGTGTATATGTGTACGCTGCTGTGTGAGATTTTGTCTGTATAGCTTTGCTTCCACCATTTGTCCTAGGGTTCTATCCGTCCAGTTTTTTAAAATTTTTTTCTTTTTTCTCTCTTAATAATTATTTTTTTATTTTAATAACTTTATATTTTATCTTACTTTATTTTAATCTTCTTTCCCTCCCTCCCTCCCTCCCTCCCAATTTTTCTTTCTACATTTCTTCCCTTTTATTCTGAGCCGTGCGGACGAAAGGCTCTTGGTGCTGCAGCCAGGAGTCAGTGCTGTGCCTCTGAGGTGGGAGAGCCAACTTCAGGACACTGGTCCACAAGACACCTCCCACCTCCACATAATATCAAACGGTGAAAATCTCCCAGAGATCTCCATCACAACACCAGCACCCAGCTTCACTCAACGACCAGCAAGCTACAGTGCTGGACACCCTAAGCCAAACAACTAGCAAGACAGGAACACAACCCCACCCATTAGCAGAGAGGCTGCCTAAAATCATAGTAAGTCCACAGACACCCCAAAACACACCACCAGACGTGGACCTGCCCACCAGAAAGACAAGATCCAGCCTCATCTACCAGAACACAGGCACTAGTCCCCTCCAACAGGAAGCCTACACAACCTACTGAACTAACTATAGCCACTGGGGACAGACACCAAAAACAACGGGAACTACAAACATGCAGCCTGCAAAAAGGAGACCCCAAACACAGTAAGATAAGCAAAATGAGAAGACAGAGAAACACACAGCAGATGAAGGAGCAAGATAAAAACCCACCAGACCTAACAAATGAAGAGGAAATAGGCAGCCTACCTGAAAAAGAATTCAGAATAATGATAGTAAAGATGATCCAAAATCTTGGAAATAGAATAGACAAAATACAAGAAACATTTAACAAGGACCTAGAAGAACTAAACATGAAACAAGCAACAATGAACAACACAATAAATGAAATTAAAAATACTCTAGATGGGATCAATAGCAGAATAACTGAGGCAGAAGAACGGATAAGTGACCTGGAAGATAAAATAGTGGAAATAACTACTGCAGAGCAGAATAAAGAAAAAGAATGAAAAGAACTGAGGACAGTCTCAGAGACCTCTGGGACAACAATAAACGCACCAACATTTGAATTATAGGGGTTCCAGAAGAAGAAGAGAAAAAGAAAGGGACTGAGAAAATATTTGAAGAGATTATAGTTGAAAACTTCCCTAATATGGGAAAGGAAACAGTTAATCAAGTCCAGGAAGCACAGAGAGTCCCATACAGGATAAATCCAAGGAGAAATATGCCAAGACACATATTAATCAAACTGTCAAAAATTAAATACAAAGAAAACATATTAAAAGCAGCAAGGGGAAAACAACAAATAACACACAAGGGAATCCCCATAAGGTGAACAGCTGATCTTTCAGCAGAAACTCTGCAAGCCAGAAGGGACTGGCAGGACATATTTAAAGTGATGAAAGAGAAAAACCTGCAACCAAGATTACTCTACCCAGCAAGGATCTCATTCAGATTTGATGGAGAAATTAAAACCGTTACAGACAAGCAAAAGCTGAGAGAGTTCAGCACCACCAAACCAGCTTTGCAACAACTGCTAAAGGAACTTCTCTAGGCAAGAAACACAAGAGAAGGTAAAGACCTACAATAGCGAACCCAAAACAATTAAGAAAATGGAAATAGGAACATACATATCGATAATTACCTTAAATGTAAATGGACTAAATACTCCCACCAAGAGACACAGATTGGCTGAATGGATTCAAAAACAAGGCCCATATATTTGCTGTCTACAAGAGACCCACTTCAGACCTAGAGACACATACAGACTAAAGTGAGGGGATGGAAAAAGATATTTCATGCAAATGGAAACCTAAAGAAAGCTGGAGTAGCAATTCTCATATCAGACAAAATAGACTTTAAAATAAAGACTATTAGAAGAGACAAAGAAGGACATTACATAATGATCAAGGGATCGATCCAAGAAGAAGATATAACAATTGTAAATATTTATGTACCCAACATAGGAGCACCTCAATGCAGAAGGCAAATACTAACAGCCATAAAAGTGGAAATGGACAGTAATACATTCATAGTAGGGGACTTTAACACCCCACTTTCACCAATGGAAAGATCATCCAAAATGAAAATAAATAAGGAAACACAAGCTTTAAATGATACATTAAACAAGATGGACTTAACTGATACTTATAGGACATTCCATCCAAAAACAACAGAATACACATCTTTCTCAAGTGCTCATGGAACATTCTCCAGGATAGATCATATCTTGGGTCACAAATCAAGCCTTGGTAAATTTAAGAAAATTGAAATTGTATCAAGTATCTTTTCCGACCACAACGCTATGAGACTAGATATCAATTACAGGAAAAGATCTGTAAAAAATACAAACACATGGAGGCTAAACAATACACTACTTAATAACGAAGTGATCACTGAAGAAATCAAAGAGGAAATCAAAATATACCTAGAAACAAATGACAATGGAGACATGACAACCCAAAATCTATGGGATGCAGCAAAAACAGTTCTAAGAGGGAAGTTTATAGCAATACAATCCTACCTCAAGAAACAGGAAACATCTCGAATAAACAACCTAACCTTGCACCTAAAGCGATTAGAGAAAGAAGAACAAAAAAACCGCGAAGTTAGCAAAAGGAAAGAAATCATAAAGATCAGATTGGAAATAAATGAAAAAGAAATGAAAGGAACGATAGCAAAGATCAATAAAACTAAAAGCTGGTTCTTTGAGAAGATAAATAAAATTGATAAACCATTAGCCACACTCATCAAGAAAAAACGGGAGAAGACTCAAATCAATAGAATTAGAAATGAAAAAGGAGAAGTAACAACTGACACTGCAGAAATACAAAAGATCATGAGAGATTACTACAAGCAACTCTATGCCAATTAAATGGACAACCTGGAAGAAATGGACAAATTCTTAGATGCACAACCTGCCAAGACTGAATCAGGAAGAAATAGAAAATATGAACAGACCAACCACAGGCACTGAAATTGAGACTGGGATTAAAAATCTTCCAACAAAGAAAAGCCCAGGACCAGATGGCTTCACAGGTGAATTCTATCAAACATTTAGAGAAGAGCTAACACTTATCCTTCTCAAACTCTTCCAAAATATAGCAGAGGGAGGAACACTCCCAAACTCATTCTACGAAGCCACCATCACCCTGATACCAAAACCAGACAAGGATATTACAAAGAAAGAAAACTACAGGCCAATATCACTGATGAACATAGATGCAAAAATCCTCAGCAGAATACTAGCAAACAGAATCCAACAGCACATTAAAAGGATCATACACCATGATCAAGTGGGGTTTATTCCAGGAATGCAAGGATTCTTCAATATACGCAAATCAATCAACGTGATACACTGTATTAACAAATTGAAGGAGAAAAACCATATGATCATCTCAATAGATGCAGAGAAAGCTTTCGACAAAATTCAACACCCATTTATGATAAAAACCCTGCAGAAAGCAGTCAGAGAGGGAACTTTCCTCAACATAATAAAGGCCATATATGACAAAACCACAGCCAACATCGTCCTCAATGGTGAAAAAATGAAAGCATTTCCACTAAGACCAGGAACAAGACAAGGTTGCCCACTCTCACCACTCTTATTCAACATAGTTTTGGAAGTTTTAGCCACAGCAATCACAGAAGAAAAGGAAATAAAAGGAATCCAAATCGGAAAAGAAGAAGTAAAGCTGTCACTGTTTGCAGATGATGTGATACTATACATAAAGAATCCTAAAAATGCTACCAGAAAACTACTAGAGCTAATCAATGAATTTGGTAAAGTAGCAGAATACAAAATTAATGCACAGAAATCTCTGGCATTCCTATACACTAATGATGAAAAATCCGAAAGCGAAATCAAGAGAACACTCCCATTTACCACTGCAACAAAAAGAATAAAATATCTAGGAATAAACCTACCTAAGGAGACAAAAGACCTGTATGCAGAAAAGTATAAGACACTGATGAAAGAAATTAAAGATGATACAAATAGATGGAGAGATATACCATGTTCTTGGATTGGAAGAATCAACATTGTGAAAATGACTATACTACCCAAAGCAATCTACAGATTCAATGCAATCACTATCAAACTACCAATGGCATTTTTCACAGAACTAGAACAAAAAATTTCACAATTTGTATAGAAACACAAAAGACCCCGAATAGCCAAAGCAATCTTGAGAAAGAAAAACGGAGCTGGAGGAATCAGGCTCCTGGACTTCAGACTATACTACAAAGCTAGAGTAATCAAGACAGTATGGTACTGGCACAAAAACAGAAAGATAGATCAATGGAACAGGATAGAAAGCCCAGAGATAAACCGACGCACATATGGTCACCTTATCTTTGATGAAGTAGGTAGGAATGTACAGTGGAGAAAGGACAGCCTCTTCAATAAGTGGTGCTGGGAAAACTGGACAGGTACATGTAAAAGTATGAGATTAGATCATCCCTAACACCATACACAAAAATAAGCTCAAGATGGATTAAAGACCTAAATGTAAGGCCAGAAACTATCAAACTCTTAGAGGAAAACATAGGCAGAACACTCTATGACATAAATCACAGCAAGATCCTTTTTGACCCACCTCCTAGAGAAATGGAAATAAAAACAAAAATAAACAAATGGGAGCTAATGAAACTGCAAAGCTTTTGCACAGCAAAGGAAACGATAAACAAGACCAAAAGACAACCCTCAGAGTGGGAGAAAATATTTGCAGATGAAGCAACTGACAAAGGATTAATCTCCAAAATTTATAAGCAGCTCATGCAGCTCAATAACAAAAAACAAGCAACCCAATCCAAAAATGGGCAGAAGACCTAAATAGACATTTCTCCAAAGAAGATATACAGACTGCCAACAAACACATGAAAGAATGCTCAACATCATTAATCATTAGATTAATCAATATCATTAATCATTAGATTAATCATTAATCAAAACTACAATGAGATCTCATCTCACAACAGTCAGAATGGCCATCATCAAAAAATCTAGAAACAATAAATGCTGGACAGGGTGTGGAGAAAAGGGAACCCTCTTGCACTGTTGGTGGGAATGTAAATTGATACAGCCTTTGTGGAGAACAGTACGGAGGTTCCTTACAAAACTAAAAACAGAACTACCATATGACCCAGCAATCCCACTACTGGGCGTATACCCTGAGAAAACCATAATTCAAAAAGAGTCATGTTCCAAAATGTTCATTGCAGCTCTATTTACAATAGCCAGGAGGTGGAAACAACCTAAGTGCCCATCATCGGATGAATGGATAAAGAAGATATGGCACATATATACAATGGAATATTACTCAGCCATAAAAAGAAACGAAATTGAGCTATTTGTAATGAGATGGATGGACCTAGAGTCTGTCATACAGAGAGGGGTAAGTCAGAAAGAGAAAGACAAATACCGCATGCTAACACATATATATGGAATTTAAGAAGAAAAAAATGTCATGAAGAACCTAGGGGTGGGCTTCCCTGGTGGCGCAGTGGTTGAAAGTCCACTTGCCGATGCAGGGTACGTGGGTTCATGCCCCGGTTTGGAAAGGTCCCACATGCCGCGGAGCGGCTGGGCCCGTGAGCCATGGCCGCTGAGCCTGCGCGTCCGGAGCCTGTGCTCCGCAACGGGAGAGGCCACAACAGTGAGAGGCCCACGTACCGCAAAAAAAAAAAAAAAAAGAAAGAACCTAGGGGTAAGACAGGAATAAAGACACAGACCTACTAGAGAATGGACTTGAGGATATGGGGAGGGGGAAGGGTAAGCTGTGACAAAGCGAGAGAGAGGCATGGACATATATACACTACGAAACGTAAGGTAGATAGCTAGTGGGAAGCAGCCGCATAGCACAGGGAGAACAGCTCGGGGCTTTGTGACCGCCTGGAGGGGTGGGGCAGGGAAGGTGGGAGGGAGGGAGACGCAAGAGGTAAGAGATATGGGAACATATGTGTATGTGTAACTGATACCCTTTGTTATAAAGCAGAAACTAACACACCATTGTAAAGCAATTATACTCCAATAAAGATGTAAAAAAAAGGACTACATATCCCATTTATGTAACGGATAGAATAGGCAAATCTATAGAGACAGAATGTAGATTAATGTTTGCTTACAACCAGGAGAGAGTTTGGGGGGAAACTGGGAGTAAATGTTACTGGATACCATGTTTCTTTTTAGGGTGACAAAAATGCTCTCAAATTGATTGTGGGTGATCAGGTTCAAAATTCTATAAATATATTAAAAACCATTGAATTATACAGTTTAAATAGGTATATTTATAGTATGTGAAATATATCTGAAAGTTATTAAAAACAAGAAATTAATTACAGTGATATCAGTTGACTTCTTTTTTTAAAGGCATTCCCCAAAGTACACTTGAGTAAGGAAAGCAAGATGCAGAAAAATGTGCGTATGATTTCATTTCTGTAAAACAATGACAAAACTGCATATATGAATATGTGTACTTGTAATTACATAAGCATGGAATAAATATGGGAGGATATATACTGGGTTGTCAATATGGGTTACCCAGATAGGGGGTGTCAATGTAGGGAGAGGGTGACAAGAGTGGAAGGGAGTAGTAGCCATACAATATAAGGACTGTTTAGACAAGCTGCACTTAAAAAGAAACCCATAGGGCTTCCCTGGTGGCACAATGGTTAAGAATCCGCCTGCCAATGCAGGGGACACGGGTTCGAACCCTGGTCTGGGAAGATCCCACATGCCACGGAGCAGCTAAGCCCGTGTGCTACAACTACTGAGCCTGCACTCTAGAGCCCATGAAGTACAACTACTGAGCCTGAGTGCCCCAACTACTGAAGCCCGCATGCCTAAAGCCCATGCTCCGCAACAAGAGAAGACACCGCAATGAGAAGCCCGCGCACCGCAACGAAGAGTAGCCCCTGCTCACTGCAACTAGACAAAGCTCGTGCACGGCAACGGAGACCCAGTACAGCCAAAAATAAACAAATAAAAATAAATAAATAAATTTATTTAAAAAAAAAAGAAACCCATCATGTGTCATGTCTGCAACTTACTTTCAAATGGTTCAGTAAGAAAGTATGTATATGCATACACAGTTTCATACATACATATGTATATACACATAAAGACGGATAAAGCAAATATAACCAAATATTAACCATAGTTTTTAAAATTATATGATATATAGTTATTTCTTAATTTTGAAATAATTTTGTGAACAGCTAAGTTTTGTTGCAATGATTTTGAAGGGCTACTTTGAGGGTCATTATTAAGAAAAGGCATTACGGTTTTGCAGTTCTTAATTATCGTTTTAGTGTATCATTTTAGTGTACTGTACACTCTCCTATCAATACACAAGGCAAGCTGATACCACACAGTGGCACACTAGCCAACTGGAGGAACTAATCCCACTAACAGCATGAAATGAGACTACTACTAGAATGCAGACCCTGTTTTTGATGTTGCAATCCTAACTCCAGAGCTAGGCTACCAGATACTATTGGGAATGCCACCACTATTTTATATACACATCAGAATCTTCTACTGAAACAGACTACCCCACAGGAGGCAACCATGGAAATGATCACTCCAGTCCCCATTCTCTTGCATGTCAAGATATTTCCCAGTGACAGACAAAGGTCACATTAGAAAAAAAAGAAATTTTCCTCTGGCTTAAGGCCAAAATAATGCTCCTTTGAATGTATCTCTATACATTAAGTTAGAAAGAAAAGTATATTTTTTAAGGCTTTACAAAAAGAAAAGATTTTAAATGCATCTGCCTTTTATTGTGGCACTCTTGCAAATTTTTTGATGACTAGAATGTATCATTTGTAAATCACAATCTCCTATCTATGACCCATCCTGAGGACACCCAGAGACATCAGCCTGCAAAAGCTACTCTGCAACTTCCAAGCCTCAGTTCACCTCCCCTTCACCACCAGAAGCTAAAAAAAATCAAAAGCAAATAGATAACGTAGGTATTTTTAATCCAAAGAGGCTCCCCAAGGTATCTACTGAGGCTATCAGTCTCCTATGAGAGGAATGTGAGGCTGTCCCTCAAAATGTGGTCTGTCTGCTAGCAGCTGTGGCAGCGGCGGCAGCAGCAGCAAAAAGCCCAGGCTCTGCGGCCTTTGGGTCCTTGGGTCACCAGCTTTGCTCCACCTGAGCAGACATTACTGAAGTCATGGTTTCAATACATAAACACCGATTGTTCACCTTTATACTCTGATCAATTTGTGTGTATAAATGAAGTAAAAATCCATCAAATAAAGATTTTTAAAAATGAAATAGACTATATTCTAAATTTGTAAACTGTAAAGTATTATTATTATAAACATAAGAACTGGTTCACCAGATCATCAGTGGAGGAAACTGACCTGAGTTATGGAATATTTTTTTAAAGGCCTTTTAACTTTCCATATCTAGAATGGTGCAAACAAATTATCACCCAATAGAAATCCTTGTAAAATGTGTTTTTTCCTAAATTTTGAAAGTGCCTTCATTTCCTCATTAAACAAGTAACACATGCCAATTTTTTAAAATTGGAAAATAACAGAAAAGCTGTGTCACACTACCTAACAGGCATTCACTAACATTAACATTTAGGTATTTTCCTTCTAGTCTTTCATTTGTATTTGGGGTCAGTCAGATTCCTTTTAAACAAAGTTGTAATGAAACTAAATATTACTATTTACATCCTGTTATCTTAAGCATTTCTCATGTTGTTGTACAATCACGTCATTCGTTATTCCATCAGCTGTAACTCAAGAATACGCTGAACATATAATACATAATGTAATTACTGACAGTTTCATAACAGTCTCTGAAATATTTAGTTAGAGATAAACATATGAAGAATTCCAGGCTTCTAAAAGCTAAACTTAATTTCTGGCAATGATGACTGGTAATTATAACCAAAAGCCAAATATTATGGAGTCCTTTTTTTAGACTAAGCAAGCTTACCACTCAGCATATATAATCACTGAAACACTTCCAGCATAATGATATCTGCTCAGCTACTGGCAACCATAAACATTCCTGAAGCCCAGAGAAATGTAAAAATTCTCTAATATGATGTGCAAAGCAAAAAATTATGTCTGAACAAATTGAAAGTATAAAACTGATCATAAACATAATATATTCTGAGAAAACTCATACTCATATACATTTTCATCTTTGAGAAGTAGCTATATAAATCATCACAAAAAATAAAACCAATATTGAAAAATGTTTTATCTACTTAATAATAGTCTCAAATTCATAAGCACATCAAATTATTTTCAAACTCTGTATGAAATCATTGAGGGGAAATTATTTAAAATTTCAAAAAAAAGATACTTGAGTATCCTTATAGTACCAGAAAATAAGGAAGTGCTCAAAAAACAAACGTATGGGAGTATGCCAAAGGAACACAGAAGAGCTCCAAATGGCCAAAAGTAGAAAAATTTAAGCAACAAAATAAAGTAGTATTGGATTATAAACCAAAATATAAAATAAATATCCATGAGTCCATATTGATATAAATAAATGATTGCCTAGAAAAATAAATGGGAGAGTAGAAACACATCTCCTGTATAGAAGAATTCAGAATAATTTATGTAAATACTGCCTCCTCAAGAAGGTGGAGCATTACTCCCCACCCCTTAAATGTGGGATCCACACAAAGACTTCCTTCCAAAAAATAAAGTACGGTGGTAGGGGTAGGGGGGAGTACTTTAGCCTGTAAAAACCTGACAAACACTACCTCAGCCAAGTGATCAAGGCCTCAACAGTGATAATGCATGTTGACAGCATGTACCATTAATATGAAGTGATAAAAATGGCACTTTACCACTGTAGTCTTCTCCCCAAGAACCCATAATCCCCATCTAATCATGAGAAAAATATTGGACAAACCCAAATTGAGGGGCATTCTCCACTCTACATTACTCCTGAAAACTGTCAAGGTCATCAAAAACAAAGAGTCTGAAAAACGGCCACAGCCCAGAGGAGCCTAAAAGGGCATGATTCCTAAATGTAATGAGGTCATGAATGCGATCCTGGACAGAAAAAGGACATTAGGAAAAAACTAAGTATTCTGAATAAAGAATAGACTTTAGTTAATAGTAATTTATCAGTATTGGCTTATTAATTGTAACAAATGTACTCTACTAATGTAAGATGTTAATAATAAGGGAAACTGGATATGGGGCATATAAGAACTCCTTGTACTATCTTCACTGCTTTTCTGTAAATTGAAAACTATTCAGAATTAAAAGTGCATATATAGATACACGTGCATATATACATATATACACACGCACACACCACTGACCCTTGAACAATATGGTAGCTAATCCACATATAATTTATAGTTAGCCCTCCATATCCATGGTTCCTCCATGTCCACAGATCCAACCAACTGTAGGCCCAAAGGCCATGTAGTACTATAGTGTTTACTATTGGAAAATATATGAGTATAAGTGGACCCGTGCAGTTCAAACACGTGTTGTTCAAGGGTCAACGGTGTGTGTGTGTGTGGAGAGGGGGAGAGGGGGAGAGAGAGAGAGAGAGAGAGAGAGAGAGAGAGAGAGGTGTCAAAATGGACATACAGGTATAGATAGGTCATACACACATCTAAGTTCCAAGACAGCAGGGACTTTGTTTTGGTCACTACTCTATACTCCATTGTTAGAACACCTCCAGGGACTCGATAAACATTTTTGGAATGAATAAATGAACATTTATATTGTGTGACACTGGTTTTATTTCTATAAAAAGAATATGGTATAAAGGTAAAGTATCACCTAATACTGGCCAAGAAATTATAAAACATTAACATTAATGGGTCCATTCAACAAACATTTATTATATCTTTACTATAATCTAAGAACTGTGATGGATGTTGGGGATTCAAAAATAAATAAAATATATGAAATTCACAGTCTAACTCTGAGGAAGAAAGTTAAGGACCTGGATGATACATAGATGATAATGACAGAAAATGATTAAGTATAAGGTTCTTGCTTTGGGTACCACAGGAGCGCATACCAAGGGCTTCTAACCCTGCATGAGATGGTAGGTGGTGAAGGATTCATAAGCAAAGGAAGTCAAGCAGGCCCAAAACAACTGATGTGTGGGGAGACAGAGAAAAATTCTGTCTATAGGTACAAAGCATACTGTTGGATGGTGCTTGAAAGGCAAAGAGGCACCAGACTGTCAAGAGGTGTAGGGAGTCACTGGAGGGTTTTAAGGAGGTCAGTGGCACGGTAAGATGGGTGGCTTCAATACATGGCATCTCTCTGGATACACAGTAGACAGGGTTTAGGCAGTGTGATCAGTTACAAAGCTGTGGGAGCAGATCAGGCAAAGACGATGAAGTGCAACAGTGGGGAGGGGATAGAGCTGAGAACTATTTAGGAGGTAATAAAGGCAGATTTGGCAATTACTGAATATGGATGGTGATGCCTCTTAACTCATTTCTCCATTTCACCCCTTGCCCTCTTTAATCCATTCCCCCCACAGCAGACATAATTATCTTTTTAAAACATAAAGCATATCATCTCGCTCCCCCAATTAAAACCTTCCAATGCCTTCACAGTACATATTCCAAAACTAAACTCCTTAGTGTGGTCTCCAAAAGGCAATATAATCGAGTCCCTGCTTTTTTCTCCAACTTCATCTTGTGCTACCCTCTTCCAGCTATAATGCTTTTCTTTTAATTCCTTAAATATATCAGGCTCCTTCCTATTTTAGAGCCATTATTTATGGCTGATATGTTCTTTGTCCTATGTGTTCCATGGATCTCCACTTAAATGTTACCTCCGAAGAGGCCCAAACTAAAAAGAAGGTCTCTGTCCTATCACTACCAATTACTCTCCATCACAGCAACCTGTTTCCTTCTTTGCACTTAAGATAATTTGCAAGTACAGTTGATTCTTATTATCTGCAGTAGTTATGTTCTGTAAAGTCACTCTGAACACTGAATTAGTGAATACTGAACTCCTAGAGGAAATACAGGGTTAGGTTCCTGTGAGCCTCTGGTCAAAAAATTTTCACCAACTAATCAACACATAATCTTGTTTTATCTGTGTTTCTGTTTAAAGATACCTATTCACTACACTGTATAGTGTTGATTCATGAACACTGAACTCATGGCCAACCGTGCTATAACTCATGCCTGAACAAAGCTTATCTAACAAGTATTTTCTCTGTAAGACACATCACAGCCTCTTGTGCTCAAGAACACGAGACAGCACTCTGGCACTACGCTTTGGGGCCGTAAACAGTGAAAGGACCAAAAAAAGCACAAACATGCAAAAAACGTGGCACCAAATAGACCATGAAAAGGAGACTTGTTTATAGTATGAGAGCTGAAATAAGAAGGCCAAACGTTGCCTTGTTCAACCTCAGCTGGGAATGTGTGCATCAATTCTAATTTTTCACTACTCTGTGCATGTCTGTGAATGACTACAAAAGTGCTGCAAGTACTAATTTCAGAGTTACAAATTAATGTTAGCAAGTAGGTGGCTTCACAAATATGGCAGAGGCCAGAACTGTCTGTCATTTAGCATCTGGCACTCAGCAGACATTCAATAAATATTCAGGAATAAATAAATGCATGAATGTCCAACAGGTATGTGGATACAGAAACCTGAAGGTCAATCAGAGAAGAAGCTTAAGATAAAATAATGGCATGCTAAATAATCACAGATGTGGTAAATGCTGGAAAAGACTTAACAAGGTGTTATATGATAGGGAATTATATGGGAGACTAAATTAGGACGGTCCAGGAAGGTCTTTCTGAAAAACTGACTCTTAAGCTGAGAACTGAGAAATAGGAAGGAGCAAGTCGTGAAGCTGAGTGAGGGGAAAATTCCAGGCAAAGAGAACACTAAGTGTAAAGATACTGAAGCAGGAGAGTGTCTTAATGCCTAGAAAATATGGTCTCTTTAAAAGTTAAGATGAAAATGTGGGGTATGTAAATGTGTTAGTGCCTGAATGACTTTATCACAAACACCTCCCAAGCTTTTAGAAGCAGTAACTTCAACCTGTTTAGCACCTCCCAGAGATGTACAAAGGGGATTCCTTTTGTTAAACTCTGTAGAGAAACTTAGATAAATATGGACACCAAGACCCCTGACAGTCAAAGATTAGGATGGCACTGGGAGAATTCATCCATGGGGATATGCCAAATAAAAAACATAAAGGGAGGGCTTCCCTGGTGGTGCAGTGGTTAAGAATCTGCCTGCCAATGCAGGGGACAAGGGTTCAAGCCCTGGTCTGGGAAGATCCCACATGCTGTGGAGCAACTAAGCCCGTGCGCCACAACTACTGAGCCTGTGCTCTAGGGCCCGTGTGCCACAACTACTGAGCCCGCGTGCCACAGCTACTGAAGCCCGTGTGCCTACAGACCATGCTCCGCAACAAGAGAAGCCACCGCAATGAGAAGCCCACGCACTGCAGCAAAGAGTAGCCCCCACTCGCCGCAACTAGAGAAAGCCCGCGCACAGCAACAAAGACCCAACAAGCCAAAATAAATAGATAAATAAATAAAATAAATTTATTAAAAACAAAAAAACATAAAGGGAACTTTCCAACTTCTCCTACTTCCAAGGCCCTTAATTACAGCCCCTGAATTCCTTCTCTTCTGTAGTCATCCAGGTTGAGTAAGTTGAGGGTCTATTTGTTCCTATTTTGACTATGTAATGAAATAAGTCTGCAAAACAGCAACAATAATCAAGGACACAATGTGGCTTCTCTCACTCAGAGGAAGCAAAATTGTGGAAACCTATGAGGACTAGAAAACTACATAAAAAAGAAGTACATAATCAATTCCCCTTCATATTATAGGTACTCGGCAAAATTACTTTTATATATGAATAACTATACCAATAAACACCAATAAAGGAAGAGTAATGGCATCATTAGGAACAGCCAAATAATTCAGGCCATGAACAGACCACCAGTGGTCCCCAGAATCAGTCTACTTCACCATTACAGGGGACACACCATTATGAATAAATGAAAACCACAGGAAATGCTCATTTTCTCAAGACTTCTTTGCTTACAGGGAGGTCAACTGCTGTGAATTCCAGGAGAGAATGTACTTCTAGAGTTTATGGTCCTGAGAGAATGGGCAATGGGTGAATGATGGGAAATCAGAGTAAAGGAGAAAAGGAAATGTGTCAAATGTCAATTCAGAGCCAGCACAGTAAAATGTTCTCTGTTTATTCAGTATGTAGAACACCTGACCAAATACCTTCATTGATGAAATCATCTCTGACACACCAGTTAAAGAGTCAACATGTATTAAATAAGTCTTACATACTTATTTGTGTTATAACCCTTTGTGGAGGGAATCTGGGGAAATAAAACACATGAAAGTCTCTTCAAGAAGACTGAGGTCCAAACATGGTAAATCAATTGGTAAAGAATACAATTAAGTGGGGGGACCTTCAAGATGGCAGAGGAGTAAGATGTGAAGATCACCTGCCTCCCCACAAATACATCAAAAATACATCTGCATGTGGAACAACTCCTACAGAACACCTACTGAACGCTGGCAGAAGACCTCAGACCTCCCAAAAGGCAGGAAAATCCCCACATACCTGGGTTGGGCAAAAGAAAAAAGAAACAACAGAGACAAAAGAATAGGGAAGAGACCTGCACCAGTGGGAGGGAGCTGTGAAGGAGGAAAGGTTTCCACACACTAGGAAGGCCCTTCAAAGGGGGAGACCGGGGTGGGGGTCGGGGGAGCTTCGGAGCCACAGAGGAGAGCACAGCCACAGGGGTGCGGAGGGCAAAGCGGAGAGATTCCTGCACAGAAGATTGGTGCCAACCAGCACTCACCAGCCTGAGAGGCTTGTCTGCTCACCCGCCGGGGAGGGCAGGGGCTGGGAGCTGAGGCTCGGGCTTCGGAGTTCAGACCCCAGGGAGAGGACAGGTTGGCAGTGTGAACACAGCCTGAAGGGGCCTAGTGCGCCACAGCTAGCCAGGAGGCAGTCCGGGAAAAAGTATGGAACTGCCTAAGAGGCAAGAGACCATTGTTTTGGGGTGCGCGAGGAGAGGGAATTCCTTCCCCATGTGCCCACAGAAGGCAGAGCACCGCCTAAGCGAGCTCCAGAGATGGGCGCAAGCCACGGCTATCAGCTCGGACTTCAGAGACAGGCATGAAACACTGACACTGCTGCCGCTGCCACCAAGAATCCTGTGTACAAGCACAGGTCACTACCCACCCACCTGCCCCCCTCCCCCCCGGGAGCCTGTGCAGCCCCACTGCCAGTGTCTGGAGATCCAGGGACAACTTCCCCAGGAGAACACACGGCGTGCCTCAGGCTGTTGCAATGTCATCTGGTCTCTGCCGCTGCAGGCTCACTCAGCATTCCAATTACGACTACCATACCCTTCCCTCTCCCGGGCCTAAGAGAGCAAGAAAGCCCTAATCAGCCACTACTTTAACCCCCTCCTGTCTGGGCTGGGAACAGACACCTGAGGGCAACCTACATGCAGAGGCGGGATCAAAACCAAAGCTGAACACCAGGAGCTGTGAGAACAAAGAAGAGGAAGGGAAATCTCTCCCAGCAGCCTCAGGAGCAGCGGATTAAATCCCCACAATCAACTTGATGAACACTGCATCTGTGGAATACGTGAACAGACAAAGAATATTCCCAAAATTAAGGTGGTAGATTTTGGAAGCAACTGTAGACTTGGGGTTTGATATCTGTGACTGATTTGTTTCTGATTTTTATGTTTACCTTAGTTTAGTTTTTGGTGCTTGTTATCATTGGTGAATTTATTGGTTTGGTTGCTCTCTTTTTTAAATTTATTTACTTTTTTCTTATTTTTAAAACACTTTTTTTTCTTCCTTTTCTTCTGAGCTGTGGGACTGACAGGGTCTTGGTGTGCCGGCCTGGTCTCAGGCCTGAGCCTCCGAGTTGGGAGAGCCGAATCCTGGTCACTGGACCACCAGAGACCTCCCGGCCCCACATAATATCAATTGGCGAGAGGTTTCCCAGAGATCTCAGTCTCAACACTAAGACCCAGCTCCAC
Organism: Lagenorhynchus albirostris; assembly: GCF_949774975.1. NCBI lineage: Eukaryota > Metazoa > Chordata > Mammalia > Artiodactyla > Delphinidae > Lagenorhynchus > Lagenorhynchus albirostris. The sequence continues at coordinate 21,380,310 of NC_083101.1, forward strand.
CCAATGACCAGCAAGCTCCAGTGCTGGATGCCCCATACCAAACAACTAGCAAGACAGGAACACAACCCCATCCATTAACACAGAGGCCGCCTAAAATGATACTGAGTTCACAGACACCCCAAAACACACCACTGGAAGTGGCCCTGCACACCAGAAAGACAAGATCCAGCCCCACCAACCAGAAAACAGGAACCAGTCTCCTCCACCAAGGAAGCCTACACAAACCACTGAAACAAACTCACCCACTGAGGGCAGACACAAAAAACAACGGAAACTACGAACCTATAGCCTGCAAAAAGGAGAGACCCCAAACACAGTAAGTTAAACAAAATGAGAAGACAGAGAAATATGCAACAGATGAAGGAGCAAGGTAAAAACCCACCAGACCAAAAAAATGAAGAGGAAATAGGAAATTTACCTGAAAACGAATTCAGAAAAATGATAGTAAAGATGATCCAAAAATCTTGGAAATATGATGGAGAAAATACAAGAAACGTTTAACAAGGACCTAAAAGAACTAAAGAGCAAACAAACGATGATGAACAGCACAATAAATAAAATTAATAATTCTCTACAACAGGCTTCCCTGATGGCGCAGTGGTTGAGAGTCTGCCTGCCGATGCAGGGGACACGGGTTCGTGCCCTGGTCCGGGAAGATCCCACATGCCGTGGAGCGGCTGGGCCCGTGAGCCATGGCCGCTGAGCCTGCGCGTCCGGAGCCTGTGCTCTGCAGCAGGAGAGGCCACAGTGGTGAGAGGCCCGCGTATCCGCAAAAAAAAAGAAAAAAAAATTATCTACAAGGAATCAATAGCAGAATAATTGAGGTAGAAGAACGGATAAGTGACCTGGAAGAAAAAACCGTGGAAATAACTGCCTCAGAGCAGAATAAAGAAAAAAGAATGAAGAAATGAGGACAGTCTCAGAGACGTCTGGGACCACATTAAATGCACCAATATTCGAATTATAGGGGTCCCAGAAGAAGAAGAGAAAATGAAACGGTCTGGGAAAATATTTGAAGAGATTATAGTTGAAAACTTCCCTAACATGGGAAAGAAAGTAGTCAAGTCTAGGAAGCGCAGAGAGTCCCATACAGGATAAATCCAAGGATAAACACAACAAGACACATATTAATCAAACTATTAAAAATTAAATACAAAGAAAAAATATTAAAAGCAGCAAGGGAGGGCTTCCCTGGTGGCGCAGTGGTTGAGAGTCCACCTGCCGATGCAGGGGACACGGGTTCATGCCCCAGTCCAGGAGGATCCCACAGGCCGCAGAATGGCTAGGCCAGTGAGCCATGGCCGCTGAGCCTGTGAGTCCGGAGCCTGTGCTCTGCAATGGGAGAGGCCACAACAGTGAGAGGCCCGCGTACCGCAAAAAAAAAAAGAAAAAGAAAAAAAAGAAACATCTCAAATAAACAACCTAACCTTACACCTAAACCAAATAGAGAAAGAAGAACAAAAAAACTCCAAAGTTAGCAGACAGAAAGAAATCGTAAAGATCAGATCAGAAATAAATGAAAAAGGAATGAAGGAAACAATAGCAAAGATCAATAAAACTAAAAGCTGGTTCTTAGAGAAGATAAACAAAATTGATAAACCATTAGCCAGACTCATCAAGAAAAAAACGGGAGAAGACTCAAATAAACAGAATTAGAAATGAAAAAGGAGAAGTAACAACAGACACTGCAGAAATGCAAAGGATCATGAGAGATTACTACAAGCAACTATATGTCAATTAAATGGACAACCTGGAAGAAATGGACAAATTCTTAGAAAATATAGCACAACCTTCCGAAACTGAACCTGGAAGAAGTAGAAAATATGAACAGACCAATCACAAGCAGTAAAATTGAAACTGTGATTAAAAATTTTCCAGCAAACAAAAGCCCAGGACCCGATGGCTTCACAGGTGAATTCTACCAAACATTTAGAGAAGAGCTAACACCTATCCTTCTCAAACTCTTCCAAAATATAGCAGAGGGAGGAACACTCCCAAACTCATTCTATGAGGCCACCAACACCCTGAAACCAAAACCAGACAAAGATGTCACAAAAAAAGAAAACTACAGTCCAATATCACAGATGAACATAGATGCAAAACTCCTCAACAAAATACTAGCAAACAGAATCCAAAAGCACATTAAAAGGATCATATACCATGATCAAGTGGGGTTTATCCCAGGAATGCAAGGATTCTTCAATATACACAAATCAATCAATGTGATACATATTAACAAACCGTGATGTGATACATATTAACAAATACCATATTAACAAATTGAAGGATAAAAACCATGTGATAATCTCAATAGATGCAGAAAAAGCTTTCGACAAAATTCAACACCCATTTATGATAAAAACTCTCCAGAAAGTAGGCATAGAGGGAACCTACCTCAACATAATAAAGGCCATATATGACAAACCCACAGTCAGCATTGTTCTCAGTGGTGAAAAACTGAAATCATTTCCTCTAAAATCAGGAACAAGACAAGGTTGCCCACTCGCACCACTGTAATTCAACATAGTTTTGGAAGTTTTAGCCATGGCAATCAGAGAAGAAAAAGAAATAAAAGGATTCCAAATCAGAAAAGAAGAAGTAAAGCTGTCACTCTTTGCAGATGACACAGAGAATCCTAAAGATGCTACCAGAAAACTACTAGAGCTAATCAATGAATTTGGCAGAGTAGCAGGATATAAAATTAATGCATAGAAATCTCTTGCATTCCTATACACTAATGAGGAAAAATCTGAAAGAGAAATTAAGGAAACACTCCCATTTATCACTGCAGCAAAAAGAATAAAATACCTAGAGATTAAACCTACCTAAGGAGACAAAAGTCCTGTATGCAGAAAACTAAGACACTGATGCAAGAAATTAAAGATGATACAAACAGATGGAGAGATCTACCATGTTCTCAGATTGGAAGAATCAACACTGTGAAAATGACTATACTACCCAAAGCAATCTACAGAGTCAGTGCAATCCCTATCAAACTACCAATGGCATTTTTCACAGAACTAGAACAAAAAATTTTACAATTTGTATGGAAACAAAAAGGACCCTGAATAGCCAAAGCAATCTTGAGAAAGAAAAATGGAGCTGGAGGAATCAGGCTCCTGGACTTCAGACTATACTACAAAGCTACAGTAATCAAGATAGTATGGTACTGGCACAAAAACAGAAATATAGATCAATGGAACAGGATAGAAAGCCCAGAGATAAACCCACGCACATATGGTTACCTTATTTTTGATAAAGGAGGCAAGAATATACAATGGAGAAAAGACAGCCTCTTCAATAAGTGGTGCTGGGAAAACTGGACAGCTACATGTAAAAGAATGAAGTTAGGACACTTCCTAACACCATACACAAAAATAAACTCAAAATTAACTAAAGACCTAAATGTAAGGCCAGACACTGTAAAACTCTTAGAGAAAAACATAGGCAGAACACTCTATGACATAAATCACAGCAAGATCCTTTTTGACCCACCTCCTAGAGAAATGGAGATCAAAATAAAGAAATGGGACCTAATGAAACTTCAAAGCTTTTGCACAGCAAAGGAAACCATAAACAAGACGAAAAGACAACCCTCAGAATGGGGGAAAATATTTGCAAACGAAGTAACTGACAAAGGATTAATCTCCAAAATAAACAAGCAGCTCAGGAAGCTCAATATCCAAAAACCAACAAACAACCCAATCCAAAAATGGGCAGAAGACCTAAGTAGACATTTCTCCAAAGAAGATATACAGAATGCCAACAAACATATGAAAGGATGCTCAACATCAGTAATCATTAGAGAAATGCAAATCAAAACTACAATGAGGTTATCACCTCACATGGGTCAGATGGCCATCATCAAAAAATCTCCAAACAATAAATGCTGGAGAGGGTGTGGAGAAAAGGGAACTCTCTTTCACTGTTCATGGGAATGTAAATTGATACAGCCAGTATGGAGAACAGTATGGAGGTTCCTTAAAAAAACTAAAAATAGAACTACCATATGATCCAGCAATCCCACTACTGAGCATACACCCTGAGAAAACCATAATTCAAAAAGAGTCATGTATCATAATGTTCACTGCAGTATTCTTTACAACAGCCCGGATATGGAAGCACCCTAAGTGTCCACTGACAGATGAATGGATAAAGAAGATGTGACACATATACACAATGGAATATTACTCATCCATAAAAACAAACGAAATTGAGTTATTTGTAGTGAGGTGGATGGACCTGTCGAACAGAGTGAAGTAAGTCAGAAAGAGAGAAACAAATACCGTAGGCTAACACACATATACTGAATCTAAAAAAAAAAAAAAAAATAGTTCTCATGAACCTAGGGGCAGGAAAGGAATAAAGAGACAGATGTATAGAATGGACTTATGGACACCAGGCAGGGTAAGGGTAAGGTGGGATGAAGTGAGAGAGTAGCATTGACATATATATAGTACTGAATGTAAAATAGATAGCTAGTGGGAAGCAGCTGCATAGCATAGGGAGATCGGCCTGGTGCTCTGCGACCACCTAGAGGGGTGGGATAAGTAGGTAGGAGGGAGACACAGAGGGAGGGGATATGGGGATATACGTATGCATATAGCTGATTGACTTTGTTATACAGCAGACACACAACACTGTAAAGCATTGTACTCCAATAAAGATGTTAAAAAATAAAAATCTTGGAGCCATCCTGTACTCCTCCTCTCCTCTCTCACTCCACATCCAATCCTTTCACAAATCCTGTTCATGCTACCTTCAAATATATCCAGAACCCAACCACTTCTCATCATCTCCCCAATTATCCAGGTGACCCATGCCACCATTATCTCTTGCCTAATTGTTTTAATAGCCTTCAAATAAGCTAGGTAATTTCCTACTTTTGATAACATGTTAATGTTAATAACATGTAACATGTGACATGTTACTATTAGGGGAAGTTGGCTGGGGGGGGTGTATGGAAACCTGTACTATTTTTGCAAGTTTTCTGTGAGCACAAATAGGAAACCAACAGAGGTCTAAGGAGATAAATATATCACATTTTGGAATGAGCTACTGCTCTCAAATAAAGACTTGATTAAGGAATAATATATTTCATCAAGACTATGTCTCTAGCTCTACCTTACAGTAGACACAATATAATATTCTACAATTAGTAAATGTAGAAGGCACAGAAGAAACAGACATCAACGGGCAAACACCGCAAACAATTGTTGCAAACAGAATCCACCGTGGATGCTAGAACTAGTGGTCAAAATTCAGAAGAGAAAAATGATTTACATAGTTTCAAAATATGTCTTCCAAGACATATTATAATTATTTATAAAGAGAGGGATAGTAACTTTACAATGGAGCAATTCGGCAGACACCACCTACCCAAGTGATCGAGGTTATCACCAGTAAGATGCACTAAGGACAGAACCTCATTTCTGTGGCAATTTTGTCAAAAAGGCATAACCTCACTTCTATAATGAGAAATCATTAGACAAGTCCAAACTGAGGTTCATTTTTCAAAACAACTGATCAACACTCTTCAAAAGTGTCAAAATCGTGAAAGACAAGGGAAGACTAAAAAACCATTACAGATTATAGAGGGAATGAAAGAGGAATAACAACTAAATGCAATGTGGGATCCTAGGTAAGCTGGTGGATCAGAAAAGGGACATGAGTGGAAAACTGCTGAAATTCTAAGAAGGTCTATAGTTTAGTTAACAGTATTGCGCCAATATTAATTTCCCAGTTTTGATAATTTTATTATGATTATGTAAGTTAATATTAGAGGAAGTTGGGTGACGGGGGTGTGGGAACTCTGCCCTATTTTTGCAAATTTTCTGAGTCGAAAATTAGTTCAAAATTAATAATTAAAAAAGAAAAAAAGATCAGCCTTTGAAGATTTCTGTGAAGTTTCAGCTGAAGTGTTTTAGGGAATGTTCTCTTTTTTAAAGGTAAGGATCATATGATAGTCTAGTCATCTTACAAATATTTTCTTTTTGAGTATATTTAATATATATGAATGCATTCAATGAAAACTGTATACTCTTATAAATAACAGTATGACAATGAATGTATTTTGTTATGAATATATTTGGTGTATGAATATATTCTTGATATGTAATAATATATTGTTACATTGTTTCTTGACTAACTGGCTGGCTTCTCTCTGACAAACTAAAATCTTACACAAAGCATGTTTCCTGTATACTTAGCTTTTGTCTAATGATGTGTTTATACACTGATAAGGCATAAAATCTGAACTTTCTGTTAATAAAGTAATTGCCTTAAAAGTTTAGGGCTTTTCTTATTAAAGATTATTTTGAGAGTCAAAACTTATTCTATAGATTTGCCTTAATACCTTTTTTGTTGATGCCTTCCCATTCATCATCCAAATAAATATTTTATTTGTCTTTTTAAGAGCATACTGGCCTGAGAAATAAGGATATCCCTAAACATTATGTAATAAGAAACAATATTTTTGTTAAAAATGAAAGAATATAATTCAATATAATATTTTTGAGAAAGAGGTACATAGGTGAAAAGGTCAGGCAATTTGGCTATATGAAAACTTTGTTTTTAAAAAGTAAATTAAGAAGGAAGGCAACAGTCTGGAGAAAATATTTGCAATATGACAGACAAAGAACTGAGGTCTTTATGGCATTGTATTGTTGTTTCACTTTCATGATTTACAAAAAAATAATAAAACTCTAGTGAACAATAGATAAAATGAAGAACAAGAGAAATGTTCAGCCTCAGTGATAATTAAACATAAAGTTATATGTGAATCTCAATACTTTAAAAAAGTCTGTCAGGGGCTTCCCTGGTGGCGCAGTGGTTGAGAGTCCGCCTGCCGATGCAGGGGACGCGGGTTCGTGCCCCGGTCTGGAAAGATCCCACATGCCGCGAAGCGGCTGGGCCCGTGAGCCATGGCCGCTGAGCCTGCGCATCCGGAGCCTGTGCTCCGCAACGGGAGGGGCCACAACAGTGAGAGGCCCACGTATTGCAAAAAAAAAAAAAAAAAAAAAAGTCTATCAAATTAGCAAAAACATAAAATGAGATAATTCCCCATTGCTGATGAGAGGAAAGGAGGGGAGGAACTTATTCTCATATTTATTGCTGATGGGTACCTAGTGGGGGGTTTTATTTGTTTGTTTTAAACTTAGAAGCTGTAGCGGAGGAAAAACTTCCTTCTACCCTCCTAGATTCTGTGGCTGGGTCTAAGAGTTAAACTGACATAAGACAGATTAACAGGAGAAAAGCATACAAATTTGGTTAGTATTTTTTATGTGCACACAGGAGTCTTCATAAGGAAAATGAAGACCCAGAGAAGCAGTCAGGATTGAGAGCTTATATATATTTTAAACAAAGAAATGATAAATTTGTAGAGAAGACACAAGACAAAGGAGTTTTAGCTTGGGGCTGTAAATTGTCAGAGAGCAACTAGGAAATAAACGGAGGAAATTAATGGACAATAAAGGTTATTTTAATAGGTTTGTTTGTTTAGATCCATATTGGTGTTGACTTCCAGTTACCAGTGATAAGAATGTTCTTCCTTTCCTGTATAAAGAGGGCACCTTTCTCATGGGAAACTATATGACCTGCTTTTACGTAGAAAGAGGGAGGTCAGAGAGCCCTTTCTGCATTTGTGATTCTCAAATGCTAATAGCTCAAAATAATCAGTATGCCAAAGTGGCATATTTTGGGGGATGGCATGTTCCGAACCCCTTTGAAGTATAATATACATACAAAAATGAATGTATCGTGTGTACAGTTGATAGATTTTTACATATTGAACACATGTGACTAGCATTCTAATCAATAAGCAGGACATTATCAGCATCCTGGAGGAACCTCTTGTGTTCCTTCTAGTATCTAACATAGCCTTTCTGAAGAAAAATATCCTGACTGCTGAGTAATAGGGTATATATATGTTCAGCTTTAGTAGCTATTGCTAGTTTTCCAAAGTAGTTGTATCCATTCACACCACCACCATCAGTGTGTCCCTGTTCTTTTTGTCCCCCTTCCCCATGTTTATCATTTTGAAAAACAGTTTGATAAAATGTGTCAAGGACCATAAATATATTCATACCCGTTTATCTAGTGATTCTAATAACTGCGAAGATATAAAAAGATACATGCACAAAAGCATGCAGGGAAGCAGAGACCAGGGACCACAGGCTAAATCTGGCCTGATGCAGCCTTAATCCAGCCACAACCATTCCTTGTCTGTGGCTGCTTTTTTTGCTACAATGCCAGAGTTTAGTTGCTAGAGACCTTGCAAAGCAGAAAATGTCTACTATCTGACCCGCTCTAGAAAAAGCTTGATGACCCTTGCAATAGAGCATTATATGGAATAGTGAAAGATTGGCAATAACCAATATATCCGTCAGACGGGGAATTATTAAATGAATCCTTGGTATAAGCATTTAATGGAATAGGACATAGCCACTTAAAATGACGATTAGAGAGATTATTCATCCAACAAATATTTATTAGGCATTTGCTACTTTAGGTACTTTTCTAGGTGCCTAGAAATCAGTAGAGAGAAAAATTCCTGCCCTTATAGAACTTTTAGTAGAGGAGACAGAATAAACAAGATAAATACAGAAAATAACACATAAGGGATAAGTGCTAAGATGGAAAAAAACAAAGCAGGGAAGGGAGATATGAAATATTTCAGGGTGAGGGCTTGACACTGTAGATTTAGAAGGCCTCACTGAGAAAATGGCTTTTAGTAAGGACCTAAAATAAGTGAAAGATCTTGACACTCAGGTAGCTGGAGGAATAGCATCTGAGGCAGAGGGAACAGAAAGTACAAAGGGCCAGACTTGGAAATGTGCCTGATGTGTTCTAGGAACAGCAATAAGGTGAAGGGCTGCTGTAGACAGAAGGAGGGAGGAGTTGCAAGGGATGAGGTTGGACAGGTAACTGGGGGGTAGGGGTGATGACAGATCATGCAGAGCCTTGTGGCAACATGAAAAATCCCTACTATAAATTGTTCAAAAAAAAAGCTCTTTCTCCCTTCCATTTCCCTCCCTCTTTCTCTGCTCAATGACAGTTATGTAAAGCAATGCATAAGGAAAAGATTGGAAGAAAATACCCTAAAATGTTAACATTTTTAATGTGCTGGGGTTATGAATTATATTTTTCTTTTTGTTAAACTTTCTATAATTTGGAAGGCAGCTATGCTCCACCACTATACTACCAATACCTATAATTTGGTTATATTTTATAATAAAAAACATATTTAAAAACTTAAAGGATTTTGCATAGCTTTGTCTTTGAATACTTTAGAAATCAAGTACTTTAGATCCTCCCCAGGTTGACTGTAATCTGCTAGCAGGCAGCAGTGTCTTAAATCATCTGAGGAGTAGCTGTTTTCCTTTTTTTGGCCGCGCCACGTGCAGCTTGTGGGATCTACTGAACTTGGGCCCTTGCCAGTGAAAGCGGGGAGTCCTAACCACTGGACCAGCAGGGAATTCCCAGTAGCTGCTTTTTTTAATTATTAATTTTTCAGTGTTTGAACCAGAAGGAATTGTAGGAATGATCTATTTTATAGTTTAGCCCCTTTATTGTATGCGTAAGGAAATGATCTAGAGGAGAGAAAGAACTCAGGCTTCTAGTTCTTTTTCGCAGGTGTTTGTATGCTTCATCATCATTTGATCTGAGATTTTCCAGCACTTTAGTGATTTTTGTGATTAATAATTTACCTAATCTTTAACTTAAAGAAAATCCTTGCAAATAATAATACCTAAATCTGTTTTGTCCAAATTCTCCCAGTGCCAAAACTACCGTAGCAAATATGTGCTAATAATGAATTCTTTTGGCTAGCACCCTGGTTAAGAACATGGACTTTAGACTCAGACTACCTGGGTTTAAATCTTGTTTCTGGCCCTTATTAGTGCTTAACCTCTCTGTGCTTTAGTTTCACATTTATAAACAGTACATAATACTAAGTATACACACCATAGGGTTGCTGTGAGCATTAAATGAATTCATGTGAGTATAGTGTGAGGCACATAGGACAAATTATTATTGAGGTTTAAATATCTACAAGGGAAGGTATTTAAACACTAGAAACCAGAGAAAATTGAGTTCAGCAAATACTTATATTATTGAAAGTCTATATATGTTTCTCTACTTTGATTTCATAGCTAACACATAGCAGTTTATTAAGAACATTTTAAAGCTAATCATTCTAATTAGCACAGTGGCTTCAAACAGTGTGCTGTTGTAGCACTTATACTATAAACTCTTATAGGTGGTTATCAGATTTTGGAGAAAACAATGTTTACTTTTATTTTAATAAGAGAAACGTGAGTTAGGTCTAAGTGGGTCATGTGATGAAACATGGGGCAGGATGTGTGGTAAAAGGCAAAGGACAGTGTCCAGCCAGCTCTAGGAAAGATTGCTTGTTTACTGGAGCATGCAAGAACTTTGCTTTGTGAGTATATAGGTCAGGACAGTAAAGAGTTCTATTTAAAGAAAGGGGATCAAGTAGAGAGTGATACATGAGGATGTGACTCAGTCCTTTGAGGGATACAAACAAAATTCTAGTATTTGAGTGTCCCCTAAACTCAAAGAGGCTGAAGACCATTGAACTCACATAATGGATATAGTTAAGAATTAACAATTAAAATTTTTTTTCTAGAAAATGACGATTTCTGAAATACCATATGGTAAAGATTTTGGTAAAATTTGAAATATGAAGGAAATGAAATTTAACTTATAGAGTACTGTGACATTTTGTAAAAACAATTTTTTTTGTGAAAAAAGTTAAATGTATTTTTCTTTGTGGTATTTATTTAAGGATAATTCTATATACATAGAGTGTCCCTAATGTATTTTGTGCTTTTGCTCATTTGGGGACTGCATAAGATTCTATTGTTTTATACTTGGAAAAATCTGAAAATTTTTGGAATATTGATATTGTTTTCTTCAGTGCTAAGTCTTCAGAAGTGTTCCTTGCTCAAGCTTTAATATGTTTAAACATATTTAGATCAATGCAGATATAGACAGCAGTGTTTCTGCCACACTAGCTTTATAAGAAAGTTTCTGCCTTCCTTGCAAAATCAGGCGTTGTTACTTAGGGTTTCTGTGGGCACATTAATTTTGAATAGAACCTGGGGATCGTGTTTATTAACAACTAGAAGTGTAGCAGTTTTGGTAGTGAGTTCCTAACAGGACATGTTCAGTAGTACATTGCTGTTGCAGCAGTTGTGGTATTTAATTGAATCTGAAGGTCCCTGGGAATCTTTCTAGTCCATTATATTAAAGTGAGTGGAAAGACCTCTGACAAAAAAATTTTTTTAATGCAATTCAGTATTTATGATTTAGTTAATAGTTAAGCTAAGGACTTTTAGGAACATCTGCGAGGTGGGGGAAGGAAACCATAATTTACAGAGACGTTTGTGAAACATGAAATTGTGCTACTGAATTAGCCTTTCTTTACCAGCCCTCTGCTGGTACACCAGGCTCTGGTCCAAGGAGTAGCATATGACTCAGATTCCCCCTTAACTCCCTTGTCAGTTACTCTTTTCAGGGTTTAGGCTGATATATCAAATGCACATAATAAATCTGGAGTGCTTAGGAAGGATGTGTGGAATCTCTCTTTAGATTTTAAGAAATGACTATGATTGAATATTTTAGTTTGATTCTTTTGAGTAGGAATTTTTGTTCTGTGTGATAAATGTGCAGCATATTAGCACCAAGGGAACTAAATTTGAATCCACTGGGATATCAGTCAAACCTTCCATACTTGTAAGATCAAAATATGCCTCTGAGATAGTGTATCTTTTAGCTTTACTTGGTAACTCTTAATCTTTTTGCCTTTTTTTGACCCCTTTGCTAGTCAGATTAAAAACTTTGCACTCTCAAGCAGCAAGGTCCTACTGTATAGTACAGGGAACTTTATTCAGTATCCTGTGATAAACCATAATGGAAAAGAATATGAAAAAAGAATGTATATATATGTATAACTGAATCTCTGATGTAAAGGAGAAATTAACACAACATTGTAAATCAACTATACTTCAAATAAAAATTTTAGAAAAAGAAAAAAGAGAAAAAACTTTGCACTCTCTTCTCAGAAAATGCACATTTGTACACAAACATATGATTTTGTATAACTTTTAGGAAATATGTGGCCCCCCAATGTATTATGCTAACAATCTCTATTTTGTGTATTTACATTTTAGCATATGACTTTTTGTCTAAGGATAGAAACTTTAAACATTTGAGATAAGGATTAGGAGAGTACGCTTATGGGCACCCAGGGAAGTTTTACTTTTTTGGAGGAGGAGAGGATAACATGGTATTTTTTTTCATCAGAAATCCATTTAAAATGTTATTTCTGATAAAGGTACTGGTAGTGTGCATCTGGTTAAATCATTCTTCTGCACTGAAGGTTTTGAAAAAATAGTGTCTACTGGTGCACTCACAAAGGCAGTCTAGCAAGGAAAAATTAAAAAGCTTAAATTCTCATTCTCATTTCTACAGGAATAAAGAAGGAGAATTCATTATGTCAAGCATTACAAATAAGCATGTATTAAAGCGGCTACATATGATGATGGCACATTGTTGGAACACCCCATGAAAGATAATTTGCGTGGAAGATGATTATTCAGTAGGGCTTTAATTTACAAGAAACATTCCACTATTTAATTGAGCCCTTTTAGACATACTGCTTCGCTTCAATAGATTGTGTTTGCTCCCTGCATATGTACAATGCTGGAAGGGTGGTTAAAGTCTGATGCAGTCTAGCTGGAAGGTAAAACAACAGCTGAAAGTCATGTCATAAAAATATATATTATTAAACATTTGAGAATTGTTTTATTTTCATTCTGTTTTTTAATATATTCTTATTTTTGCTATTGCTTTTAAAAAATTATATAGTTAATATACAATATTATCTTAGTTTCAGGTGTACTACATAGTGATTTGACATTTGCATATATCATGAAATGATCATGGTAAGTCTAATGACCATCTGTTCTCATACAAGTTATGACAATATCAGTGACAACAATCCTTATGCTGCGTATTACATTCCTGTGGCTTATTTATTTTATAACTGGAGGTTGTGCCTCTCAATCCTTTCACCCATTCTACCCCCACCCCCAACCCGCTCCCCCCTGGCATCCACCCATTTGTCCTCTATATCTGAGTCTATTTTCATTTTGTTTTGTCTTGCTTTGTTTTTTAAATTTCACATATAAGTGATGTCATATGGTATTTGTCTTTCTCTGGCTTATTTCACAAGAATTGTTTTTGAAATTGGTTTTCTCTTGGCTAGTTTGTACTATAAAACTGATTGTCTAATTTTTTTTTCTAATAAGGTTTTTGTAAGATTATTTGGTCCTGCTGGCCACTATATGGTTCAATTTGAATTTTTTTCATTTTTATAGACCACTCACCTATATTGTACTTTTGTGAAATGAGCAAACATAGACTGCATTTATAGTCATTACAGAAAGAAAATTATAGAAATTATAGAAGTTTATAGTCATTATAGAAAGAAAATTATTTGGTGATAAAGAGGACACTAAAATAAAGATTTCAACAAATAGCTGACTTGCGATTAAAATACCTGGAAAGATTATATACGATTTTTTAAAAAGGTAATGTAGAGGGGCTTCCCTGGTGGCGCAGTGGTTGAGAGTCCGCCTGCCAATGCAGGGGACACAGGTTCGTGCCCCGGTCTGGGAAGATCCCACATGCCGCGGAGTGGCTGGGCCCGTGAGCCATGGCCGCTGAGCCTGCGCGTCCGGAGCCTGTGCTCCGCAACGGGAGAGGCCACAACAGTGAGAGGCCCGCGTACTGCAAAAAAAAAAAAGGTAACGTAGATACGTCTAACATCTTCTCTGTGTTAGCAGAATTGTGTATGGTTAAGCTTCATCATAGTGAAGAAGCTTTAGGTGAGCCTGGAACCAGCTCTTTATGGATGTTTCACCCTTGAAGCATTTAAAATAAACATTGTTGTGATAAGCCAACACCCAAGCCCAGAGTTATGGGAAACACTGAAGTTTTGTCCAAATGAGGAAAAACACTGAAGGTCTGCAGGTTAAATCAGGAACAAGATAAGAATGTCTGTTATCACCATTGTTTTGGAGGTCCCAGTCAGGGTAGTAAGATAATGCAAGAAAAAGGGATACAGATGTTGGAAAGGAAGCCATACAGTTATCACCGTTTGCAGGAATAATGATGGGACAGAGGAAAGGAACATTCCTGAGAAAGATGAACGTTTGAAGTAGCGGGAAGGGAGCTTGAAACATTTTCTGTTGGGTGCCATCTATGTTTTTGGTGAGTGAAGGCTTTCTGCTGAAAGTGGAGGGGCTGAGGGTGAAATTGGAAAGAAAGGATTTGGAGTAGATGCTGTGATGAAAAACTATTTGGAATAGCTCTAAGAGTTAAACAGAAGGTGAACTGGTATGAAGACACTGTGGAGTCAGTCAGCAGAGGTTGGTTCTTGTGAGTCAGGGTAACTTCTGGATTCTCTGAGCATAAATAATTGATTACCTGTGGGCAGCTTGATAACCGCCTGAGGTAGTAAAGAAGTGGTTCAGCCCCTTCCACAAAAGTTTGCTCCTGAGATCTGATATTTGACTGTATGAATACCTGAAGTTGGAGATCCAACAGGATCAATTATAAGTAAGGTAAGGGAGAAAGGAAGGATGAAACTGGACAGGGAAGCCTGTGTGTTAACATCTCTCAGTAGAATGATTATATAGAAAAGAACTAGGTGATAATTCCTCCTTCTTAGGTTTGTTATGGAGATTAATCAGATGTGGCAAGGGGTGTGAACTATTTCCCACAGTGCCCTGCACTTAGTAGATAGCTGCTTTAAAAACAAAAGCAGAAATCTGTGCTCTGTGAGACCATTCTTTCCACATATTTAAGCAAGCCTGTCTCCCATACATACCTTCAATATTAAACTTTCTCTTTGCACTGATCTGGCCCCTGCTCCTTCAACCTGCATCCTAAGAAACCTCTGCTTGAGCCTGCTGCTTCATGTTCCTGTTTCTCCTTTCTTTCACAGTCAGATTTCTTAGATAAACAGATTACAGTGCTATCTGTTCTGTTATCACTAATTTAGTGTCATTCCAGAGAATTCAGCTGCCACTACCTCCCTCCTCCTCAAAGTCTCCTTGAAGCTAAATGTAGATGGTAGAGAAATAAATAAGTAAACGATCAGGTGGTAATAAGTGCCCTAGAGAAAAGTAATCCAGGTTAGGGGAGATAGGAAATGACAGGCACACACAGGGAGGTTTTTAGGGTGGTCTGAGAAGGCCTCTCTAATAAGAACACACTTAAGCAGACCTAAAGTAAGGAGTAGATCATGCAGCTCTCTGGGGAAAAGAGTGATCCAGGCAACCATGGCAAAATCCCTGAAGTGGGAGCAATGTTGGTGCACCTGAGGAAAAGCAAGGAGGATTTTGCAGATGGGACAAAGTGACCAAGCAGGGAACCATGTCAGAGAGGTAGATGTGACATTGGGAGCATGTGGAAATTATCTTCTGATTGCTTCTGTTTCCTCAGTGAGAGTGACTACGGAGCAGAAGGAATTGGAGATTTGAAGAGATGTTCAATTAGGACAGTGGGAGAGTGAATGGATTCGAGCCAAGTGTGACCCCTTGACCAGCAGCACCAATATCATCTGGGAATGTGTTAGAAATGCAAATTCTTGGGCCTCATCCTGAGGCAGGCGATAGATGGGCCCCAGGCTGAGCAGCTGGAATCTGTTTCCTGTGGACAGATACTCCAAGATAAAGATTATGGCAGGAGCAAGGAGGAGCTGAGTCCTGCTTGGATAAAAGATAGAGAGACCACATATTTCTCATTCTTGAGGTCAAGGAGACCTCCCAAACTACACATGCACAGAAAAGTTCCTCAGGGGTCAGAGAAGGGAGGGGGTGCCAGACCATAATATGTTCTGTTAGCTTCCCAGAGACCCTTGGGTTGGAATCCAGCTTAGCTAAAAGATGCACACGCACACAGGGCAGGGTCCTGAGTCAGACCAAATATGGACCCAGAGCCAGACAAAGCAAGATGACTGGCCAGGGGACACTTGGAAGAACTGCCCCCATATAAGTGATTTAAACTACCCCAAAAGCATGTAACTCTCTCTCTGAGCCTGCGGTGTGTCTATCTGCACATAACTTTTTTCTCCTAATAAACACTTTACTTATTTCACTACTTTCTGTCTCTTTGCTGAATTCCTTCTTCAAAGCAGACAAAGAGCCAGGGCCCTGCCCCAGCTACTAGTCCCTGGTGGTCTAGCAGCTAGGATTTGGTGCTTTCACCACTGTGGCCTGGGTTCAGTCCCTGGTTGGGGAACCGAGATCCTGCTTCAAGCCACTGCAGGCTGCAGCCACCCCACAGCCACCTGAGATCAATCCCAGACCCACTGAATCAGAAACTCTGAAAGTTGGCACAAATGCTCTGTTTTATCAAGCCCTCTGGTTATTCTAATGCACAAAAACATTTGAGACCACTGGAATAGGGAGATAAGTACAATCACTAGGTAGCCCTAAGGACTTACTTGAGTTTAGTGGTCATAAGTTTAAAGTGAAAACAGTCATTAGGTTATGTTGAAGAAAGAAAGGAATGAGGGAATTCAGAGTGTACAAGGGATTGTTTTCAATGATGTACTGGGCTGGCCAAAAAGTTTTGTTCAGGTTTTTCCAGAACATCTTACAAAAAACCCAAATGATCTTTTTGGCCAGCCCAGTACCATCAAATCTAAGCTGCATAAAGAAAGAAGTGAGGATGGGGTACTGGGACAGTGAAAACATGGTAGGATCAACTGAGTTTAGGTCCCAGTGAATCAAAGAATAGGTCAGTGAAAGGAATTCTCACACAGATTTGACTGATGCCAAATTCTGGGTATTTTTCCTTCAGTCAAGGGTCTCCATAACTATCATCTTGTTACCAAACATGAGTTCATGTGCCCAACGCACAACGAGACCAAACAAAAGGAACCATTGGAGTTTGGAGCACAGAAACATTTATTGCAGGGCCAAGCAAGAAGAACAGGTGGCTCATGCTCAGAAAACCCGAACTCCCTGATGATTTTTGGGAAAAGTTTTTATAGGCAAGATTTGGGGTGAGGGCTGCAGGATGTGTGACTTTCTTCTGATTGGTTAGTGGTGAGGTAACAGGGCAGTGTTCCAGGAATCTTGTGCTCAGCCTGAAGTTACCATTCTCCACCTGGATGGGGGCCTTAGTTCCTGCGGAAGAACTCCCCTTGAGGAGAAACCAGCATCCTGCTTTAGTAGCTGCATTACCTTTTTTTTGATCGCTCCTCCTTTGTTTCTGCATTCCCTTACTTTCCTGATTAGCAACTGTTTGAATCTGCTCTTTGGTATTCAGGAAGGTCTAGGGGAATGAGGCCTTCATCCTGCAAATAAGAAACTGGGGACACAGAAAGACTTTTGTATCCCAGAGGGCACCTCAGGGTCCTGCTCAGTTTCACAAAGAACCATGACTCATGGCTATGGCAAAAGTATGAATCTTGCAGAAAAGTAAGAAAAAATTATTCATGACTATTCTTGTAATTGCTTGTCCTGCCATAAAGTATTGTCTTAAAAATACATTAGACTTATGCTTCTGGCCAAGATGAAGTAACTAGGAGCAGATTTATCAACTCCCTTGTATTACTCAGGTTCTCCAGAGAAACAGAACCAATGGGGTGTGTGTGTGCGCATGTGTGTACTTATTATAAGGAATTGGGTCACATAGTTATGGAGGCTGAGTACTCCCAAGTTCTCCAAATAGCAATTTGGAGACCAAGGAGAGCCTATGATGTAGTTCCAGTTTGAATCTGAAGGCCTGGGACCCACGAAGAACCAATGTCAGAAGGCAGGAAAAGACTGATGACTCAGCTCAGCTGTCTGGCAGGAGGTTTCCTTCTTACTCAGCTTTTTTAGGTCTTAGTTTAATTGGATGAGGCCCACCCACATTAGGGAGGGCAATCTGCTTTACTCAGTCTACTGATTCAAATGTAATCTCATTCAGAAACACCCTCACAGACACAGCCAGAAAAATTTTGATCAAATGTCTGGGCACCCTGTGGCCCAGTCAAGTTGACACTAAAATTAACCATCATATCAACTGAAACAATTAAGAAACCAGACAAAATATAGTAAACAGTGATTTTTAAGACATTGGATATGAGGCAATGAAGTACAGTGATTTCTGAGAGATGAGATATAAACAAAGGGAACTCCATGATTGCCTCAGCTTACTATATACCTCTTCAACATATGGTGCTGGGGACAACTGGATTTCTATACAAAAAGAATGAAATTGGACTCCTACCTCATACCATATATATGAAATTTAAAAAAAATGTTTTTAATCTTATTGAAGTATAGTTGATTTACAATGTGTTAATTTCTGCTGTACAGCAAAGTGATTCAGTTATACATACATACATACATACATATATATATATATATATATATATATATATATTCTTTTTCACATTATTTTCCGTAACGGTTTATCACAGGATATTGAATATAGTTTCCTGTGCTATATAGTAGGACCTGTTGTTTATCCATCCTATATATAATAGTTTTCGTCTGATAATCCCAAATTCCCAATCCTTCCCTCCTCATCCCCTCTCCCCCCTGGCAATCACAAGTCTGTTCTCTATGTCTGTGAGTCTGTTTCTGTTTTGTAGATATGTTCATTTGTGTCATATTTTAGGTTCCACATATAAGTGATATCACATGGTATTTGTCTTTCTCTGTCTGGCTTACGTCACTTAGTATGATTATCTCTAGGTCCATCCATTTGCTGCAAATGGCATTATTTTATTTTTTTTATGGCTAATATTCTATTGTATATATATACCACATCTTCTTTATCCATTCATCTGTCTATGGACATTTAGGTTGTTTCCATTTCTTGGCTATTGTAAATAGTACTGCTGTGAACATAGGGGTGCATGTACCTTTTTTTTGTCTGAATATATGCCCAGGAGTGGGACTGCTGGATCATATGGCAACTTTATTTTCAGTTTTTTGAGGAACCTCCATACTATTTTACATAGTAGCTGCCAAAAAATATGAAAATTAACTCAAAACGGATCAACAACAATATGTAAGAGCTAAAACTATAAAATAAATACAAATAGAATAAACAGAATTAGAATAAATGACAGCCAAAGAAAGCAGAAGAAAGGTAATTCTTTGCTGTTTTTAATTCATTATTTCTCTATTGATTGATCTATAAAACGTCAGGTGGTTTTTACTAATCTATACTATTATTATACTAACGTAAGATTTAACACAAATTAGGTGTTTATGATGTCTGAACTTATGCTCATAGCATCGCAAACTGTTCAGGATCCATTTGAAAGTACCATGATCTAGTTTTTTTTTTTTATTGAAACATAAGTTGATGTATAATATTATGTTAGTTGCAGGTGTACTACATACTGATTAGATATCTACATACATTATGAATGGTCACCACAATAAGTTTAGTAATCATCTGTTCCCATACAAAGTTATTACACTATTACTGACCATATTCCTTACGCTGTATATTACATCCCCTTGGCTTATTTATTTTATAACTGGAAGTTTGTACCTCTTAATCCTCATTCACCTATTTTGCCCAATCCTTTAGCCTCTTCCGCTCTGGCAACCACCAGTTTGTTCTCTGTATCTGTGAGTCTGTTTTCACTTTGTTTTGTTTATTTCTGTTGTTTTTTAGACTCCACATATAAGTAAAATCATATGGTATTTGTCTTTGTCTGACTTATTTCACTAAGCATGATACCCTCTAGAACCATCCCTGTTGTCACAAATGGCAAGTAATGATCTAGTTTTTATGCGCTGGACACAGCAAGCCATAACATGTTCTGGTATTTAAATATAATTTGACAATAACAAAAGCCTAATCAAAGACAAATACAGATGGCCTTTAGGAATTTGTTGTGTTTTTGAATTATCCTTGTGTCTCTTCTGAACATTTCTATACATTATTTTGCCTTCTTTCATGCCTGGTACATAGGTGCTCAGTGATTATTATTGAAAAAATAAATATTGTGTAAGAGAAGCAAAATAGGTGTGGTGATCATGAAAATAAATTCCAAATCCTACAGTTCTTTCAGGCATTTCCAGCAGATACATATTACTGCTATAAGTCATGGTAATGAGAAATGGAGTATACCTTTTGGAGTTCAAAAGCATTTTTATACTAACTTGTTTCTGATAAAACAGTAACCGCATGGGAATAATTTGGTTGCCCTGGACTACATTCATGTAATTGTTGGATTATTAAAGCGTTTAATTAGTATTTCAGTAAGTGCTGATATAAATGCATTACCTTGTCTCTTGTTCCCGATTACACAATATTGTGGGAAGTGGACCAGTGTAACAGAAGAGAGGTGATTCAGTCCCCTTGGTGATATGTCATCTTAATTAAGATCAAGGAGTTCTTAAGTTTCATGTGTTTGGGAAAATGGCAAAGTGAAAACAGTTTTTTGCCATTTTACACTTGGCTTGATCGATTAAACTGGCTAATAGAAAGGAAGCAGCAAATTAAATTGCTTTTACATTTTGAAGACACTTAAGATGGAAAACATAAAAGACAGAGGTAGATAAGCTACATGTATATTACTTCCAAGGAAATTTAATTCAGTCTTTAGCAATGGCTTTGAGTATAAGTACTACCTTCAGTTGCAGATAAGATAATGCATGTGGCATAATCTCAAGTAACTAAAGACAGAATGAAATTGATATTTTGCAGTAGTTGTGCATTATTTAGTATGTCTGATAAAGCAACAGCATATACCTGATGCTTTCACCACCATTTACATGATACTCTATACTCCAAGTAAGTGGGTATATTGGTCCTACGTTAACTTTTTTACAGTTAAGAGGTGTGGGCATCCTTTGTAAATTAATACCCATAAGCTTAAACTACAGATAAGAGAGTGGCAGAGGAAGCAGAAGCACTGATAAAAAAGAAAACTAAAGGAACAGAGAAATAAACAAGGTTTGAAACTGTGAGAAATACATGGATTTTTTTCACTGTAACTATTCACTATAAGTATTCTAAAAGAGGGAAAAATCCAGATCATCAAAATTTATATTAGTGATACAAATAAGTGTTAATTTTTACTTTCCAGTAAGAACAAAGTCAAACTATAAAGATTAAAAATGGAAGCTAGAAATACTAATATCCTGAGTTTTCCTTCTCATAAACCTTTCTAGACCATCTGTGGTTTGGATCTAGCCAGCATATGTCAGTCTTTTCAATACTGTCCCTAGCACCCGGCATACAGTACTTGGAGCTAGGAGGTGTTTAATAAATGATGTTTATATTTGATCTTTCTTCCCCCTTATGATGTGACTTGCTTGTGATGAGATTGCCATCTCCTCCTTTGTTTTTTTGGTTTTTATACATGTATTTATTTATTTATTTTTTGGCTGCGTTGGGTCTTTGTTGCTGCGCATGGGCTTTCTCTAGTTGCAGCAAGCGGGGGCTGTTCATTGCGGTGCGCGGGCTTCTCATTGTGGTGGCTTCTCTTGTTGCGGAGCGTGGGCTCCAGGCACACAGGCTTCAGAAGTTGTGGCACATGGGCTCAGTAGTTGTGGCTCGTGGGCTCTAGGGTGCAGGCTCAGTAGCTGTGGTGCAGGGGCTTAGGTGCTCCTCGGCATGTGGGATCTTCCCAGACCAGGGCTCAAACTCGTGTCCCCTGCATTGGCATGCGGATTCTTAACCACTGTACCACCAGGGAAGTCCATTTGTTTTGTTTTTGATTGTATTAATTTCTCCTTTACCTTACAGTCCCTTTCTTCTGTTGTTGTTGTTTTTTAAATCATATTTAAGCTTGTGAGTTGAATATTCAATTACTTTATTCTTCAATCTTTAAACATTTTTTCTAATAAAAGCATATAAGGCAAACATCTTCCTGGGTCCATTGCTTTGCCTGTTCTTCTTGGGCTTTAATGTGTGGTACTCTTAGGGTCTTGTATTTCTAAAGAGTTTACACATTACTATTTAAAGTAGTAGTTTTTAAAGCCTGCTTTCCTTTCACCTGAATCACATTTGATTATCTATCCAGTCCCTGTTCTTCATACACCTATCTCAGCTCCTGGTGCCTTTGAAAGGACCACGAATGATTCTTGGTCCAACAAATTCTATTCTGGAAACAACCTCCTCCTTGGTTCCATACCACAGATGTGACTGACTTGAAATGTGCAGTCATTCTCATTGCTTGCTTTGACATAGACCCTGACCCTTGTTGAACCCACTGGGATCAGCTTCCTTATTTCCACGTGCTATATCTGCTTTTCTGTGGCTTGATCCTTGGGTATGGCATAAAGCTTACCCCCCTTACCCAGCCCTGAGTCTACAGCTGGGCAAGATGAATATACTAATTCAGAAGGACTTGGCTCAGCCTCTAGTGGGTCTTTTGTACAGCTGCCCATGGCACTGGTGCAAGGACTCCGTCTCATTATGTGGACCTAATATTCAGCATCTGTCTCTTGGTCACAGTGGGCAGAATGGAAATGTGAATCAACATGGCCTGGACTTTTTTTTCTTTATAGTTTTACTCTCAAAGTGTGCATCGCTATCACTACAGTTTGTCTGCTGTTTAGAAACTTTGCTGTCTTTGGAGCCCATCACAGCTGCGTTGGTGGTGGAGCTCACAGCTGCCATCCCTGGAGGCATCCAGCAGGTTCTTTCGGTCAGAATCTGCAGTTCTTTCTCCGGGCACATTTTTACTTGATTCCCATTGTTCTTTCAGGACTTTCTTTTTCTCTAGGGTTTCATTTGCTCTTTTTTTCCTTACTTGCTTTCTCTTCTCTGCCTCTCGTTTTTCTTTGTAAACAGGACTGTTTTCACCATTGTAGAAAACATCCACTTTCTCTTGCAGGATTTGCTGAGCTAGGTCTCTGTTTTGATCGACGGATCTAGTCTGGTGGCATGTGCAACTCTGGCCACATTTCTGCATCTGTAAAATGGAGGTACTACCACCTGACCTCAGGACTGGCCTCCCGGCGCCAGTGTTCTGGGTGAACTGGCATCACCACAGGAGCAGGATTGCAAACGCCCCAGACTTCTTTTAGAGTCAAGTGGATGGTGGGAGTACCTTCAAGCTGACAAGTGTGGGTGGCCTGAATTAGCAAGATACAGGGCTGTGTAAAGACAACTGGGCAATATCTTTCCTACCTACAGCAAAGCCACCTACCATCATAGCCACCATCATCAAAACCACCAATCAGAAACTGATTTCTTCAAAACTGAGTTATTTGTAGTGAGGTGGATGGACCTAGAGTCTGTCATACAGAGTGAAGTAAGTCAGAAAGAGAAAAACAAATACTGTATGCTAACGCATATATATGGAAACTTAAAAAAAAAAAAGGTACTGATGAACCTAGTTGCAGGGCAGGAATAAAGACATAGATATAGAGAATGGACTTGAGGACATGGGGTGGGAGGGCAAAGCTGGGGCGAAGTGAGAGTAGCATCAACATATATACACTACCGAATGTAAAATAGCTGGCTGGTGGGAAGCAGCAGCATAGCACAGGGAGATCAGCTCGGTGCTTTGTGATGACCTAGAGAGGTGGGATAGGGAGGATGGGAGGGAGGCTCAAGAGGGAGGAAATATGGGTACATGTGTATGCATTTGGCTGGTTCACTTTGTTGTGCAACAGAAACTACACAGTATTGTGAAGCAATTATACTCCAATAAAGATCTATTTAAAAAAAAAAGAAACTGATTTCTTTTTATTACTCATGACACCTAATTTGAGAAGTGATGTCAGAATCATCACTAAGGGTGATCATACTAAGGGTGAATCATACTAAGGGTGGAGGATGGTTCTGGAAGGATGCCAAGAGACCTTTCAGATACATTCATAATTGGATATGTTGATTTTAAAGCACCAACCATGTGGTTTTAGAAGCTGTGGCCTGGATTATATGAAATTTAAGCCATATGTTAGTTCTGGTCTCTGGCCTGGAATTTCCTCACCTTGTTTTACACTTTTGAAAGTCCTAAGGAAGGTAGTTTAGAATTTCTTAGATATTTTTCTAAAAATGATTAAAAGTGAGCCCTTGAACAAATCTTTCTGGAACGTATGTGTATGAACACATGCTCTAATGTCATTTTAGCGCAGGTCATTAGTCTAGACTTGCATAGAACTGGCCCAGTATTAGCAGGCACTGATGAATCAGCTATGCGGGGTGAGGGAGGGGTCAGGGTGCCACTTGGAGAGAAGAAGGGGGCATTGGCTGGCTGTAGAGTGTCCTCTGAGATGCCATAATTAGTGAGTAGATGGGGTCAGTGAATCTGCAAACTAGCAGAGGTGAGGTCAGGGGATAGAGCTGGTTTGGATGAGGACTGTAGTTAATAATAGCTACCAATTAACTGAGGACAGACTATGTGAGCTAAGTTGAGTGCTGAATATACAGCAAAACTGAAGAGGCGGTTGGTTGGACTGGACAGTGGCAGTTGTGCAGAGAAGTTTCTAAAAGCCTTTTTAGTTGGATATGTTGTCAGTCTTTTACATATGTCATCTTACTACAACCATAGAACTAAGGTACTGTTACTGTTATTTCCATCTTATAAAATGTGAAAATTGAGTCTCAGAGGTTAAGTGAATTCTTAAAGGTTATACAGCTAGTAGTTGCTGGAGCCAAGATATGAAATTTGTCTGTCTGATGCCAGAGCTTGTGCATGGTGTATTGACTCACTGTGTACAGCACGTAAGAGAAGACCTATGGGGTGATGTGTATCTTGAATTCTTTTCTTGAATTCTCCTTTAGAAAAAAAAAAAAAGCCTCTAAGTTCATCCCACTTTGTCTTAACAGACATTTAACAGGAACTTTGCCCTGACTGGAAATCTGCAAGTAGCTCTTAGGTTTAAGATTTGAGGATGGAATGAGAGCTGGTAGGTTCAGCATCCATCCAACAGTGAATCTGGGTGGGTTGCCAGATGGTTACACTCAGGCCCACATCGCACACATGATGCCGTTTCAGCAGAGGTGGCTTCTTTCAAAGGCAGGTTGTTCCATGTTTATAGACTGCTGACCCACAGCACTGGGAAAAAGTGTGGGTATTTTTAGCAGAACCACAGAAAACTCAGTGTATATGACCTAAACATTGTTGACAAAGTTGTTAGCATTTCACTGTATATAAAAGAAAATTCTAAATTGAAACCCAAGATGAAATTATAGTGATAAAGTTAGCTCTGATTCAGATGGTTCTGGTTTTATTCTTGGACCTATGGGTGGGTAGGCATTGTTTATGTGGGGAGTTGTGTTCCTAGAAGTCACTGTATATATCAAATTGCCCCAAGTGGGGACTATAGACTATATGCAACCCCCCTGATAGGTTTAAAGCAGGACTTTGGAGTAAGATTTCATAACTGAGGGAGCACTGAGGTTTGTAGTTGATTAAGCACAACTGCAGACTGCATTACAGAGATTTTGAGTTATTGTTACTTTGGGGCCTTTGTCGATCCCTCATCCCCTGCCAACACACACATGCACACACACCCAAACACACAGACACACACAAGGTTTTTGCTGCTCTTGTTCTTTCTAGCAAACTGATTTACCACTTCTAATTTTAATTTCTAAGAATGGGATTTTTTTTTTGGTGTGTCCCTCTACCCCATCTTATTTCCTCTGTTGATTTCAGCTTTTTCAGTATTGATCGATCGTTGCCCATCCCTATTCCCATGTATACAGAGTCAACAAGATGTAATGGTGGCTCTGATATTAGTGCTGAGGGATTAACATATCTCTGAAGGAGAGGACTGTGTGGTGCAGGGAGATTTGAGAAGGGTCTAATAACAATGCTGTTGAAATAAAAGGTGGATGGATCCAACCAAGAATATGTAAAAACTCAAAGCCAAAGCATGGGCAGTAGAAATGGACAGCAGGCATTGGGTTTTTTTCATATGCTTACAACCACTTATAAATTTTTGGCTTTGGGACTTCACTGGTGGTCCAGTGGTTGAGAATCTCCCTTGCAATTCAGGGGATGCAGGTTCGATCCCCGGTTGGGGAACTAAGATCCCACATGCCACGGGGCAACTAAGCCTGCACACTACAACTAAAGAGCCTGCGTGCTGCAACTACAGAGCCCATGCACGCTGGAGCCTGTGCGCCACAATTAGAGAGCCCATGCACTGCAACTACTGAGCCCATGCACTCTGAACCCTGTGCGCCACAACTAGAGAGAAACCTGCATGCCGAAACGAAGAGCACTCGTGCCACAACGAAAGATCCTGTGTGCCACAACGAAGACCTGATGCAGCCAAAACTAAATAAATAAATATTTAATTAAAATAAATAAGTAAATAAATTCTTAGTTCTGGTGAGCCCACACTTGAAGGAGGTCCAATTTAGTAACCAGCTGCAATTTGTGCCACACCTTGGAGTATTAGGAGAGAGTGTAACTGAGAGAACTGCTCTTTTGCAGTGGGGGTAAAATAAATAACATAAAATTTACCATCTTAACTCTCTTTAAGTGTGCAGTTCATTGGCATTAAGTACATTCACACTGTTGTGCTACCATCATTACCATCCATCCACAGAGAGCTCTTTTATGATGCTATGGAAAAGTGAGAAGCTTTCCATCATAAAGATGTAGTGTGGTGTTGTCCAGAACTTTCTGTGATGATGGAAATGTGTCTCCCTCCCACTCTCCCTATCTGACCCCTCTAGGCAGTCACAAAGTACCGAGCTGACCTCCCTGTGCTTTACAGCTGCTTCCTACTAGCTATCTATTTTACAGTTGGTAGTGTATATATGTCAATGCTACTCATTTCGTCTAACTTACCCTTCCCCCTTCCTGTGTCCTCAAGTCCATTCTCTCTGTCTGTGTCATTATTCCTCTCCTGCCCCTAGGCTCATCAGAACCTTTTTTTTTTAGATTCCATATATTTGTGTTACTATATTTGTTTTTCTCTTCTTGATTTCACGCTGCATGACAGATTCTAGGTCCATTCACCTCACTACAAAATAACTCAATTTTGTTTCTTTTTATGGCTGAGTAATATTCCATTGTATATATGTGCCACATCTTCTTTATCCATTCACCTGTCAATGGACACAGGTTGCTTCCATGTCCTGGCTATTGTAAAGAGTACTGCAATGAACACGGTGGTACATGACTCTTTTTGATTTATGCTTTTCTCAGGGTATATTCCCAGTAGTGGGATTGCTGGGTCATATGGTAGTTCTATTTGTAGTTATTTAAGGAATCTCCAAACTGCTCTCCATAGTGGCTGTATCAATTTACATTCCCACCAACAGTGCAAGAGGGTTCCCTTTTCTCCACACCTTCTCCAGCATTTATTGTTCGTAGATTTTTTGATGATGGCATTCTGACCGGTGTGAGGTGATACCTCATTGTAGTTTTGATTTGCATTTCTCTAATGATTAGTGATGCTGAGCATCCGTTCATGTGTTTGTTGGCAATCTATATATCTTCTTTGGAGAAATGTCTACTTAGGTCTTCTGCCCATTTTTGGATTGAGTTGTTAGTTTTTTTGATATTGAGCTGCATGAGCTGCTTGCTTATTTTGGAGACTAATCCTTTGTCAGTTGCTTCGTTTGCAAATATTTTCCCCCATTCTGAGGGTTGTCTTTTCGTCTTGTTTATGGTTTCCTTTGCTGTGCAAAAGCTTTGAAGTTTCATTAGGTCCCATTTGTTTATTTTTATCTCCATTTCTCTAGGAGATGGGTCAAAAAGGATCTTGCTGTAATTTATGTCATAGAGTGCCTGGCCTTACATTTAGGTCTTTAGTCCATTTTGAGTTTATTTTTGTGTATGGTGTTAGGAAGTGTTCTAATTTCATTCTTTCACATGTAGCTGTCCAGTTTTCCCAGCACCACTTATTGAAGAGGCTGTCTTTTCTCCACTGTATATTCTTGCCTCCTTTATCAAAAATAAGGTAACCATATGTGCGTGGGTTTATCTCTGGGCTTTCTATCCTGTTCCATTGATCTATATTTCTGTTTTTGTGCCAGTACCATACTGTCTTGATTACTGTAGCTTTGTAGTATAGTCTGAAGTCCAGGAGCCTGATTCCTCCAGCTCCATTTTTCTTTCTCAAGATTGCTTTGGCTATTCAGGGTCCTTTTTGTTTCCATACAAATTGTAAAATTTTTTGTTCTAGTTCTGTGAAAAATGCCATTGGTAGTTTGATAGGGATTGCACTGACTCTGTAGATTGCTTTGGGTAGTATAGTCATTTTCACAGTGTTGATTCTTCCAATCTGAGAACATGGTAGATCTCTCCATCTGTTTGTATCATCTTTAATTTCTTGCATCAGTGTCTTAGTTTTCTGCATACAGGTCTTTTGTCTCCTTAGGTAGGTTTAATCCCTAGGTATTTTATTCTTTTTGCTGCAGTGATAAATGGGAGTGTTTCCTTAATTTCTCTTTCAGATTTTTCCTCATTAGTGTATAGGAATGCAAGAGATTTCTGTGCATTAATTTTGTATCCTGCTACTTTACCAAATTCATTGATTAGCTCTAGTAGTTTTCTGGTAGCATCTTTAGGATTCTCTTTGTAGAGTATCATGTCATCTGCAAAGAGTGACAGCTTTACTTCTTCTTTTCCGATTTGGATTCCTTTTATTTTTTTCTTCTCTGATTGCCATAGCTAAACCTTCCAAAACTATGTTGAATTACAGTGGTGCGAGTGGGAAACCTTGTCTTGTTCCTGATTTTAGAGGAAATGGTTTCAGTTTTTCACCACTGAGAACAATGCTGACTGTGGGTTTGTCATATATGGCCTTTATTATGTTGAGGTAGGTTCCCTCTATGCCTAGTTTCTGGAGAGTTTTTATCATAAATAGGTGTTTTTTGTCAAAAGCTTTTTCTGCATCTATTGAGATTATCACATGGTTTTTATCCTTCAATTTGTTAATATGGTATTTGTTAATATGTATCACATCACGGTTTGTTAATATGTATCACACTGATTTATTTGCGTATATTTGCATTCCTGGGATAAACCCCACTTGATCATGCTGTATGATCCTTTTAATGTGCCTTTGGATTCTGTTTGCTAGTATTTTACTGAGAATTTTTGCATCTACGCTCATCAGTGATGCTGGCCTGTAGTTTTCTTTTTTTGTGACATCTTTGTCTGGTTTTGGGATCAGGGTGATGATGGCCTCATAGAATGAGTTTGGGAGTGTTCCTCCCTCTGCTATATTTTGGAAGAGTTTGAGAAGGATAGGTGTTAGCTCTTCTCTAAATGTTTGATAGAATTTACCTGTGAAGCCATCGGGTCCAGGGCTTTTGTTTGCTGGAAAATTTTTAATCACAGTTTCAATTTCAGTGCTTGTGATTGGTCTGTTCATATTTTCTATTTCTTCCAGGTTCAGTCTCAGAAGGTTGTGCTATATTTTCTAAGAATTTTTTCATTTCTTCCAGGTTGTCCATTTAATTGGCATATAGTTGCTTGTAGTAATCTCTCATGATCCTTTGCATTTCTGCAGTGTCTGTTGTTACTTCTATTTTCATTTCTAATTCTGTTGATTTGAGTCTTCTCCCATTTTTTCTTGATGAGTCTGGCTAATGGTTTATCAATTTTGTTTATCTTCTCAAAGAACCAGCTTTTAGTTTTACTGATCTTTGCTATTGTTTCCTTCATTCCTTTTTCATTTATTTCTGATCTGATCTTTATGATTTCCCTCCGTCTGCTAACTGTGGGGGTTTTTTGTTCTTCTTTCTCTAATTGCTTACACCTAAGTGTAAGGTTAGGTTGTTTATTTGAGATGTTTCTTGTTTCCTGAGGCAGGATTGTATTGCTGTAAACTTCTCTCTTAGAACTGCTTTGGCTGCCTCCCATTGGTTTTGGGTCATCGTGTCTGTCATTTGTTTCTAGGTATTTTCTGATTTCCTCTTTGATTTCTTCAGTGATCTCTTCGTTAGTGAGTAACATAGTATTTAGCCTCCATGTGTTTGTATTTTTTACAGTTTTTTTCGTGTAATTGTTATCTAGTCTCATAGTGGTGTGGTCGGAAAAGATACTTGATACGATTTCAATTTTCTTAAATTTACTGAGGCTTGATTTGTGACCAAAGATATGATGTATCCTGGAGAATGTTCCATGAGCACTTGAGAAGAAAGTGTATTCTCTTGTTTTTGGATGGAATGTCCTATAAATATTAAGTCCACCTTGTTCAATGTGTTATTTAAAGCTTGTGTTTCCTTATTTACTTTCATTTTGGCTGACCTGTCCATTGGTGAAAGTGGGGTGTTAAAATCCCATACTATTATTGTGTTACTGTCAATTTCCCCCTTTATGGCTGTTAGCATTTGCTTTATGTATTGAGGTGCTCCTATGTTGGGTGCATAAATATTTACCATTGTTATATCTTCTTCTTGGATTGATCCCTTGATCATTAGGTAGTGTCCTTCTCTGTCTCTTGTAATAGTCTTTATTTTAAAGTCTGTTTTGTCTCATATGAGAATTGCTACTCCAGCTTTCTTTTGATTTCCATTTTCATGGAATACCTTTTTCCATCCCCTCACTTTCAGTCTGTATGTGTCCCTAGGTCTGAAGTGGGTGTCTTGTAGACAGCATATATACAGGTCTTGTTTTGTATCCATTTACCCAGTCTGTGTCTTTTGGTTGCAGCATTTAATTCATTTACATTTAAGGTAATTATCGATATGTATGTTCCTACCAACATTTTAATTGTTTTGGGTTTGTTATCGTAGGTCTTTTCCTTCTCTTGTGTTTCCTGCCTAGAGAAGTTCCTTTAGCATTTGTTGTAAATGGTTTGGTGGTGCTGAATTCTCTTAACTTCTGCTTGTCTGTAAAGGTTTTAATTTTTCTGTTGAATCTGAATGAGATCCTTGCTGGGTAGAGTAATCTTGGTTGCAGGATTTTCCCTTCATCACTTTAAATGTGATTTTCCCTTTATCACTTTAAATATCCTGCCACTCCCTTCTGGCTTGCAGAGTTTCTGCTGAAAGATAAGCTGTTAACCTTATGGGGATTCCTTTGTATGTTATTTGTTGCTTTTACTTTGCTGCTTTTAATATTTTTTCTTTGTATTTAATTTTTGATAGTTTGATTAGTATGCATCTTGGCGTTTTTATCCTTGGGTTTATCCTGTATGGGACTCTCTGTGCTTCCTGGACTTGACTATTTCCTTTCCCGTGTTAGGGAAGTTTTCAACTATAATCTCTTCAAATATTTTCCCATACCCTTTCTTTTTCTCTTCTTCTTCTGGGATCCCTATAATTCGAACGTTGGTGCATTTAATGTTGTCCCAGAGGTCTCTGAGACTATCCTCAATTCTTTTCATTCTTTTTTATTCTGCTCTGAGGCAGTATTTCCACTATTTTATCTTCCAGTTCACTTACCTGTTGTTCTGCCTCAGTTATTCTATTGATTCCTTCTAGAGAATTTTTAACTTCATTTATTGTGTTGTTCCTCATTGTTTGTTTGCTCTTTAGTTCTTCTCGGTCCTTGTTAAATGTTTCTTGTATTTTCTCCACTGTATTTCCAAGATTTGGGATCATCTTTACTCCCATTATTCTGAATTCTTTTTCAGGTAGACTGCCAATTTCCTCTTCTTTTGTTTGGTCTGGTGCATTTTTACATTGCTCCTGCGTCTGTAACATATTTTTTTGTTGTTTCTTTTTTTGATGGGTGGTGCTGTATTCCTGTCTTACTGCTTGTTTGGCCTGAGACGTCCAGCACTGGAGTTTGCAGGCCATTGGATAGAGCTGGGTCTTGGTGCTGAGATGAGGACCTTCAGGAGGCCTCACTCCAATTGATATTCCCTGGGGTCTGAGGTTCTCTGTTAGTCTAGTGGTTTGGTCAAAGGCTGTTTTGAACAGGATTTGGGTAAATCAGTGAATTTGATGAATATGTTAGTCAGGTAGATGAATCCTTCCTTGCATTAGTTGTACAAAACCAGCCTAAAATTGAAAAACTAAAAAAAAGTTTTTTAAACTTCTTTAA
The DNA here is from genome assembly GCF_949774975.1 of Lagenorhynchus albirostris. Taxonomy (NCBI): domain Eukaryota; kingdom Metazoa; phylum Chordata; class Mammalia; order Artiodactyla; family Delphinidae; genus Lagenorhynchus; species Lagenorhynchus albirostris. The sequence goes on from NC_083101.1 coordinate 21,412,285, forward strand.
AGAAAAGTTAAGAGAATTTTGGGGGGGAGTGAAAAAAATCTTGAAAATGTTTCTATATCTGCTTGGATTCACCCAGATGCCAGAAAAGGATTCCTTTGGCAAATTTCCAAAAGCAACTGAAATGCTACCTTTACTTAAACTACATTTGGGGTATATTTTCACTAAAAATGATTAAAATCTTAAGTTTCGTCCAGGAGTTAAACTTTAGTTATAGAGAAATTCATTAATGTAGAGTTTCTTGTTTTCTTAAGATGCCAGATAAATGAAGAATATTAATGAATCATAATTGTCATGAATGTTAACAACCTGAGTAATTCAGAAAAGAATTAAACTCTCTGCAACAAATATACATGGGCTTATCACTATATTATAAAGCAGATAAACTACAAAAGCTATTAATCAAATTACTGCATACCTTAATTTTTTTTTTTAACCTACACAGATATCTGTCCCCCTTGATCAATAGGAAAAAAATAGTTTCCAACATAATAACAAAAAATCATTCCAGGAATAAATAAGGACTTCTAAGCAAGCAGGATAGAATCAGAAGCTTAGTTCTGAACTCTCCTCATATCTATTCATAAAAACAGATGGAGCCGACCAAGAAATAGACTCACACATATGCTCAACTAACTTTTTACAAAGGTGCAAAAGAAATTCAATGGAGGAAGGATAGCCTTTTCAACAAATGGCACTGGAGTAACTGGACATCCACAGGCAAAAACGAACCTCAACCTAAACCTCACACCTTAAATAAAAGCTAACACAAATTGGATCAGAGACTTAATTGTAAAACAATAAACTAAACTAAACAAAACAAAAACTGGTATAAAACTACAAGAAAATCTCTGGGATCTGGGGCTAGGCAAAGAGTTCCTAGACTTGAAACCAAAAGCAAGATCCATAATAGGAAAAATTGGTAAAATTAAAAATTTTTGCTCTGCGAAAGCGCATGTGAAGAGGATTAAAAGACATCTATAAACTAGAAGAAAGCATCTGCAAACCAAATATCTGACAAACGACTAGCATCTAGAATAGATAAAGAACTGTGAAAACAGTAAAACAAGCCAACAAAAAAATTCAATTAGAAAATGGACAAAAGACATAAACAGACATTTCATAGAAGAGGATATACAGATGGCAAATAAACACATGAAAAGATGTATAACACTAGTCATTAGCCAAAACCACAATATTACTAAACACACATCAGAATGGCTAAAATAAGAAACAGTGACAACATCAAATGCTAACAAGGATGTGGAGAAACTAGATCACTTATATATTGCTGGTGGGAATATAAAATGGCACAGTCACTCTGGAAAAGTTTGGCAGTTACTTAAAAAATTAAATGTGTAATTACCATATGATATAGCAATTACATTCCTGGGTATGTTTCCCAGAAAAAATTAAAAGTTATGTTCATAACATCTTTATTTGTAAAGGCCAAGAAATGGAATCAACCTAGATGTCCTTCAGCAGATGAATGCTTAAATAAACTATGATAAATCCATGGACTACTACACAGGAATAAAAAGGAACAAACTATTGATACATGCAACAACCTGGATGTATCTCCAGGGAATTATGCTTAGTGAAAAAAGCCAATCCCAAAAGGTTACATACTGTATGATTCCATTTATATTTTTAAATGACAAAGTTCCAGAAATGGAAGACCTCGTAATGGTTGTCAGGGGTTAGGGAAGGGGTGGCAGGGTGGGAGAATAGAGGGGCTGGTAGAAACAAGTACATACACAGGTGATAAAACTGTACTGAACCTAATACACACACATATGAGTAAAAGTAAAATTGGAAATCTGAATAAAAGTGGACAATTGTACAGATGTCAATGTATTCATTTGCTAGGGCTACCGTTACAAAATAAATACCACAGAGTGGGTGACTTAAACAACAGAAATTAATTTTCTCAGTTCTGAAGGCTAGAAATCCAAGATGAAGGTGTTGGCAAATCCGGTTTCTTCTGATGCCTCTTTCCTTGGCTTCCAGATAGCCACCTTCACACTGTGTCCTCACATGGTCTCTCCTCTGTACACACATCTCTGGTGTCTCTTTCTGTGTCCAAATTTCCTCTTACAAGGACACCTGTCAGAATGGATCATGGCCACCCCAACAGCCTCGTTTTAACTTAAGCACCTTGTTAAAGGCCCTAGCTCCAAATACAGCCACATTCTGAAGCATTGGGGGATCAAGGATTCAACATATGAATCAGGGGGAATGCAATTCAGCCCATAACAGTCAACAGCCTAGCTGTGATATTATAATTTTATAAAATGTTAACCATCAGGGGAAACAGCAAAGTATGCAAAGAATCTATTATTTCTTACAATTGCAAGTGAATCTACAAGTACATGGGGTGGCAGGGGTGGGGGCAGATAAAATAACTAGGATAACAGAAGGTAAGATCAACAGAATTAGGTGATGAAGTAGCCCCATGAACCTGAGATGAGTAGGCAGAAGCTAAAACACTCACATAAACAGGACTCACACAGGATCAAAAACTGGGCAGGTGAGGAGAGAAAAAAAGAGGAGTTCTGATAATTATATAACCTGGAACAAGAAATTACCAACAATTACCCTCAAAAAGAAAGGATCCCATTTAAGTGAAACTGGATGAGAGAAGAGTAAAGTCTCTCAGGCTTCTAGAGAAGACTACAAGACCATGGGGACCTACTAAGAGGCCTTAGAAAGAAAACTGCTGGGGGCCTTCCCTGGTGGCCCAGTGGTTAAGACTCGGCACTTTCACTGCCGTGGGCCTGGGCTGGATCCCTGGTCGGGGAACTAAGATCCCACAAGCTGTGCAGCGTGGCCAGAAAAATTTTTTAAATTAAAATAATAAAAATTTTTAAAAAGGGGACTTCCCTGGTGGCGCAGTGGTTAAGAATCTGCCTGCCACTGCACGGGACATGGGTTCCATCCCTGGTCCAGGAAGATCCCACATGCCACAGAGCAACTAAGCCCGTGTGCCACAACTACTGAGCCATGCACCTAGAGCCCACGCTCCACAAGGAGAAGCCACCACAAGGAGAAGCCTGAGCACCACAACTAGAGAAAGCCTTGGCGTAGCAATGAAGACCCAACGCAGCCAAAAAAAAAAAAAAAATTTAGAAAAAGAAAACTGTTGGGATTAAAATCTAAATCAAACAAAGAGGCATCACTAAGGATAAAGGATAAAGATTCCCAAAGGAGGCCAATCTCAGAGAATATCACAGCAGAGACTAGATAAAGAGGACATATTTATTCCTGTATGTTGAAATATAATATACAATTAGAAAAGAGCAGAAATAATAAGTGAACAAGCTGCTCATATTTCACCATTTCACAAACAGAAGACATTTATGTAACCAGCAACCAGATCAAGAAACAGAATATTACCCGCACTCCAGAAGCCTCCACTTTTCTCCTTTCTAGTCACTAATTCCTCAACAGATCATGCTTGCTAATGTCCACTGGCCAAAGTAAGTTATGTAGCCAAAATTAGACTCACTGCAGAAAGAGACAACACACGGGTGTAGACACCAGGAGATGTGATTTATTTGGGGTCATCAATATAACACCCTACCACATATTATACTGATGGTCATTTGGGCACCCTTCAGTTTGGGGCTATTACAAACAGTACTATGAACATTCTTGTACATTTATTTGGTAAGCATTTATCTTCAAGTGGAATTACTGAGTTATAGGATATGCATATGCAGCTTTAGTAGATACTGCCAAACAACTTTCCAAATTGCTTGTATCCATTTATATTTCTATACCAATTTACACTTCCAATAGCAGTGCATGAGAATTCCAATTACTCTACATTCTCACTTGGTATTTTTCATTTATTTCATTTAGCCATTCTAGTGGGTATGTATTGGTATCTCACTTTGATTTTGAGTGGCCATATTTTTAAATACTTCACATAAGAAACCAAGGAGAAAATTTCAAACCTTAAAACTAAGAAAACTACCTTGGTCCACTTCCACCCCCATCACAGAAACCTCCTGAAGTACAGGTAAATCCTTCTAACTTATACATGAACAAGAGAAAAGAATACAACATAACCCTATGAAAAGTACTGTGAGAAAAAAGATTAAAAAGAACCAAATTACGTACCAGTAGTCAATGAAGGAACATCACAAAAATATGGCCACAAAGCAGATGAAAACTGTAATATAATATTTCAATAAGAATTGAAAGAAATTAAGGAAATGATAGGATGCTATGAAAGAAAGCATACATCAGAAATAGAAAAGCTAAAAAAAATGACAATGGCTAAATAACAAGAGCATTTAAAAGGAGAAATGACAGAGTTCAGTATGGAACAGAAAAGGAAAAAAAAAATTCAAAAGGAAGACAAAACTAGAAGGAACACTAGGCTTAACAGATAGACACCATAGAAAGTACATTAAAGAGACTAAAAGAGAAAAAGAAAAAAGTACAGCAAATATAAAAAATAAAATAAAAAGAATTTGAATAAAGTATAGACGTAAATGATAAGCAAAGAAGATTCAACATTATGTAACAGAAGACCTCAAGGAAGAAAATAAAAATAATGGAAAAGAATAAATATATAACTGATGAAAATATTTTTTTAAAAAATTTGAGCCAACATAATAAAACATCCATTGTGTATCTGGAAAAATTAACAGAGAACAGCCAACACTTAAGATGTATTCTAGTAAAATTATTTGCCTTTAAAGATGAAGGGAGACTTCCCTGGTGGGTGGTCCAGTGGTTATGCAGGGGGGCTGGGTTCAATCCCTGATCAGGGAAATAACATCCCACATACTGCAAGTAAGCCCACGCACCACAACTAGAGAAGCCCCGCAAGCCACAACAAAGAGCCCATGTGCTACAACAAAGACCCAGCACAGCCCAAAAAAATAAATAAATAAAAGGTGTGTGGTGGGGGGGGGAATGTCCTTTGGGCATCTAGGAAAAAAGATAAAGACACTTAAAGAAGAAAGAAAATCATATCGGTATTAGACTCTGACAACACTTTTTATCAGAATACAGTACAGTAGGACTCAGCAAACTATGGCTTATGTACCAAATCTAGCCCACTGTCCAGTTCTGTAAATAAAGTTTTACTGGAACACAGTCATGCTTGTTCATTTATATATTCTCTACGGCTGCTTTTGCACTGACATGGCACAGTTAAATAATTGTGACAGTGACCTATGGCCCACAAAGCCTAAAATAATTACTATTTGGCCTTTTAAAGAAAAGTTTTGTCAAATCTTAAAACAGAATAACATATTTAAGATACTTGAGGAAAGGGGAATTCTCCAGTGGTCCAGTGGTTAAGACTCTGCGCTTCCACTGCAGGGTGTGCAGGTTCAATCCCTGGTCTGGGAACTAAGATCCCGAATGCAGCGCAGACATAAATAAATAAATAAATAAATAAAATAAAATTACTTTTAATAAAAAGAGAGATGCAAACATTAGAAGAAAAAAAAAGGTATTTGAGGGAAGAAAATGCAGGCTAAGTAATTATATTCAGCCAAAATGCCCTTCAAGTTTAAAGCCACAGATGAACAGTTTTAAATATGAAAGACAGAAGATATTACTCACACAAGCTCTTTATGTGTATTCATTGAGCTTCAGACTATCAAATGATGATTATAGAAGCCTTAGCACAAGGACTTACGTTGTACACTGAATATATTCAACTGTAGAACTAAAACCAATGATGGGCAAAGGTGACAGAGTAGTTTGTGACTTGTATGGGGTGAACAGACAGAACTAAGAAATCTTAGGGAGCAGGAATTGACTGGTCTAGGCACTTGATTATGTATGGAAGACAGGACTGAGAATAACGGAGGCATCACAGATAACTCCTAAATTTCTGGACTGGGAAAATGTATGGAAATAGTACCACTCACTAAGCTAGGGAACACAAGAAAAGACAGATATGAAGAGAAAGATAAATCAAGTTTTGGGCATGCTGAATGTGAAGTGTTTGTGGCAGATCAAATGACTGTGTCCAGTTGGTTGTTGTATACATCTGGATTTCAGCAGAGAGGCCCTGAGTGGATATCAGATTCAAGAGTCATCAGCCAAGGAAGGTGTGAACTGATCAGAATGGCGTGTAATTTACCATGCAAGTAGCAAGGCCAATATCTGAAAAAGAGCACCAAAAGAAACATGTCCTTAGAATTCACAAGAAAACAGCATCAGCAGTTTCACTAAATTTGGCTACACTGAGATTCTCCTGCATTTGAAACCGATGATTAAGAATTTTCTACTTTAAACTATCCAAAATAAAGTATTTAAAAATAATATGAAGAGTGAATAAAAACAAAATAAAGCCTTTAACTCCCCACTTTAATTATTTTTAATGGCATACGAAGTTGATCATATTGCTGTCTACTGGACCTTGCACTCAAGTGAAAAAATGCCAAGAGAGTAAAAAAGGTATAAAAGATGAAAACCACTATAAAATTACACATATGGAATGAAGTATGTATGTATGTATGTATGTATGTATGAAAGACATTGGTGGAGGAAGAGGCTGTATTATCAGCTGAATTGTGTTCCCTCCAAATTCATACACTGAAGTCCTAACCCCCAGTACTTCAGAATGAGACTGTATTTGGAGATTGGGCCTTTAAAGAGGTAATTAAGGTAAATGAGGTCATTTGGGTGAATCCTAAGGATATAGACTGATGTCCTTACAGGAAGAGAGGAGATTAGGTCACAGAGGGGCACATAGGAAGGACCATGTGAAGATACCTAAGGAAAACAACGATCTACAAGCCAAGGAGAGAGGCCTTAGAAGAATCCAACCCTGCCAACATCTTATAGCTTCCAGAACTGTAAAAAATAAATAAATTTTTGTTGTTGAAGCCACCCAGTCTGTCGTACTTTGTTTCAGCAGCCCTTAAAAACGAATACAGACTAGAGAGAGAAAGTAGTCCTAGTTGGGTAAGAGTTCAGATATTGATAATATTCCACTAAGTATGAAGCCTTGTAACAGAAAAAGTAGAGCTTTTGCTATGTGGTGATTATGGCTTATATGCAACAATAAAATTTTTTAAACAGTTAAGTATTTACAAGGGAAAACAGGGAAGATACTGACAAGGGAAAAGTGAAGGGACACAATATTGGCAAGTAGAAAAGGACGGAAGAGGTTAAAGTAGTGTCAGTTTTGAGAAAAATCAAGAAGAGAGAAATCCAACCGAGATATGTCCTATTCCTGACATTTTAATGAACTAAAAAGGTAAATAAAATAACCCAAAAACAATTCAGCCAAGGAAGGGAGAGTAATGGAGGCAACTCTGGATAATTCTCTAGAACTCAAAAGAATTTTAAAAAAAAATTTCAGCTAATGGAATCCTTGATGATTAACAAATAAAAAAAGTTTTCAGGTATCAAACGAAAAGATGTTTGCAATGGGTATTAATGGAATTCTTTGAAAGTTATTTTTGTGTTTTTTGTTTTTGAACAAACAGGTAATCATTACTAGCAGCTGCACTACTTCTTGCCCTGCATCCAGAGCTACAGAGGCCCAAGAGGAAGTAAGGTGGAGGGGAAAGCAATTCTCCAACTTGAAGCCCTGCTCCCTTGTGCCAGGCTGGTCAACATTCAGGCAGATCAGAGGGGGAAAAAAGCTGGAAGAAAACTGCACCATTTGTGGTAAGACTTTCAATGTTTTAAAAAGTTTCTTAAATGATTTAATGTCTTCTTAAAGTTTTTTAAATTTATATTTAACATAAAGTTGCACAATTTATCTTTTGATGCTACTTTTCTTTCAGTACAAAAGGACCAATTACTGATGTCCTATACCACATCCCTTTGCTTTCTATATTACTTTAAGTGTGATAAAGTGTTTCTTTTTTTTTTTTTTTTTTTTTTGCGGTACACGGGCCTCTCACTGCTGTGGCCTCTCCCGTTGTGGAGCACAGGCTCCAGACACGCAGGCTCAGCAGCCATGGCTCACGGGCTCTGATAAAGTGTTTCTGAAATACATCTTCTTTGTCACTAGAGACACTGGTTTTACCAATATGCAATACTCAAAAAGCTCTCCAACGGTTTAAGTGTGAGACTCTGCAAAACAAACATGAATACTGCTGCATAATTTGCCTTTCTCCAGAAAAGGGTATTACACTTTGTTGACACTGCATACAAAATAAAATGCAAAAATTTGCATTTTCAGTACTTTTGGTTTCTTGACCTTTATTTGAATTTGAGACTAAGCTTTACCAAACAACAGAATTTACACTGTAACTAGCCAACCACAGTCCTCATTATGGAATCTGTGCAGTGCATTTGTTACCTAGGAAACAGAGGAGAGCACAGGCAGAGTGCAATTTCAGTATAGCAAAAGAATTCTCCAATCATGCTGGTAAATAAAGTCCATAAATCAACTAATCAGAAGCAAAGTCAAGAAGTACCATGGAAGAGTTAAGCTCTATGGAAACTTCCTTCAAGGCAAAAAAGAAACCTGTGGGGTTTCTTCAGGCGACTATGTAGGTCTCTTCACTAAATATTATGAGCAGGTTTCTTTACAAACACAAACTGTCAAAAAGTAAACTGTTCAAAATAAATGGCTTCTCTCCAATCTTCAGCTTCTCTATTTTTGACAGTATTTAAGAGAAAAAGCTTCTTTAGAGCCAGCCTCATACATCTGGTAGCAGAATATTAGTCCAAGAATGAATTCTGCATTTTCGGCAAGCAGCAAGGGTATGTACTGCTCTTAAACAACGCAGGACGATAAAGGCTGGAACGAGAGGTCACTGTCCGCACCTCTCACAGTCAGGCCTACTTTCCCAAGCTACAAAAAACTTTAGGAAAAAGAACTTGAAAGTCCCAGATCTTTTATAAAGAATAAAATTGTTAACTTTTCAGCTTTCCCCCTGGTTATTACTAATGATAATACTAGTCGTTTGAGGGTTCCAGGTAACATAAAGTGAACATTTTAAGTGTCTTTTTTTTTTGCGGTACGCAGGCCTCTCACTGCTGTGGCCTCTCCCGCCGCGGAGCACAGGCTCCGGACGCGCAGGCTCAGCGGCCATGGCTCACGGGCCCAGCCGCTCTGCGGCATGTGGGATCTTCCCGGACCGGGGCACGAACCCGTGTCCCCTGCATCGGCAGGCGGACCCCCAACCACTGCGCCACCAGGGAAGCCCCATTTTAAGTGTCTTTTAATGGTACCACACTAATAACTAACAAACAGGAAAAGACTAGAAAAGTCTATGGATTTTAAAGCCTATCAAATTTAACCGTGGAGAGCTTAGTGTTGTTAAAAAAAAAAAAACTGGTAAATATCAGATTCCACTGCTCAGCTACTGATACATTTAAAACCCAACTTTACGCAAATTCAAAATTTCTGGAAGCATTTGTCATAGTATCAAAAGCAGCAGAAAAAAATTTCAACGATGAGATGTGAAAAATAATTTACATACCTTCCTAAACACCAACATACCAGACGAAAAATCAGATGAAAATATGAAAGAGTCTCTGGAATGCTTCTGATTAACTAAAATAGTACCGTTAATTATAGAAAAACAAAGCACAAAACAAAACAATTAATATCTACATATCACAGTCAAACAACAAAACAAAAAAACCAGGTGTTATCTTTTAGCCAGCCTAAGTAAACACACCATGCCAATCCCAGAAAACTGTTAGACACAGCTACAACTCTGTCAAGAAATTCTCAATGCAGGCCACACCCTTAATGTTTAGTTTACACAGTGACTCCATTAAACCTTAATGCTACAACTGACAGCCATGTAAACAAATACATAAACATGCAATTCAATTTGTTAGCTTATCTTTTTTAATACTGGGAAGAGCTGATGAAGAGTCTGTATCTAAAGAGCTGAAACTCTGGAAGTGTTTTAGAACTCTATACCACCATTCATGGTAAAGTCTGAACAAATTTCAACACTTAGCCTCTTTGGGCCATCCTTATTAGAAAAGGAAGAGGTATCTTGCTCAAGGGCCTACCAGCACCTGACACTGAGCTCTGTGCAGAGTTTAAATTCATTTATCTAATCTAGAACAGAAGTCAAAACAGGAACTAATCAAAGAGGCTGGCATGACCTTTGTTAGATGTACCCTCTTCTAAGTTTTAAGTAAAGTGTACAAAAATGTACACTCCAGGCATTTACAAAATAAGGCATGAAATAATATTAATGTGTTAATGTAAAACTAGGACAAGAATCTAGGATACATTTTTCTCCTAGAAAAAGACCACTATTTTAGGCATACTAAACTGTCTCCTCTTTATAATGACAAAAATCAGTTTGCCTAGTTAACACTATATTAAATTGTATATTGTTTTCTGACAAATTTCTACATGTTACTTGACAAAAATTTAAATAGCAAATATTTTTTCCACCATAATAATTTTCCTTCATGTTTGGATGATAATACTTTTATTTTTTAAGAAAGACTACATTTCCTACATAACTGCGTGTCCCCAAAACTGTGTTTTCTTTTTTGATCTCCTTGGTAACCATCAGATTTAAGTTTGTCAATATGGATTCTCAAACAATAAGCAAAAAAAAAAAAGTCTCCAGAAATGAGCAGTAGATAGAGGTGAATGCAAAGATATAAATCCACACCTGCGTTAAACTCTGAATCTGGAAGGGCTTCCCTGGTGGTGCAGTGGTTAAGAATCCGCCTGCCAATGCAGGGGACACGGGTTCAAGCCCTGGTCTGGGAAGATCCCACATGCCACAGAGCAACTAAGCCCGTGCCCCACAACTACTGAGCCTGTGCTCTAGAGCCCGCGTGCCACAACTACTGAAGCCCACGCGCCTAGAGCCCAAGCTCCGCAACGAGAAGCCACTGCAATGAGAAGCTCGCCCACCACAACGAAGAGTAGCCCCCCCCCGCAAGCAGGGAAAGCCCGTGCAACGAAGACCCAATGCAGTCAAAAAAAAAAAAAAAAAAAACCCATTAAAAAAACTGAATCTGGAAAATTAATTTTCTGGGTGCTTATGCAACTTCATTTATTATCTGAGTATCTACAAATACATAGCAACTGTTCATAAAAACATATAAATAATACAAATCAGAAATATCACTTACAGTGCTTTTCAAAAGTTATATCCACCATATACAACACAGTCGTTGGGTTATAAACAGAGAATACATAAATACATATAATAAAATAGGGAAAGCACAATCACAGGGAGAGATGATCAGTTCTAACGTTCATGTTCTCCCCATATGTCGTGAAAGATCTCATATCTTAAACCAGCAAAAATAAAGGTTTTAGCCTGGACAGAAAGTTAGATAATTGTTTATCGCACTCCAGTCTAACCTCCACTGTGGAAGTGACTTACTTGTTAACTGTTTATTTAATAGGTAGAAGATTCTGTCATGTTAAACCTAAGGAGTCTGGGAAATAACAAAACTTTACCTCCAAAAGTTATACATATATGTAACCATCACAACCATATTCATCTTTTATTTCTTGCCTTTAAGTCCTTATCAGAAAGAAAGAAAGAGAAAGAAAGAGAGAAAGAAAGAAAGCCATCAGAATACTAAAAAACACTGATTTTGGTCAGCCCAACCTTCTCCTACCGAGGGAAATCTATTTCTCGATGTATTTGATAACAAACACAAATCACTGTGCGCAGCCTCAGACGGGTTGGGGGGCGGAAGAGCCCTTCGGAGAAAGCCCTTCTCCGTCAGAAACAATAAATAAGGGACGCAAGCGATGCACGTTCCTTCACACACGCCCCAAAAGCACCTTGGCGTGCCTCGCGGGAGGGAAACAAGTCTGGCAAAGCACCGAAACACCTCTCTCCCTCTCTCTCCATAACCTCCTCAAGACTTGAAAACTAAGAGAGCAGATCTTTTCTTTCCCCTTTCCCGCCCTCCTTCCCACCTCCAACAAACCCCAGAGAGGGAGCGGGCGAGCCAGACCCACGCAGCGCGCCCGCGGCCGCGGCGGCGACAGGAGACGCTGGGCGGCGGGCCGGCCCCAGAGAGACAACCCAGAGCCGCGGCCGCCGCTCGCTCGGCCGCCGGGGGTTTCTACCCCCTCACGCCCCCGAGGCCGTCGCCGGCGACGTCCGGCCGCCCGGCTCTCAGCCCTGACTCTCGGCCTTCTCGCGCCACCCCCCCCACAAGCCCAGAGGAACAAAAGGAGGGTTCAGCCGGGTCACTGCTAGGCCGCCGGCGGGGGGGAAGCGGCGCGGACGCCAGTGCGACCGCCCCCCACACAAAGGGGCTCCCGGTCCCGGGCGCAGCGTCGGCGCGCTCGTCCCCGCCCCGCGCGCGGGCTCTCACCCACCTGCAGGTGTCTGTGCGTCTGTCCATAGGAACGCGGGCAGCGAGGGGGCCTGTAGGAGCCGGGCAGCAGGGGCTGGAGGGGGCGGGACGGAGGGAAGGGAGGGAGCGCGGCCACAGGGCCGGGGAGCGAAGGCAAGTAGAACGGGAAGGCGCCGGACGGGCGACGGACCGAGGGGCTGGGGGCGGGGGCGCCAGCCTGGCTCCGCCGACCGGCGCGCGCCGCTCCGTGCGCCCCGAGCTCCGCGCGCCCGACTCCGAACGCGGCGGGCAGGCGGGGGGCGGGGCGCGGGCGGGGGCGGGGCCGGCGAGCGGGGCGGGGGCTCGGACCCCGGCCTCCAGCCGGCACCGGAAACGCGCTGTGGTCCGGGAGACCCACAGGAAGTGTGTAACGGCCCTCCCACGACGCGCACCGAGCTAGCGGCGGAGGCTGTCCGGAGGAGGTGTGGACCGACCCTCCTGCTACAGACACGCGACCACGAGCTCGGTCTCCGCAGCCCGACAGGCGTGGGAGCCACGATCCCCTCAGCGTTCTCAACTGGGCAGCACCCCCCCTCCTGCCACACGCCCCAGGCCCGCGGCCCCCGCTGCCCTTCGCAGCTCTGTACAGCTCCACCTAAACGCCAGGATCAGACCTCCTTGCAAGACCCTGGGTTTGCCAGGCGTGTGATACCTGTTTTAACGCGCTGAGTGGAGTCACTTCTACATCCAGGCATGTGCAAGAACACCTCCGATCGACAGACGTACAACCCACAGTCACCGCTACCCGGTGGAAGTTTCTAATACAGCTACAACCACACGCACCCATCCCGTGGAGGGAGCCGGTCTGCTGAATAACACCTAAAACACACTAAGACCGGGAAGCATATAATAAGACCACCTGCACAGCTCGGCACAAGGGAGGTAAGGCTGGACCAGGCACCCTCCACCTTTATCTTATCCACCAAACACTTTCATAGTACTTACACTAAGTGCTTAGCGAATATTAATTTGCTTAATCCTAAGAACTCTATGAAATGGGTCTTGTTAGCATTGCTGTTTTGCACATGAGGAAACTGAGGCACAGAGACAGTAAGAAAGCTGCCCAAGATCACATAGTAGGAGGAACCCAGATTCGTCCCAGGCAGTCTGTCTCTGTGCTCCTTTCTACTTACAGCCCTAAGCATCTCCAAAATAATAATAATGGCAATAACTATCATTTAAAGCATATCTGATTAGCCATATGTAGTGCTGACATCTTGGCCTCACCCCAGCTGTGACAGGGAAACCTCATTCCCTCCTACCCTGGGGTAAGTGAGGGGAGAAAAGAGTATGACTGAGCAGAAAAAGAGACTAACTTCTGAACAAAGGAGAAAGGATTCCTAACACCTGTGTCTATCAACACTCCTCCTGGCTGAATTTAAAAATCTTTAAACATTTTTGATAAATAATGTGTCCAAAAAAAAGAAAAAAAACCAGGGACTTTCCTGGTGGTGCAGTGGTTAAGAATCTGCCTGCCAATGCAGGGGACACCAGTTCAATCCCTGGGCCAGGAAGATCCCACATGCCACAGAGCAACTAAGCCCATCCACCACAACTACTGAGCCTGCGCTGTAGAGCCTATGTGCCACAACTACTGAGCCCACATGCCACAACTACTAAAGCCTGCACGCCTACAGCCTGTGCTCCGCAACAAGAGAAGCCACTGCAATGAGAAGCCCGCACACCGCTACGAAGAGTAGCCCCTGCTTGCCACAACTAGAGAAAGCCCACGTGCAGCAACAAAGACACAATGCAGCCAAAAATAAATAAATAAAATAAATTTATTAGAAAAAAGAAAAAACAGTTAATCGCCACATGTTTCAAGTACATAATCCTGTGGGAAAATTGAAATCCTGTGCATTGCTGGGAGAAATACAAAATGGTGCTGCCACTATGGAAAACACTATGGAGGGTCCTCAAAAAACTAAAAATGGAATTACTATGTGATCCAGAAATCCCACCTCTAGGTATATATATCCAAAAGAATTTGAAGCAAGAACTTAAAGAGGCATTTGCAACCCATGTTCACTGCACCATTATTCACAATAGCCCAGAGATGGAAGCAACCAAAATGTCCAAGGATGGATGAATGGATAAACAAAATGTGGCATATACATACAGAGTATTATTCAGCCTTAAAAAAGCAACCCTGTCACATGCTACAACATAGATGAACCTTGAGGACATTACACTAAGTGAAATAAACCAGCCGCAAAACAACAAATACTGTATATAAGGTACCTAGAGTTGTCAAAATCACTTATATGAGGTACCTAGAGTTGCCACAATCATGGAAACAGGGTATTATGGTGGTTGCCAGGGAATGAGGGGATTATGGAGAGTTGTTGTTCCATGAGTATAGAGTTTTAGTTTTGCAAGATGAAAAAGTTCTAGAGATCTGATACACAACAATGTGAGGATAAACCACTGACCTGTACACTTGAAAATGGTCAAAGGGATAAATTTTGTATTATTTGTTTTTTACCACAATTAACTATTTAAATGCAGTCCCATTTGTTTAAAGGATATTTCCACCTTGATGAGTTTTTTAAATGATGCAGGCTTCCAGCTATGATGAGGTACCTTGTTGAACAAACTAACTCTCCCACTAAAAGCTATAAAAAGCTGCATTAAAAAAAATAAAAGCCTGTTTAAACCTGTTATACAGCAATCCAGGCAGCCAAGGCTTGAGATTCCCAAGAGCCCAGCAAGAAGGGAAACATGATGAAGTGAATCCTCCATCCTAAGCCATGTTTCCTCCTTATGGCATTGTTGATCTGTGTCTAGGAGTATAGAAATCTGAGAGAGGCATCCTAGAGCTTTCAATAGTCTGATTGGGCTGGAGATACAAATTTTGGAGGTCAAGTCTATCAGGGTAACTAGGGCTTGAGATGCTAAGATCCCAGAAGAAAGGCAATTACAGTAAAAGGAGTCAGTCATTCTACATATTTTCCCTCAAAGCATTTGCTGATTCCTAGCCTGTTCATGCAAGGGGCAAGAAGCCAGGAAATCAAGCAGAAAGCAGTTGTTAACAGGAAAAAAAAAAAAAATCTAAGCAGAAGTTTTTGGCTGTCTTACTGTGCTGGAAAGAATTAAATAGAATTAAAGTTCTTAGACTTATAGTAGTAGAGACTGGCTAGGATGTGACTGCCTTATAATCATTTGGTACTTTCTCAGATAAATATATGGTCAATTGTGTACACTTTTAAGTTGCACTAACATTGCTTTTGTGCTTTTCGTGACTAAACAATATTTTTCATTAACCTTACAGTAATGGAAACCTCAACTTGTATTATGGAAAAGTTTTTTAATGTATTATATTTTTTAATTTCTGAAGTTCTATTTTTATTTTATTCTGCTGTTTTTCAACAAATGATGCTGGAACAATTGGATTTCCCTAGTCAGAAATATGAAATTTGATCCACACATTGCACATGCACAAAAATTAACTTGAAATGCTAAATACACCTAAATGCAAAACTTAAAACTGTAAAACTTCCATAAGTTTTCAGTTAGGCAAAGATTTCTGAATTATACCGAAAGCATGATCCAGTAAAGAAAAAGATTGATAAGTTGAACCTCATCTATTTTTTAAAAATTTTATTTTTGGCTGTGTTGTATCTTTGTTGCTGTGCGTGGGCTTTCTCTAGTTGCGGCGAATGGGGGCTACTCTTTGTTGCAGTGCGCGGGCTTCTCACTGCGGTGGCTTCTCTTGTTGTAGAGCATGGGCTCTAAGTGTGCAGGCTTCAGTAGCTGTGGCATGTGGGCTCAGTAGTTGTGGCTCACAGGCTCTAGAGCACAGGCTCAGTAGTTGTGGCACATGGGCTTAGTTGCTCCACGGCATGTGGGATTTTCTCAGACCAGGGCTCGAACCTGTGTCCCCTGCAATGGCAGGCAGATTCTTAGACACTGCACCACCAGGGAAGCCCAAACCTCATCTATTTAAAAAATTTTTGTTATTCCTGTATCACTGGTAAGAGAATAAAAAGACAATCTATTGAAAGGGAGAAAATATTTGCAAATATCTGAAAAATTACTTGTATCCTGAATATATAAAGAGCTCCCAAAATTCAATAATAAAACAAACAATGGAATAAATGTGGGCAAAGATTTGAGCAGACACTTCATCAAGACGATATACGCATGTCAAATAAGCACATGTAAAGATGCTCATCCTCATCAAGGATATGGAAGTTAAAATACAATTAGATACTACTACATACTTATTAGAATGGCTAAAATTTAAAAGGCTCTACATATCAGGTGTTGATGAAAATGTGAAGAAATGAAATCCTATACATTGTTAGTGAAATGTAAAATAGTATAACCACTTTGGAAAAAAGTTTGGCAATTTCTTAAAAAGTTAAATATATGCACACCATATGATCCAGTCATTTCATACCCAAGAGAATACAGGGACTTGGTACATGAATGTTCACAGAAGCTTTATTTGTAATAGCCAAAAGCTGGAAACTACCCCAATGTCTATCAACAGGTGAATGGATAAACAAACTGTGGTGTATTCATATAATGGCAAACTGCTCAGCAGTAATAAAAAGGAATGAACTATTGATATATGTAATGATAAGAACAAATTTCAAAGTAATTACGCAGATTGAAAGAAGCCAAACAGAAAATACATACTGTATGGCTCCATTAATGTAAATTCCAGGAAAATGTAAACTAATCTATAGTTATAGAAAGCAGATCAGTACTTGCTGGAAATGGGATCAAGGATGGGCATAAATGGCTACAAAGGGGCAGAAGGAAACTTGGATATGTTCATGTGTTTGGATAGTTGGTGATGGACAGGTTGACAGTGCAAAGAGTAAACATATAGGTAAATTTAAAGACTTTTTTCTCATTTTTTTAATCTTTAAAAGGATAATTCACTGTTATCAAAAATATTAAACAATATACTGTAGAGTTTAAAACATATGTGGAAATAAAATGTATGACAAAGTAGTACAAAGGATGGGAATGGGAAATGGAAATATTTTGTGAGATTCTTTCAAGGAAGACAGAAAGAAATAGAAGACCAGAAAAGAAGAACAAAGATATACAGAACAGATGGAATAAAGCAAATGGTAATTAATAACTTCCCAAAACAGAAAGCACCAGGTCAAGATGGGTTCACTGATGAATTCTAACAAACATTTAAGGAAGAAAATTATACCAGTTCTCTACAGTCCCCTTCAGAAGACAGAAACAGAAAATATTCCTAATTCATCCTGTGAAACCAGCATTACCCTAGTACCAAAACCAAAGAAAGACATTTCAAGAAAACTACACACCAACATCTCTCATGAACTTAGATGCAAAAATCCTCAACACAATATTAGCAAATTGAATCCAACAACATATAAAAAGACTTACATAGCACAGTTTTCTTAGCCTGTTCAGCCTGCTATAACAAAAAGAGACTAGGTGGTTTAAAAACAACAGAAAGTTATTTTGCACAGTTCTGGAGGCTGGGAAGTCCAAGACCAAGGCACAGGCAGATCTGGTGTATGGTGAGGGCCTGAGCTCTGATTCACTGGTGGCACCTTTTTGCCATGTCCTCGCTTGGTGAAAGGGACCAGCTAACTCTCTCTGAGGTCTCTTTTATAAGGGCATTAATCCCAGTCATAAGGGCCCCACCCTCATGATCTAATCACCTCCCAAAGGCTCCTTGGGGGGTTAGGATTTCAATATATGAAATTTGTGGGCATAAGAACATATAGGCCATAAAAACAACCAAGTGGGATTTATCCTAGGTTTGCAAGGATGGTTCAACTTTCAAAAGTCCATTAACGTAATCTACCACATCAACAGGCTGAAAGAGAAAAATCACATGATTATACAAATAGATGCAGAAAAAGCATTTGACAAAGTCCAACACCCACTCATAATAAAATATTTCAGTAAGCTAGGAATAGAGGGGAACTTCCTCAATTTGATAAAGAATATCTACAAAAAACCTACAACTAACATCACACTTAATGGTGAGAAACTAGAAGCTTTCCCATTAAGATCATGAATAAGGCAAGGATGTCCCCTCTCACTACTGCTTTTCAACATCATATTGGAAGTGCTAGCTAATGCAATAACTTAAAAGGAAATAAAAGGTATACAAGTTGGGAAGGAAGAAATAAAACTCTCTGTTCACAGATGACATAACTGTCTATATAGAAAAGCTATAAAAATTACCAAAGAAACTTCTGGGAACTAATAAATTATTATAGCAAGGTTGTAAAATACAAGGTTAATATACAAAAGTCAATCACATTCCTATATACCAGTAATGAAGTGAAATTTGAAATGTAAAACATTATCATTTATATTAGCACTCAAAAAATTTAAATATTCAGATACAAATCTAACAAACTATGTGCAAGATCTATATAAGAAGACCTACCAAACTGTGATGAAAGATATCAAAGAATAACAATAAATGAAGAGATATTTCATGTTCATGGATAGGAAGACTCAATACTGTCAAAACATCAGTTTATCCCAAGTTGATATATAGATTCAACTCAAAGCCAATCAAAATCCCAGCAAGTTATTTTGTGAATATGAAAAAACTTATTCTAAAGTTATATGGAGAGGCGAAAGAACCAGAATAGCCAACTCAATATTGAAGATCAAAGTTAAGATTGACATTACCTGACTTCAAGACTTACTATAAAGCTAAAGTAACCACATAGCGTGGTATTAGTGAAAGGATAAATAGATCAATGTAGGAGAATAGAGAGCCTAGAAATATACCCACATGAATATAGTCAACTGACCTTTGACAAAGGAGCAAAGATAGTCTTTTCAACAAATGGTGCTGGAACAACTGGATATACACATGCAAAATAATAAATAAACAAAGGCTTTACACCTTTCACAAAAATTACTCAAAATGGATTACAGATCTAAATGTCAAATGCAAAACTAAAACTCCCTAGAAAATATCATAGGAGAAAACCTAGATGACCTTGGGTATGGCAATGACTTTTTAGATACAACTCCAAAGGCATGATCCATGAAAGAAATGACTGATAAGCAGGGCTTCATTAAAATGAAAAACTTCTGCTCCGCAAAAGACAATGTCAAGAGAATGAGAAAGCAAGTCACAGATTGGGAAAAAATATTTACGAAAGACACATCTGATAAAGGATTGTTATCCAAAATATACAAAGAACTCTTAAAATGCAACAATAAGAAAACAACCTGATTTAAAAATGGGCCAAAGACCTCAACAGACATCTCACCAAAGAAGATATAGAGGAAAGTAAGCATATGAAAAGATGTTCAACATCATATGTCACGAGGGAATGGCAAATTAAAGCAACAATGAGATACTACCACACACCTGTTAGAATGACTAAAATCCAAAAACCTGGCAATACCAAGTGCTGACAAGGATGTGGAGCAACAGGAACATGCTGCTGGTGGGAATGCAAAATGGTACAGCCACTTTGGAAGACTATTTGGCAGCTTTTTTTTTTTTTGACAGTTTTTTTTCTATTTGGCAGTTTCTTACAAAACTCACTCTTACTGTACGTATATTTTCCTTCCTACAGTTTCCTATCCTAGAAACTGAAAGTCCTCTTTGTCTTGTTCCTTCACAAAAAAATTTATTGTTCATTGTTGTATAAGCTCAAGTTCTAACCACATCTTTGAGTTACTCATGTCTGAATGCTTCCATGTTTATGTGCAATGCATATGTTAATACTTCTATTTTTCTCTTGCTAATCTATCTTTTGTTAGTCTAATTTACAGGACCCCAACTGAAAACTTAAGATAGGTAGAGGAAAAAGACTTCTTTTCTTCTACTTAAGAGGATTATTTAAGAGGCACTATTTAAGGGAATTCCCTGGTGGTCCAGTGGTTAGGACTTGGCACATTCACTGTTGGGGCCAGGTTCGATCCCTGCTCGGGGAACTAAGATCCCACAAGCCGTGTGGCACAGCCAAAAAAAGAAAAAAGAAAAAAAAGGCACTATTTAAGAGGATTTGTTAAAATATAGGATTACTAGCAACAAACCATCTTTAAAATGTCTGAATAACTTCATCAAACACTAAAAAGCCAAATGGCATGGTTTCCCTCCATACCATTCTATTTCAGAAACAGGGGTCAAATGGATACTGAACCACACACAAAATGGCCATTCAAAACTTCTGGGAGACTCTACAACCTCAGTGCAGTTAATGGGCAAGATCCAAGAGAAGGGAACACATGAATTCATTAAGGCAGCTGGGGGATGTGGCAAGAGAGAAAGCTTTAGCAATGTAGCTGTGGTACCTTTATTTCTGATAAAATAGTACAGACTGCTCACTACTTCTTAGTGATAATAAGCGAAAACAGGCTGCAGAGGACCTCATCCAACTCCCTCAATTACTGATATGAAAACCAGGGCCCTGTGGAAAGATTTTCTTCTGATATCCTAAGGCCTTTTAATTAGCAAGTTCATGTTTTAGTAACCAAACTCCAGAATTCCTGCCTCACAATATTTTCTAGTTTTTATTTTCCCAAAGCTTTGAAGCCATGTGGAAAATGCAGAGAAAGAAGAAAAGTCTTTAGAAAATTTCAGTAGAAAAGGAGTCTGCTGGCAACATCTGACAGGGATCCTAATGTGGCTGGAAATGAACAGGAGATGCCAAGGGAGTTGTGAGCCTGCCATATCAAAGTCAATCTATCTGGGCTTCAAGGAGGGGGAAGTGGGGTCTTCAAGTTCTATCCAAGGCCAATGTACTGGGAGGTTGTTGGAAAGGGCTTGTTAATTTTGACCTTGGGCTAGTCCTTTCCTATCTCTGATCCTCTGTTTCCTGATTTGTAAAATACAGATTAAGTGCTCCTAATGTTATGATTCTACAAAATGTCAGAATTAGCTAAGTTGCTTAACAGCACAATAATATTAAAGTGAGTGGAAGGTGAGAAGTGAAAGAATTACACTGAACAAGTATTTTTAACTGATTAAAAGGAAAGATAGGAGCTTAAAAAAAATAAGTTTAACTTTTTTAAAAAAAGAAATGAAACAGAGAAGGACCCTGTGGGGCCATCCTAGGTACAAAGCCTTTCTGTATCCCCTATTTCTTGTTTGTAGGAAATGGGCTTCATTCAGCCTCCTTGACCTTCACTGAGTTACAAAGGGCAGATTCAAACAGTTGCTAATCAGGGAAGGGAGGGAATGCAGAAACAGGGGAGGAGCAGTCAAGAAACAATAGTGCAGCCTTGGGGCAGGGTCCTGGTTCCTCCTCCTCAAGGAATATATATAACAATATCTTTGCATTCTTCTGTAAGAACTAACGCCCCCACCCAGGTGGAGGATGGTAACTTCAGGCTGAGCACAAGATTTCTGAAACACCTCTCTGTTACCTCACCACCAACCAATCAGGAGACAGTCACACAGCGCTCACCCCAAATTCTGCCTATAAAAACTTCTCCCTGAAAACCATTGGGGAGTTTGGGTTTTTTGAGCACAATCCACCCATTCTCCTTGCTTGGCCCTGTAATAAACCTTTCTCTGCTACAAACTCCAATGTTTCAGTTTGGCCTCACTGTGTGTACTGCATAGGAACTTGTGTTCGTAACAGAAATACAAACAAACTATTGCATTAGTTTACTAGGACTACAATAACAAAATACCACAGACTGAGTGGCTAAAGCAACAGAAATTTCTTACAATTCTAGAGACTAGTCTGAGATCAAGGTGTCATTAGGTTTGGTTTCTTCTGAGGCCTCTTTCCTTGGCTTGCAAATGACTGCCTTCTTGCTGGTCCTCACATGGTCATTCCTCTGTGTGTGCCTCCTTGGACTCTCTTTTGTGTCCAAATTTCCTCTTATAAGGACACCAGTCAGACTGGATTATGGCCCACCCTACCCTAAAAGCCTGGGTTTTACTCACCTCTTTAAAGATCTTATCTCCAAATACAATCAATTCTGAGATTCTTGGGGTTAGGACTTCAACATATGAAGGGGGCATACCATTCAGCCCATAACAACCATCTATTCTAATGTTCTCATTTCAAAACACTGTGACCAAGTGCACACTTCTGGGGAGGAATTATCTTAGGATATTTTTACATACTTTAAAATAGGATATATATACTGCAGTTAGTTGAATTACATCAATAGTATTTTCCTATAGGTAAAATACCTTACACTTAGAAAGGTAGTTAACAAAATATACTTTTTGTTTAATTTGTCTTCACAAATAGTATTTATTAAGTAGTTTATTATGTGATTTCTATGAAAATGTAATATAGAAGATTTTCTTTAAAACAAGTTTATAAAACTCTAAAATATCATTAGTATACAATCCTAAACTGAAAAGTTTAAAACATACTAGTCTCATTTTACGTGGGAAAAAGATATGAAAAAAGTAATGTTGCTGCTTGACCCCAATTGATTACTAATAATACTTTTCCCAGAAGATGATGGTGTATGAGATACAGGACTCAGAGGGCAAAACTCACAAAATAAGAAAAATAGAATATCTTAGAATTCTACTTAATGATGCTTATGTTTGGTTGGCTAGCTGTTTTAATTACAATTTCAAGTCTTATAGATACAGAAATTCTATTTTTTCCAGAACAAACATGTATATCCTTATAATAGGGATGAAAACAAACATTCAATTTTAACTATTGAACCCTTTTACTTTTTGAGCTTAGCGGTCAACATTTTTTTTCTCTTCACAGCCTGGCATTCATCTGATTCATTAGCTTCTCCAATTTGATTGCTAGGGCCATGTTTCCTTTAATCTTCAATCTTCCTGACATGAATGCTATTGTTGGTTTTAGTTTCCCTAAAAAGAGAAAATGAGAGAGGAAAAATCAGTCATTAGTGCCCTTAGGGATGTACCGCTTCAAGAACATGCTTATAAAAAGAATCTCTGAGTTCTATAAACCTCTGAAACACAGAAATTTCTTTTATAGCATCTTTTTATCAGTATCTTGGGAATCCCAATTCCTAGATTTAGATTTTAACAATATCTTGTAATATGAGAGATAATATAAAAGCAACAATCAACAAAAGATTATACCAAAAAGCGGAAGAGGTGACATGTACAGTACACTAAAGAATAGATGGCCCTCAAATGAACTGTAGTAAACAAATACTATCTATTTTAGTTATTTTCCAATCTATTATAGTTCATTAAACTCTTAATATTTCAAGTTTAGAGTCAAAAAATCAAATGGTATAAATGCATATAATTTTCTTAAGAAATGACATTAAAAGTATAGTGTATGGACACAGAAGTACATCTTAGCAGTATTTTAACCACAGGAATGCCAGCATGTAAAATGGTGGGCATTAAAACAGAATTGTAGCTAATAACAACATATAATAAATAGGAGTGCCATGAAAGGAGGGAACTTTGTTTTTATTTGCTACTCTCATTTCCCAATCTTTTCACTGTTAGGCTTCAGCTAAAAAACTGGCTCCTTGCTCTCTCACTCTACAGTGAAACCCACCAGTCCACAGCCGCACTCATGCATACACAGCTTCCAATCAGCTTTACATAGCCTTGCTTGTTAAAGATGAATGGGCAGCAAATGGAGACCAGGAAAAAAAAAATCACCCCAAAACCAAAAACAAATCAAAGCAATTTGGGGGAAACAGAGACTGCAGGCATAGAAGAAACAGAAACGAAATAAATGAACAAATTAAAAATTCTGTAATTCATGTCCTCATTGATAAGACAAGCTGTGACAATGTGTCAACAACAGGATGCTGGAAGAAAAGGGGTGAGGAGGAGAAGCACAGGAAATGGGTATTGAAAAGAGAGGAAGTGGGAGAAGCAGGTGAAGGGGAATGGAATGGGGTAGAGTGAGGAGGAAGAAGGGGGCAGTAAGAGAAGAAAAAAGAAGCTGAGAAAACATGAGTGAACTCTTGGAAATTAAGATTTTGACATATCCACAATATTAGAATGTAATAGAAAGGAGACACTTGCAATCTTCTGGTCACAGCAGTCTCTCTATTGCAAAATTCCCCCTCCCGCTATTACAAAAGCCTCTCTCTATGAACCAGCACCCCCCCACCACAATAATCTTTTGAAATAAAGTTTTCCTTACTATATATACATATATATTTTGTTAAAGGAAAGAATAATGCCCTAAATATAACATGATTAAATCAGAGATATAATGTTTTCTTCAGAAAGTGGGAACTGAGAAAACTGAGATAGCTATCAAAGAAATAATATAAGATACATTCCCAAAGAGCCCATCAAGTATTCAGGAAGATGAATGAAAAAAAGCCTTGTATCATTGTGAAATTTCAGAACACTACAGAGAAAGAGATCATTTTGATTCCAAAACTTTCAGAAAGGGGAGTGGTGGATACAAAAGATTAAGAATAGTATCAAATCCTCCATGGTAATCTTAGAAGATGGAGCAATGACTTCATTTTCTGAGGGAAAATGAATTGCAACACAGAAATCTCTACCCAGACAAATAATCAATGTGCTGGGATAATACAGGTAGTTTTAGATACTCACGAAAATTGCCTCTTATGTATCCTTTCTAATGAAGCTACTGGAGGATGGGTGCCACCAAAATGAGGATGTAAACCAAGAAAAAGAAAGAGATACAGGAAACAGGAGATTCAATGCAGGAGAGAGTTACAGAAATTTCTAGGATCACAGCTGTGTAGCAGACTTAATGAGCTATCTGTTTAGAACCCATTTCTTTTTCTTTTCTTTTCTTTTCTTTTCTTTTTTTTGGCCATACCACACACCTTGCAGGATCCCTGACCAGGGATTGAACCCAGGGCCCCAGCACTGGAAGCGCGGAGTCCTAACCACTGGACGATCAGGGAATTCCCCATGAGTTATCTGTTTGGATTGTAATAAGAAGACAAAGAGCTCCAGAAAAAAGTACACTGACAGGTAATCTGACACAGGGAGAATGAATTCTTAAAACTCAAAAAAAAAAATTAAACAGATAAAAAAATCCAGTTACAATGGGCAAAGGACCTGAATAGACATTTCTTCAAGGAATATACACATATGACCAATAAGCACATGAAAAAAAAGTTGAACAGCATTTGTCATTAGGGAAATGCAAATCAAAACCACAATGAGATATTACCTCATACTCACTAGGACTGCTATTGTTAAAAAACAAAAACAAGTGTTGGTGAGGGCAAGGATACAGATAAATAGAAACCCTCATACGTTGCTGGTAGGAATGTAAATGTTCAGGTGCAATGGAAAACATTTTCGCAGTTCTTCAAAGAGTTAAACATAGAATTACCATATGACCCAGCAATAAAGAGAAATGAAAACATAAATCTACACAGAAACTTGGACACAAATGTTTATAGCAGCATTGTTTATAACAGCCAAACAAAATATCTTTCAACAGATAGTCATAGAAAGAAATGAAGTACTGACACATGCTACAACTTAGATGAACCTTGAAAACATTATGCTGAGTGACAAGAGCCACACACAAAAGGTCACATACTGAATGATTCCATTTACATAAACTATCCAGAATAGACAAATCCCCAGAGAGAGAAAGCATATTAGCAGGTCCCATGGGAGGGGGGAGGCTGGAATGGGATGTTACTTAAATGGTATACGGTGTTCTTCTGGGGTGATGAAAAAGTTTGGAAACTAAAGAGAAGTGGTAGTTGCATAGCACTGTGAATGCAGTAAGTTAAACACCACTGAACTGTACACTTTACATGGTTAATTGTATGTTATGTGAATTTCATCTCCATTTTTAAAGAACAGAATTAAATACTGATACACGCTACATCCAGAAACCTGAAAACAAGCTAAAAGAAGAAACACACTGCAAAGAAGCCAGTCACACAAAAAAATTCCATATATATGATTCTGTTCATATGAAAGTCCAGAATAGGGAAATCTACAGACACAGGAAGTAGATTAGTGGTTGCTTAGGGCTAGGGGCAGGAGATGGGGGATATGGGATTAACAGTTAATGGGTACTGGGTTTCTCTTTTTGAGGTGATGCAAATGTTCTAAAATCAGCTGTGGTGATGGTTGCGAACATCTGTGAATATGCTAAAAAAAAGTCAATTGTTTACTTTAAATGGATGAATTATATGGTATGTGAATTATATATCAACAAGTAAAAAAAATAAAAAAAGCTACTGACATAGAACAATAAGTCAAATTGGTAATTAAAAATTTTCCCACAAAAAAATCCCAGGCCCAAATAGCTTCACTGGTTAATTCATAAGATATAAAATTTACACAAAAGTCAAATGTATTTATGTATACTAGCAACAAATAATTTAAAAAAAATTAACACAATAATTTCATTTAGAGTAGCATTAAAAAAGAATGAAATACTTAGGGGAAAAAAGCATGAACCATAAAAGAAAAAAATGACACATTAGACTATCAAAACCAAAATTTTTGTAACTCAAAAGATACCACTAAGAAAATGAAAAGATAAGTCACAGATTGAGAGAAAATATTTTCAAGTCACATGCATCTGAAGTTTATAAAGAACTCCTACAACCTAATAATAAAGAGACAAGTCAATTAAAAAATGAGCAAAGCGGGCTTCCCTGGTGGCACAGTGGTTGAGAGTCCGCCTGCCGATGCAGGGGACACTGGTTCATGCCCCGGTCTGGGAGGATCCCACATGCTGCGGAGCAGCTAGGCCCGTGAGCCATGGCCGCTGGGCCTGCGCGTCCGGAGCCTGTGCTCCGCGACGGGAGAGGCCGCGACGGGAGAGGCCACAGCGGTGAGAGGCTCGTGTACCGCAAAAAAAAAAAAAAAGAGCAAAGGGATTCCTTGGTGGCGCAGTCATTAAGAATCCACCTGACAATGCAGGGGACATGGGTTCGAGCCCTGGTCTGGGAAGATCCCACATGCCGAGGAGCAACTAAGCCCATGCGCCACAACTACTGAGCATGCGTGCCACAACTACTGAAGCCCGTGTGCCAAGAGCCCGTGCTCCACAACAAGAGAAGCCACCGCAATGAGGAGCCCGCACACCACAACAAAGAGTAGCCCCTGATTGCCACAAATAGAGAAAGCCCGTGCACAGCAACAAAGACCCAATGCAGCCAAAAAGATAAAATAAAAACGAGCAAAACATTTGAATAGACAGTTCATCAAATATAAACAGCTATTAAGCACATGGAAAGATGCCCGATATTATTAATCATTAAGAAAATGAAAATTCAAAGCACGAGATACCACCACACACCCGCTAGAATGGCTATGATAACAAAGACACTGCCATTTGTGACATAATGCATAAACCTCGAGGACGTTATGCTGCATGAAATAAGCAAGACACAAGAAGACAAAAACTGTATGATCTCACTTATATGTGGAACCTAAATAAGTCAAACCCACAGAGGCAGAGAGTAGAATGGTGTGATGTTGGTCTCAGGGTACAAACTTTCAGTTATAAGGTGAATAAGTTCTAGGGATCTAATGTTCAGCACGGTGACTATAGTTAATAATACTGTACTGTATACTTGAAATCTGCTGAGAGTAAATCTTAAGTGTTCTCATGACAACAAAAAAAAGGTAACCATGCAAGGTGATGGATGTGTTAGCTTGAGTATAGTAATTTCCTAATGTATACAAATACCAAGTCATCATGTTATACACCTTAAATATATACAGTTTTTATTTATCAATTATACCTCAATAACACTGTAAAAAAATAAAAGGCACTAGTAAGTGCTGGTGAGGATTTGGAGAAACCTGAACCTTTATACAATGCTGACAAGAATATAAAATTAGTGCAGCCACTTTAGCAAAGCTTGGTGGTTTATTAAAAAGTTACATATCAACTTACCACATAACCCAGCAATTGCACTCTTAGAAATCTACCCAACAGAAATGAAAATATATATCCACACAAATATGTGTATGAAAATATTCACAGCAACATTATTCACAATACCCCAAAACTTGAAACAACCCAAATATCCACCAGCTGGTGAGTGGATAAATACAACGGAATACTACTCAGCAATAAAAAGGAACTGAACTACTGATACATGCTACAACATGATGGATGAATCTCAAAAGCCTTATGCTAAGTAAAAGAAGCCAAATACGAAAGACTATATACTTTATAATCCCATTTATATGAAATGTCCAGAAACAGCAAATCTATAGAGACAGAAGGCAAGTTAGTGTCTGGCTGGCTGGGCAGTAAAAAGGGGGATTGACTGCAAACGGACAGAGAATTTTGGAGGGACTGATAGAAATGTTCTCAAACTGGATTATATTTACTTATTTATTTATTTATTTTAAAATCTTTATTGGAGTATAATTGCTTTACAATGGTGTGTTAGTTTCTGCTTTATAACAAAGTGAATCAGTTATACATATACACATGTTCCCATATGTCTTCCCTCTTGCGTCTCCCTCCCTCCCACCCTCCCTATCCCACCCCTCTAGGTGGTCACAAACCACCTAGCTGATCTCCCTGTGCTATGCGGCTGCTTCCCACTAGCTATCTATTTTACGTTTGGTAGTGTATATGTGTCCATGCAACTCTCTCACTTTGTCACAGCTTACCCTTCCCCCTCCCCATATCCTCAAGTCCATTCTCTAGTAGGTCTGTGTCTTTATTCCCATCTTACCACTAGTACCACTAGGTTCTTCATGACCTTTTTTTTTTTCTTAGATTCCATATAAATGTGTTAGCATACGGTATTTGTTTTTCTCTTTCTGACTTACTTCACTCTGTATGACAGACTCTAGGTCCATCCACCTCACTACAAATAACTCAGTTTTGTTTCTTTTTATGGCTGAGTAATATTCCATTGTATATATGTGCCACATCTTCTTTATCCATTCATCTGTTGATGGACACTTAGGTTGCTTCCATGTCCTGGCTATTGTAAATAGAGCTGCAATGAATATTTTGGTACATGACTCTTTTTGAATTATGGTTTTCTCAGGGTATATGCCCAGTAGTGGGATTGCTGGGTTGTATGGTAGTTCTATTTGTAGTTTTTTAAAGAACCTCCATACTGTTTTCCACAGTGGCTGTATCAATTTACACTCCCACCAACAGTGCAAGAGTGTTCCCTTTTCTCCATACCCTCTCCAGCATTTAATGTTTCTAGATTTTTTGATGATGGCCATTCTGACCGGTGTGAGATGATATCTCATTGTAGTTTTGATTTGCATTTCTCTAATGATTAATGATGTTGAGCATTCTTTCATGTGTTTGTTGACAATCTGTATATCTTCTTTGGAGAAATGTCTATTTAGGTCTTCTGCCCATTTTTGGATTGGGTTGTTTGTTTTTTTGTTATTGAGCTGTATGAGCTGCTTGTAAATTTTGGAGATTAATCCTTTTTTTTTTTTTAACATCTTTATTGGGGTATAATTGCTTTACAATGGTGTGTTAGTTTCCGCCCCACAACAAAGTGAATCAGCCATACATATACATATGTTCCCATATCTCTTCCCTCTTGTGTCTCCCTCCCTCCCACCCTCCCTATCCCACCCCTCCAGGCTGTCACAAAGCACCAAGCCAATATCCCTGTGCCATGTGGCTGCTTCCAACTAGCTATCTACCTTACTACGTTTGTTAGTGTGTATATGCCTATGACTCTCTCTCGCCCTGTCACAGCTCACCCTTCCTCCTCCCCATAACCTCAAGTCCGTTCTCTAGGAGGTCTGCGTCTTTATTCCTGCCTTACCCCTAGGTTCTTCATGACATTTTTTTTTTCTTAAATTCCTTATATATGTGTTAGCATACGGTATTTGTCTTTTTCTTTCTGACTTACTTCACTCTGTATGACAGACTCTAGGTCTATCCACCTCATTACAAATAGCTCAATTTCGTTTCTTTTTATGGCTGAGTAATATTCCATTGTATATATGTGCCACATCTTCTTTATCCATTCATCTGATGATGGGCACTTAGGTTGTTTCCATCTCCGGGCTATTGTAAATAGAGCTGCAATGAACATTTTGGTACATGACTCTTTTTGAATTATGGTTTTCTCAGGGTATATGCCCAGTAGTGGGATTGCTGGGTCATATGGTAGTTCTATTTGTAGCTTTTTAAGGAACCTCCATACTGTTCTCCATAGTGGCTGAACCAATTCACATTCCCACCAGCAGTGCAAGAGTGTTCCCTTTTCTCCACACCCTCTCCAGCGTTTATTGTTTCTAGATTTTTTGATGATGGCCATTCTGACTGGTGTGAGATGATATCTCATTGTAGTTTTGATTTGCATTTCTCTAATGATTAATGATGTTGAGCATTCTTTCATGTGTTTGTTGGCAGTCTGTATATCTTCTTTGGAGAAATGTCTATTTAGGTCTTCTGCCCATTTTTGGATTGGGTTGTTTGTTTTTTTGTTATTGAGCTGCATGAGCTGCTTGTAAATTTTGGAGATTAATCCTTTGTCGGTTACTTTATTTGCAAATATTTTCTCCCATTCTGAGGGTTGTCTTTTGGTCTTGTTTATGGTTTCCTTTGCTGTGCAAAAGCTTTGAAGTTTCATTAGGTCCCATTTGTTTATTTTTGTTTTTATTTCCATTTCTCTAGGAGGTGGGTCAAAAAGGATCTTGCTGTGATTTATGTCATAGAGTGTTCTGCCTATGTTTTCCTCTAAGAGTTTGATAGTGTCTGGCCTTACATTTAGGTCTTTAATCCATTTTGAGTTTATTTTTGTGTATGGTGTAGGGAGTTTTCTAATTTCATACTTTTACATGTACCTGTCCAGTTTTCCCAGCACCACTTATTGAAGAGGCTGTCTTTTCTCCACTGTATATTCTTGCCTCCTTTATCAAAGATAAGGTGACCATATGTGCATGGGTTTATCTCTGGGCTTTCTATCCTGTTCCGTTGATCGATATTTCTGTTTCTGTGCCAGTACCATACTGTCTTGATTACTGTAGCTTTGTAGTATAGTCTGAAGTCAGGGACCCTGCTTCTTCCAGCTCCATTTTTCGTTTCCAAGATTGCTTTGGCTATTCGGGGTCTTTTGTGTTTCCATAGAAATTGTGAAATCTTTTGTTCTAGTTCTGTGAAAAATGCCAGTGGTAGTTTGATAGGGATTGCACTGAATCTGTAGATTGCTTTGGGTAGTAGAGTCATTTTCACAATGTTGATTCTTCCAATCCAAGAACATGGCATATCTCTCCATCTATTTGTATCATCTTTAATTCCTTTTATCAATGTCTTATAATTTTCTGCATACACGTCTTTTGTCTTCTTAGGTAGGTTTATTCCTAGATATTTTATTCTTTTTGTTGCAGTGGTAAATGGGAGTGTTTTCTTAATTCCACTTTCAGATTTTTCATCATTAGTGTATAAGAATGCCAGAGATTTCTGTGCATTAATTTTGTATCCTGCTACTTTACCAAATTCATTGATTAGCTCTAGTAGTTTTCTGGTAGCATCTTTAGGATTCTCTATATAGAGTATCATGTCATCTGCAAACAGTGACAGCTTTACTTTTTCTTTTCTGATCTGGATTACTTTTATTTCTTTTTCTTCTCTGATTGCTGTGGCTAATACTTCCAAAACTACGTTGAATAACAGTGGTGAGAGTGGGCAACCTTGTCTTGTTCCTGATCTTAGTGGAAATGGTTTCAGTTTTTCACCATTGAGGACGATGTTGGCTGTGGGTTTGTCATATATGGCCTTTATTATGTTGAGGAAAGTTCCCTCTATGCCTACTTTCTGCAGGCTTTTTATCATAAATGGGTGTTGAATTGTGTCGAAAGCTTTCTCTGCATCTATTGAGATGATCATATGGTTCTTCTCCTTCAATTTGTTAATACGGTGTATCACGCTGATTGATTTGCGTATATTGAAGAATCCTTGCATTCCTGGAATAAACCCCACTTGATCATGGTATGATCCTTTTAATGTGCTGTTGGATTCTGTTTGCTAGTATTTTGTTGAGGAGTTTTGCATCTATGTTCATCAGTGATATTGGCCTGTAGTTTTTTTTCTTCGTGACATCTTTGTCTGGTTCAAACTGGATTATAAGTGATGGTTGTACAACCCTATATATTTACTAAAAATCATATATACTTAATAATGGGTAGATTTTATGGTATGTAAATTATACCTTAAAAAAACTGTTCTAAAAAATAACTTTTAAACAAACTACTAGTAAGAACAATTTTATATGTATGTGTGTGTGTATATATTTCTCTTCCCAATATATTAATCAGGTAACCTTGTACAATATATTTTCTTTCTATTATAATGCTTTACTATACAGTGGCCTCTACTAGCCAAAAAGAGAGATTTTGAATAGTTGATCACTAGTTGCTTTAATTTTTTATATTTATAACATATCCACTCTATAGATTAGGTCACAGAAATGGCTATGGCTTCTTAAAAGAGTATGTTTAGGATATAAGGTCTAAATTGCGCCCATTCAAAAGACAGTAGATGGGATAAAGAATAAGAATGAAAAGACGTAAGAAGCAGAAGCAAAGTTATTTGCTCCCAATGTGAACTGCTGCTATAAAATAAACCTTATAAGGGACTGTCCTGTCAGTCCAGTGGTTAAGGCTCTGCGCTTCCACTGCAAGAAGTGTGGGTTCGATCCCTGGTTGAGGAACTAAGATCCCACGTGCCACTTGGCGTTGCCAAAATAAATAAATAAAATAAAATAAACCTTATAAGAATATATATATATATTTTTAAATCACTCATTTAGCTCACTGACCTCCCCTAGCCTATCCAGGAGCCTATCCAGAAAGATATAAATGGAAAGCCCATTACAAGTTTATGCTACACAAATAAAACGTAAATTAAGGAGGTAACTTGATTCTTTCACCTTTGGAGGGCAAAATAGCATAATTTAGAAGTGCATGAGCTGGCGAGTTAGCTTGGATTCGAATTCTAACTCCAACATTGACTCACCCACCAAGTGACTCTGGGTTAATTATTTAATTAAGCAATACTTCAGTCTCCCTTTTTATAAAGTAGAGAAAATCTTTTATCTCAAACCATTATTGGGAATATTGCTTAACTCAACAGTAATCATATACGTATTAGCTATAATTACTGTTATTTCTGTTTAGAAATTGACAATAATTTTTTTTATTTTTAAAGGTCTTTAAGTTCAAAATATTGCATATTTATAAGGTTCAAATTTACAAAACGTTTATTTAGCATCCAAAGCACTATGTTTAAGCCCTATAGAGAAAGAGATTTTGAAACACTAAACAAACACTAAAGAAACTATTAAAATGATTAAAGAGGGACTTCCCTGGTGGCACAGTGGTTTAGAATCCGCCTGCCAATGCAGGCGACACAGGTTCGTGCCCTAGTCCAGGAAGATCCCATGTGCCACAGAGAAACTAAGCCCGTGTGCCCCAACTGCTGAGCCTGTGCTCTAGAGCCCACGAGCCACAACTACTGAAGCCCGCATGCTTAGAGCTCGTGCTCCGCAATAAGAGAAGCCACTGCAATGAGAAGACCGTGCACTGCCACGAAGAGTAGGCCCCGCTCGCCACAACTAGAGAAAGCCTGCACGCAGCAACAAAGACCCAAGTCAGCCAAAAATCAATCAATCAATATATTTATTTTTAAAAAATGATTAAAGCGATAACTATTCATTATCATTAAAAGACGTTATAATGTACTAAATACTTTTAATGTACTTTTAAGTACACTAGTACTTTTAAGTACTAAGTACTTATAATGTACTAAGTACAAAGTGAAAAAAGTTACCAAACAGCAGTAATGCTATAATCTTGTTTTTATAAGTACACTTATATATTTATATACATTCATAAAAATATATATATGACTTTAAACCAAAAATCAACTGATGGTTATCTTTCAGTAGTACAATAAAAAATAATTTTATTTATTTTCTTTTTTCCTAAGCATATTTTCTAATTTTTGTATCTTGAATATTTAGCACTACTGTTTAAAAAAAGGTGGGGGGAAGTTGAAGAAACCTCAATCATTAGTAACATCACATACAAACTGGCTCAGATAGTATGTAGGCCATTAGCATCCTGGGTTAGAAATGGAAAGTGAGACTTACAGGGCACAGAATACATTATGATCTTCAATTTATGAAGATTAAAACAGAATAAAGAATAAATAACATTTATAACTCATTAAATAAATCTTTAGGATCTTCAGATTAAAATGTTACAATACTTTTGTTTAAAGTGCTGCTTCTGGGACTTCCCTGGTGGTGCAGTGGTTAAGAATCCGCTTGCCAATGCAGGGGACAGGGGTTCGATCCCTGGTCTGGGAAGATCCCACATGCTGAGGAGCAACTAAGCCTGTGCGCCACAACTACTGAGGCTGTGCTCTATAGCCCACGAGCCACAACTACTGAGCCCGCGTGCCACAAATACTGAAGCCCACGCACCTAGAGCCCAAGCTCTGCAACAGGAGAAGCCACTGCAACAAGAAGCCCACCCACCGCAACAAAGAGTAGTCCCCTGCTCTCCGCAACTAGAGAAAGCCTGCATGCAGCAATGAAGAACCAATGCAGCCAAAAATAAATTAATTAAAAAAAAATTTTAAAGTGCTGCTTCTAATAAGTACATGTGTTAATTAACTTACTATCTAGAGTAGTGTTTTAAGAGTAGAAAATAGAAAAAAATTACCCTTAAAATTTTTCTGGCACATTTAGAGATACATGGGCAGAGCAGAAAATTATGCAGACCCTCTTCTTAGTGATGGATTCCACAGAAAGCAGGGTCACTGGGCCATGGGAGATGGCTGCAGTTTCCTATTACAATAGTTGGCAAGATTGAAGCATGATCTTACTCTTGATAAACAAGCTGCAGCTAAGTTCAGCACCTCTGGTAACCAATGTGTTATTGGAAATGATATCTTAGTCCAACTAGTAGAAATGAAGCCTACCTAATAGAATTTTCCTTGAACAATCAGTAAACAAGTGAAGTTAAAACTCACCTGAAAACATTTTTACAAAATCATCAGTAGACATACTCATCACCACATCTGCCCGATCAGAGGGCTCTCCATGTCCGACATTGCCACCCTTGCTTTTAAGATCAAGAAACCATGTTCCACCATCTTCACCTACACAGAAAAGAAAGATACAGAAATAAATGTTAAAGAAGCCCTGTTTTTCTTAAACTTAATAACTGTACAATTAGAATAATCATATATAATGCCGTTACCCAGGTTGAAATCCCCAGGCCTCTAAGAAATTCAGCCAGTATTTATTAAGTACTTATTATGGGCCAGGCACTTGGCTAGGCTCTGAAGACTCTTCAATAACATGGTTCTTACAAAACAGGAAGTGGAGGGTGATGTGGTGTCAGGAAAGCCCAGCTGAGATTTAAAAGTTAAGTAAGAATTTGCTAGATGGGGGACTTGCCTGGTGGTCCAGTGGCTAAGACTCTGTGCTCCCAACGCAGGGGGCCCAGGTTTGATCCCTGGTCAGGGAACTAGATTCCACATGCTGCAACTAGAGTTTACGTGCCACAGCTAAGAGTTCGCGTGCCACAACTAAGAGTTCACAACTAAGGATCCCACACGCTGCAACTAAAGATTCTGCACGCGGCAACGAAGATACCGTATGCCTCAACTAAGACCGAGTGCAGCCAAATAAATAAATAAATAAATAATATTTGCTTGATGAGGACCTGAAAAAAGGAACAGAAGGACTGGAATGTACAAAGAGAGTGGATGGTGGCCTCAGATAAGCTTGTTAGGCAGTCCAGATGCAGAGCACAGTAAGCCATGTAAAGGGCTCGCTGATTTCATCCATACGCCATGGAAGGAGAATGACATTAGGTTTGTATTTTAAATAGATCACCCTAACAGCAGTGTAGAGAAGATATTGCAGAGGGATAAAGAGGATACAGAGGACAATTTAGGAAGGTACTGGGGTTGTTCAGGAGCTTGAGGATGTATGCCTGGGTCAGGATCACAGCAGTGGAAATGGAAAAAAGTCCGCATATTTGAGAGAGAACTTCAAAGCAATATCACAAAACTAGGTAACTGACTGAATGAAGAGGAAAAGGTAGGGAGGGTGCAGAAGAACGATCTGCTTTGCTAGTTTCTGGCTTGGGAAGCTGGGTAAATATTGCTGTGTTTTTTATTGAGAGGACTACTGAAGAAGAGCAGATTTAACAAGTAGTGCCAAAGGCAGGTATTGGAAATGGTGAGTTGTTACGGATATTTTCAGATTGAGGTACCTTTGTGACAGCCAAATGAAAATGTCAACTGAAGTCTGACTGGGCTAGGAAGACAGATACATAAGGAATCAGCCCCTATGGTCACTAAAGCTATGTGAGGGGTTGGGGTTTTCCTAGACAAAGTCTGTAGAGTATAAAGAGTGCTAAGACAGTGACCTGAAGAATATCAACATTTAAGGAAAGGATGGAGAAGCATCTAGCACAGGAGACTGACAAGACATGATTACAGACGCAGAAAAAAGCAATGGAGCGTTTCCAGAAGGAAAGAGAGGTCAACAGCATCAAATGTTGCAAAGTGGTGACAAGGTAAGAATGACAAATGCCCACTGGTGACACAGAAGCCACCAAGGACCTTGGTGAGAGCAAATTCAGTGGAATGGAGAAAAATGACACCAGAACAGAGTGAATTGTAGATGAAAATAAGTTTGGCTCTGAAAGGGAGAAGAAAGATGGGGGGTGGGGGGTGTGATTGGGAAGGTTGTTACTGTTGGTTTTTTTTAAAAGATAGAATAGACTTTGGGAATGTTAAAAAACCACTGGGAAGGAGGCTTCAGGATGAACAGGTGGAAGAGACAGCACACATTTCCTGAGGAGACCAGAGGAAATGGGATCTAGAACTTTGCTACTCAAAGTGTGATCCATGAACTGCAGTACCGTCATCACATCAGAAAAGCAAACTTCAGACCCTACCTCAAACCTACTGAATCAGATTCTGCATTTTTAGCATGCCCAGCGGTGATCAGTATGGACATTAAAGCTTAGGATGCACGGATGTGGAGTTGAGCTCTGCCTGTTGGGAGAGGAGGAAGAGAGGTCAATGCCTACAACAGTATGCTATCAGATGGCAGGAAGGTGAAGCAATTCCTGTCTGTAGGCTTCTCTTATCTCTGTGGAAGAGGAGGTCACCTTATCTGCTGAAACTGGCAGGGAAGTGGTGAAGGGAGAGATGGGAGACTTGAGGAACACTGAGAGGTTTAAAAGAGTCACTGTGGAAAATGAGGCAATAAGCTGACCACAGAAACACAGAATTCTGACATTGGACAGGAGCAGTGATGAATTTTTACTGGTACAGATTCACTGGGTGGTGTGATTCCACCCCCCACCCCCTGCCATTTCTCCAGCAAGACTTAGCAGCCTGGATGCAAGTGTGGAGCAGCCAGAGA
This sequence comes from Lagenorhynchus albirostris, assembly GCF_949774975.1. Lineage (NCBI taxonomy): Eukaryota > Metazoa > Chordata > Mammalia > Artiodactyla > Delphinidae > Lagenorhynchus > Lagenorhynchus albirostris. The sequence goes on from NC_083101.1 coordinate 21,449,842, forward strand.
GTTTGATTATCCAGGACTAGGATTATGACAGTTGGTGACATAAGCACAAGGTCAGGAAGTTTAGGATACAGGTAAAAGAGTGATTGAACCAATGGACCATGGGTTCTAAGAAAAGTAAAAACAGGAAGATGCAGATGGATTAAGATAAAATAGAGGTGACAAAGGATAAAAGAACTGATAATGTCAAAGTTTGCATACAATGGGACTGTGGTAGCTAATTCTTAAAACTCTTGTCAACATGCATTAATACTATGTTGAGAAGAAAAATACTGAGAGATTTTAAAAGCTGACTGCATTCAGACTGACCTGAATAATCTCAAAGGTAAAAAATGGCAAGGGAGTTCCCTGGCAGTCCAGTGCTTAGGACTCGGCACTTTCACTGCTGTGGGCCCCGGTTCAATCCCTTGTCAGGGAAGTAAGATACCATAAGCCCGTGGTGCAGCCAAAAAAAATAAAAAGACAGGCAAGGTGCGCATGGTTGATAAATGACTGTATTATACTATCTGTCATGATCCATATATCCTTCTAAATAGGATTTTCTCTCAATTACATAAACTAAAGAGTTATTTACCACTGGAAGTATCTGTAAGGGAATTTTATTTTACATATGTCCATATGCACTGATATTAACTTAAAAATACAAATTGGGGGCTTCCCTGGTGGCGCAGTGGTTGAGAGTCCGCCTGCCGATGCAGGGGACACGGGTTCGTGCCCTGGTCCGGGAGGATCCCGCATGCCGCAGAGCGGCTGGGCCCGTGAGCCATGGCCGCTGAGCGAGCGCGTCCGGAGCCTGTGCTCCGCAATGGGAGAGGCCACAACAGTGAGAGGCCCACGTACCGCAAAAAAAAAAAACAAATTGGTAGAACAGAGAAGAACTACAAAAACAAGTAGAGGGCTTCCCCGGTGGCGCAGTGGTTGAGAGTCTGCCTGCCGATGCGGGGGACACTGGTTCGTGCCCCGGTCCGGGAGGATCCCACATGCCGCGGAGCGGCCGGGCCCGTGGGCCGTGGCCGCTGGGCCTGCGCGTCCGGAGCCTGTGCTCCGCGGCGGGAGGGGCTGCAGCGGTGAGAGGCCCGTGTACCGCAAACAAAAAAAAAAACAAAAACCAACCAAAAAAAACAAGCAGAAAACAGGTCTATCACCTATATGTGGAAATACCAGTTTAAAACAAATAGATATAATTATGGATCAACATATATGAACCCCATGGTAACCACAAATCAGGAACTTAATAGATGGACAAAAACCAAAAAGAAAACACAAAAATACAAATCAGTAGTTATTTGCTATTCTTAAATGTCTACATTCTCGGGTAAGGGTCTGGATATAGCCAACTATTGCAGGTTATTACTACTGGAGGCTGATATACTTCCAAGGGAAATATCCTACTTTGTTTCATAAAAGCTCCAGATTACCAGAAGTAACCCTTACCTGAGAGTTCAAACTGATAGATTGCTTGAGTGGCTTTAACAATATCATCACTGAGAGAGTCCTTAACAATTCTAAATGTCCCTTCCACAGCTCCAGAACGTGGTTTTGGTGGTGGCTGCGCCTCCTTTTCTTTCAATTCTGGAAGAGCACCTATAAAATGTTATTGATATAAGTACCTTTAAAGCCTAGGCAATGTAAGGTCACACACAAAATTAATTAATTAGCAAATAGACTTGCTACCAATTAGACCCATTTAACCAAAATGACCTTAAATACATTCAGTGGCATCTTGAAGCATAAAAGCATAAATCAAACTGATGGAATAACAGCCAAATATGTCAGTTACGATTATAAATGTAAATGGTTTATACTCTTCAAGTAAAAGACTACCTCTCAGATTAGCTTTTAAAAAAACCCACTAATTTATACAGTGTTTATAATAAACAGATTTAAACAACCTATCAGAGTTTTAGTGGTAACAATTAATCACTCCTTTATCATTGTCCCTGAGTTCCAAAACCAAATGAGAAAAGACAACTGTGGAGTCAGAAAGATGGAGATCAGAATATCAACTGTGTAAATGAGTGGAGATGAATTGGCGACTGTAGCTTAAATCAACAGCCAAGTGAACTTCTCAATAACTTTACCTCTAAATTAAATATATTAACCTAGTCTTTTCATCCCTGGATTGAACCTGCCTCCTCCCATTAAGGAATGGAAATGCCTCTGTAAGTAAAGATCGTGTGAAAACTGAGGATAGTCTACTCTGAAAGAAAGAAGGCTCAAAAGGGTCCAAACCACACAAACTCGTTTCTTCTCCCAATCTCAATCAGACTGGTCCCTCCCACTAGATGAAGAGGTAGGTCAAACCACGTATTAGTCTCATGAAGGCCCCACTACCTAGAAACGCAAGGTCAGGAGAATAGAGGTTGCAACATTTTAAAATTTGTATTCACTGGGCTTCCCTGGTGGTGCAGTGGTTGAGAGTCCACCTGCCAATGTAGGGGACGCAGGTTCATGCCCTGCTCCAGGAAGATCCCATATGCCACAGAGCAGCTAAGCCCGTGCTCCACAACTACTGAGCCTGTGCTCTAGAGCCATGAGCCACAACTACTGAGCCTGCGTGCCACAACTACTGAAGCCCACGTGCCTAGAGCCCGTGCTCCGCAACAAGAGAAGCCACCACAATGAGAAGCCCGCACACCACAACAAAGAGTAGCCTCTGCTTGCCACAAGTAGAGAAAGCCCCACATGCAGCAACGAAGACCCAATGCAGCCAAAAATAAATAAATTAATTTAAAAAAAAATTTGTATTCACTTAAACCATTGGCCATAACCATTCAGCATATGATGAGCCAGGGGAGATCTGCAGTGCATAGGACTGTTCGAATCCCATAGCATGAAGCTGTCCCCCAATACCAACCTCTGTGTCTTTATTTATCCTCCTGGAATTATTTGTGGGCAGTTTGGCTGCCCCCAGAAACAGTTGAGAATAATTTGTTATTTAAACTAACTCAAAGGACAATCTGTACTCTAGGCTGAAGATTAACTCTCCACCTATCTCCCAGCTCAAATTATACCCAGCCATCTTGTCCAATATAACTCACCAAAGGCTATTAAATAAAATCTAACTGACAGCATAAAGATACTCCAGAGTATAACATAACCAATTCGAAAGTATCCTAAATTTATTGAATATAAACTACCTTCCATTATGATGTTTCCAGACACAAATAAACAGTAAAATCCTTCTCACAAAGTGCAGCAGATATTAAAGATGAAATACTTAAGATCCAATGGAGCAAAGAATACATTATTATTATGGTATTTTGAAGACACTTTAAAAATCAGATATGTATTTCAATATTTAATGCTGACAGTGTAGTGAGGGAGGTACTCATATAATGCCAATATTTATAATTCTGGAAGGAAGTTTCATAGTATGTATCAGGAACCCTCCCACTGATTATCAACTTTCAGTGATCCACTATAAGAAAATCCTGTAACATTTATAAAATGAAACAATTACAAGCCACTAGAATAAATATTACATTCATGTGATACAATACTAAGTTGCCAATTTCAAAACTTTGTTTTTGAAGACCTGGATAATATTCACAATATAATGTTAACTAAAACAAAGAATATACAATTAAATATAATATGATCCACTCAGGTAAAGTATATATTTGTAGATATGAATTTTAAGTTATATTTTCAAAAAATAAAAGAGACTGGAAACAAATAAGCCAAAATACAGACAGTATTTATACTTGGATGGTGGGTTACATGTGATTTAAAAAATTTTCTTTATGCTTTTCTGTACTAAGCTTTTCTATACAAATTAATTTAAAACGGTATCAAAATTGACTAAATTACATTACAAAATCTATTGGATGTGGCCAAAGTTACATTAAGGGGGTAAATGCACAGTCAAAATTATTTTATTATTTTTAAAGGAATAAAAATGAATATTAGCCTAACAAGCAAGAAAAGGAACAAAAACGTGCAACCTCAAAGAAAGCAGAAAAAATAATAAAGCAAAAATGTTTAAGTAATGAATCAAATGGTTGCAGAATTTTGTGAATATACTAAAAATCACTTAACTACATACTTTAAAATGGTGAATTTTTGGTATATGTAAATTATACCTCAAAGCTGTTATAAAAAGAAATAATCAGTAAAGAGAAAAGCAGTAGAATGAAAAATGAAATAAAATTTAAAATCTGGTTCTTTTGAGAAAAACCAATAAGATACAGTAAAATATGGCAACTTTCTGGAAAATTTAATCAAAGAAAAAAGGAGAAAAAAAACTTTAAAAAGAGAAAAGGGATAAAATAAATATGAAAAATTTTAAATTATAAATGAATACTACATGTCAACCCTTAAATAAATTTTAGAACTTCAAATGGACAGTTCTAGTTTTTTTATTTTAGAAAAAGCCAATAATTGAATGACAAAATAAAAACATTTTCAAAGAAACAACTTCAGAAAAGACTCAAATAACCAAGTAGGTGAGACATGTCAAAACTTCAAGGAAAAGAACATAGAAAAAAGAAGTTACCCAATTGACTGCCATACTCAAAATATAACAAAAAATAAAATATAGAAAATATATAATAAAAATGTAGACATTAATCTAAATAACTGATAAAAAAATCTTAACCAACATCTAATACCTTACTTATGGGTAAAATCTAAAGATTTTCCCATTAAAATTAAGAATAAAATAAGAATACCTAAAATAGTTTCAATAAATATTTCCAAATTCTCCTGGAAGTTCGAGTCAGTATATTAAGAAATATGCCAGAAATAATCCTGTAAGATACTATTATTATATGTAGACAGTAAGTTTGGGCATTTAGGAAATTCAAGATAATTACTCAATGATAATTACATCAACTAACATTTATAGGGGACTTACTATATAAATTTCACAATATGATGCACTATCTATTATACTTAATCCTCATGATACTCACATAAGGAAAGTGAGACCTGAGAAAACTGTTTCAGAGAGCTGAAGTGACTTGTCCAAGGTCACAGATATAAGTGACAGGGACAGGACTTGTACCCAGATCTGTCTTATCCCAAAGTCTAGGCGTTCAGTAACTGTCTGTTAGAAACTATTAGAAGTCTAAAACAAGATAAAAACTCATGAAGGTGACCAGATATAAAATAAATATAAAAAGTTAGTTTCCCCCTTCTTATTTATAACGTGTCTTGTTTAAGAAAGCATTTCAATATGTCTAATAAAATAAACACAATTCAAGAGTAAAGTAAAAAGGAGTGAGGTTTTAAAATGGCAATTGGAATACTCAGTGACACACCTAAGGTTACATGGCAGTATGTGGCACAGCAGGAATTCCAACCCAGGCAGTCTGACTGGGTAATGCTTCCTCTTCATTTTCTTCTATGTCTAACTATGTAATTTTATATAGCCAACATAAAGGCTGAGCAGAGAAACAAGACCTAAACTCAGCAGAACTGGACCAAGCAGAGGCTGCTAAAAGTGAGGAAAGCAAAGACACAGGCTTCCTTCAAGTTTCTGGAGGCAGAAAATATATAGGAATGTATTTGGTTTTAGTAGGTATAATACCAGACAGAACTAAGTTTGTCATATAATAACTGCTGGAACTCCTACTTCAGGTGATTTGTCTATTAATCAATATATCATCTTTATCATCTGAGACGCCAAGGAGATGGCAGCAAAAACTACAGTGTAGCCTTGAAAGACACTTGCCAAGAGATAAACTGCATCATTTATCACCTGAAATATTTAGACATAGTATGATGACTCTGCACAAGACAATAAAACTTTAGGAGACAAAAAAAAACCCAGTAATATATTTGAAAGGTACATTCAGTACACAACAAATATGGAAACTTTTGGGAAACAAATGAAACCAAGTTCCCCTAAAACAAGTTTACCAGGTTTATGATTAGTCTCTCTATCCAAAACTTTATTCCCTTTTTTTAAAATAATATTTGCCTTCCTCAGTCAAGCAGTAATTTTTTTTTAATTTATTTATTTTATTTATTTTATTTTTGGCTGCATCGTTGGGTCTTTGTTGCTGTGCGCTGGCTTTTCTCTAGTTGCGGTGCAGGGGCTTCTCATTGCACTGGCTTCCCTTGTTACAGAGCATGGGCTCTAGGCACGCGGGCTTCATTAGTTGCAGCACACAGCCTCAGTAGTTGTGGCTCGTGGACTCTAGAGCGCAGGCTGCTCAGTATTTGTGGGCCATGGGCTTAGCTGCTCCTCGGCATGTGGGATCTTCCCACACCAGGGCACGAACCTGTGTCCCCTGCACTGGCAGGCGGATTCTATTTTTTTTTCTTTAACATCTTTATTGGAGTATAATTGCTTTACAATGGTGTGTTAGTTTCTGCTTTATAACAAAGTGAATCAGTTATACATATACACATGTTCCCATATCTCTTCCCTCTTGCGTCTCCCTCCCTCCCACCCTCTCTATCCCACCCCTCTAGGTAGTCACAAAGCACCGAGCTTACCTCCCTGTGCTATGCGGCTGCTTCCCACTAGCTATCTATTCTACGTTTGGTAGTGTATATATGTCCATGATACTCTCTCACTTTGTCACAGCCTACCCTTCCCCATCCCCACATCCTCAAGTCCATTCTCTACTAGGTCTGTGTCTTTATTCCCATCTTACCCCTAGGTTCTTCATGACCTTTTTTTTTCTTTCTTAGTTTCCATATGTATGTGTTAGCATACAGTATTTGTTTTTCTCTTTCTGACTTACTTCACTCTGTATGACAGACTCTAGGTCCATCCACCTCACTACAAATAACTCAATTTCATTTCTTTTTATGGCTGAGTAATATTCCATTGTATATATGTGCCACATCTTCGTTATCCATTCATCTGTCAATGGACACTTAGGTTGCTTCCATGTCCTGGCTATTGTAAATAGAGCTGCAATGAACATTTTGGTACATGACTCTTTTTGAATTATGGTTTTCTCAGGGTATATGCCCAGTAGTGGGATTGCTGGGTCGTATGGTAGTTCTATTTTTAGTTTTTTAAGGAACTTCCATACTGTTCTCCATAGTGGCTCTGTCAATTTACATTCCCACCAACAGTGCAAGAGGGTTCCCTTTTCTCCACACCCTCTCCAGCATTCATTGTTTCTAGATTTTTTGATGATGGCCGTTCTGACCGGTGTGAGATGATGTGTCACTGCAATTTTGATTTGCATTTCTCTAATGATTAATGATGTTGAGCATTCTTTCATGTGTTTGTTGGCAATCTGTATATCTTCTTTGGAGAAATGTCTATTTAGGTCTTCTGCCCATTTTTGGATGGCATTGTTTGTTTTTTCGTTATTGAGCTGTATGAGCTGCTTGTAAATTTTGGAGATTAATCCTTTGTCAGTTGCTTCATTTGCAAATATTTTCTCCCATTCTGAGGGTTGTCTTTTGGTCTTGTTTATGGTTTCCTTTGCTGTGCAAAAGCTTTGAAGTTTCATTAGGTCCCATTTGTTTATTTTTCTTTTTATTTCCATTTCTCTAGGAGGTGGGTCAAAAAGGATCTTGCTGTGATTTATGTCATAGAGTGTTCTGCCTATGTTTTCCTCTAAGAATTTGATAGTGTCTGGCCTTACATTTAGATCTTGAATCCATTTTGAGCTTATTTTTGTGTACGGTGTTAGGGAGTTTTCTAATTTCATACTTTTACATGTACTTGTCCAGTTTTCCCAGCACCACGTATTGAAGAGGTTGTCCTTTCTCCACTGTATACTCCTGCCTCCTTAATCGAACATAAGGTGACCATAAGTGCGTGGGTTTATCTCTGGGCTTTCTATCCTGTTCCATCAATCTATATTTCTGTTTTTGTGCCAGTACCATGCTGTCTTGATTACTGTAGCTTTGTAGTATAGTCTGAAGTCAGGGAGCCTGCTTCTTCCAGCTCCATTTTTCGTTTCCAAGATTGCTTTGGCTATTCGGGGTCTTTTGTGTTTCCATACAAATTGTGAAATTTTTTGTTCTAGTTCTGTGAAAAATGCCAGTGGTAGTTTGATAGGGAGTGCATTGAATCTGTAGATTGCTTTGGGTAGTAGAGTCATTTTCACAATGTTGATTCTTCCAATCCAGTAACATGGCATATCTCTCCATCTATTTGTGTCATCTTTAATTTCTTTCATCAGTCTTATAATTTTCTGCATACAGGTCTCTTGTCTCCTTAGGTAGGTTTATTCCTAGATATTTTATTCTTTTTGTTGCAATGGTAAATGGGAGTGTTTTCTTAATTTCACTTTCAGATTTTTCATCATTAGTGTATAGGAATGCCAGAGATTTCTGTGCATTAATTTTGTATTCTGCTACTTTACCAAATTCATTGATTAGCTCTAGTAGTTTTCTGGTAGCATCTTTGGGATTCTCTATGTATAGGATCATGTCATCTGCAAACAGTGACAGCTTTACTTCTTGTTTTCCAATTTGGATTCCTTTTGTTTCTTTTTCTTCTCTGCTGTGGCTAAAACTTCCAAAACTATGTTGAATAAGAGTGGTGAGAGTGGGCAACCTTGTCTTGTTCTTGATCTTAGTGGAAATGCTTTCAGTTTTTAACCATTGAGGACGATGTTGGCTGTGGGTTTGTCATATATGGCCTTTATTATGTTGAGGAAAGTTCTCTCTATGCCTACTTTCTGCAGGGTTTTTATCATAAATGGGTGTTGAATTGTGTCGAAAGCTTTCTCTGCATCTACTGAGATGATCTTATGGTTTTTCTCCTTCAATTTGTTAATATGGTGTATCACGTTGATTGATTTGCATATATTCAAGAATCCTTGCATTCCTGGAATAAACCCCACTTGATCCTGGTGTATGATCCTTTTAATGTGCTGTTGGATTCTGTTTGCTAGTATTTTGTTGAGGATTTTTGCATCTATGTTCATCAGTGATACTGGCCTGTAGTTTTTTTTCTTTGTGACATCTTTGTCTGGTTTTGGTATCAGGGTGATGGTGGCCTCGTAGAATGAGTTTAGGAGTGTTCCTCCCTCTGCTATATTTTGGAAGAGTTTGAGAAGGATAGGTGTTAGCTCTTCTCTAAATGTTTGATAGAATTCGCCTGTGAAGCCATCTGGTCCTGGGCTTTTCTTTGTTGCAAGATTTTTAATCACAGTTTCAATTTCAGTGCTTGTGATTGGTCTGTTCATATTTTCTATTTCTTCCTGGTTCAGTCTTGGCAGGTTGTGCATTTCTAAGAATTTGTCCATTTTTTCCAGGTTGTCCATTTTATTGGCATAGAGTTGCTTGTAGTAATCTCTCATGATCTTTTGTATTTCTGCAGTGTCAGTTCTTACTTCTCCTTTTTCATTTTTAATTCTATTGATTTGAGTCTTCTCCCTTTTTTCCTTGATGAGTGTGGCTAATGGTTTATCGATTTTGTTTATCTTCTCAAAGAACCAGCTTTTAGTTTTATTGATCTTTGCTATCGTTTCCTTCATTTCTTTTTCATTTATTTCTGATCTGATCTTTATGATTTCTCTCCTTCTGCTAACTTTGGGGTTTTTTTGTTCTTCTTTCTCTAATTGCTTTAGGTGCAAGGTTAGGTTGTTTATTTCAGATGTTTCCTGTTTCTTAAGGTAGGATTGTATTGCTATAAACTTCCCTCTTAGAACTGCTTTTGCTGCATCCCATAGGTTTTGGGTTGTTGTGTCTCCATTGTCATTTGTTTCTAGGTATTTTTTGATTTCCTCTTTGATTTCTTCAGTGATCACTTTGTTATTAAGTAGTGTATTGTTTAGCCTCCATGTGTTTGTATTTTTTACAGATCTTTTCCTGTAATTGATATCTAGTCTCATAGCGTTGTGGTTGCAAAAGATACTTGATACAATTTCAATTTTCTTAAATTTACCAAGGCTTGATTTGTGACCCAAGATATGATCTATCCTGGAGACTGTTCCATGATCACTTGACAATAATGGGTATTCTGTTGTTTTGGGATTGAATGTCCTATAGATATCAATTAAGTCTATCTTGTTTAATGTATCATTAAAGCTTGTGTTTCCTTATTTATTTTCATTTTGTATGATCTGTCCATTGGTGAAAGTGGGGTGTTAAAGTCCCCTCCTATGAATGTGTTACTGTCGATTTCCCCTTTATGGCTGTTAGTATTTGCCTTATGTGTTGAGGTGGCAGGCAGATTCTTAACCACTGTGCCACCAGGGAAGCCCCAAAACTTTATTCCCTGCTTGTCTCCTCTGACCTTAGTGCCTTTGTTGTCCAGTCTGACCTCAATCCTATGCTAATTGAACACTAATCAACCAGAGTCAGATGACTAAAACTTCTGTCGATAACATCATTGATGTACTAAAACTGCTGCTGTAGATTGCATCATTACTGTACAAACTCAGAGCAAGATGAATTAACAGGCTCCTGAGCCATGGACACCCTGGCCAGAGAATCATAAACCAGAGACATTCTGACCCCCAAAACTATGATTAAGAAATGTCACAAGAACTCCTTCACATGAAAACTAATATAAAACAAGGGCAGAAAGTCATATATAACTGGCTGAGATGAAAAAACAATAAAATAAAATGAAAAAGGAAATGGGAAACATGACAAACAAAAAGTATAATAGCAGAATTAAAATAAACATTAGGAGCAATATGGAAGAGAGATGAATGTGCCTAAAATCTTATCAGTAATACAGAGTACAAACTTGAAAAGGTCTCTCAGAATGCAGAAGAAAAGAACAAAAATATGGAAATAGTAACAAAGGATAGTGAAAACTACAGGGGAAAGGGACAGGGTAGCCAGACTAAGTGTTTCTGAGGGGAATCCAGAAAAACTGGAATAGAAGCAATTAAAACTATAACTAAAGAAAAGAAGAAAAAATAAACTGGAGGTTGAAAAAAAGACTGAGTGAACTCCCTGTGTTGCAATGGGCAGGAAAAATCAATGAAGAGGGCTTCCCTTGTGGCCCAGTGGTGAAGAATCCGCCTGCCAATGCAGGAGACATGGGTTTGAGCCCTGGTCCGGGAAGATCCCACATGCCAAAGAGCAACTAAGCCTGTGCGCCACAACTTCTGAGCCTGCGCTCTAGAGCCTGCAAACCACAACTACTGAGCCCGCGGGCCTAAAGTCCATACTCTGCAACAAGAGAAGCCACCACAATGAGAAGCCCGCACACTGCAACGAAGAGTAACCCCCGCTCACCGCAACGAGAGAAAGCCAGTGCACAGCAATGAAGACCCAACACAGCCATAAATAAATAAATAAATAAATTCATTGAAAAAAATAATAATTACATATATGTTATACAAAACAAATACACAAAGCACAAATACCAGAAAAAGTACAAGGCTGTCAATATTTTCCTCCCCCTTTGGAAATGAGGGATACACACTGACCTCTGGGAGAGACATTGTGAAATCAACATACAATAGATCTGGATATGGATGTAAAAAATCACCTGAAAGAGTTAAGTTAGATCTTAGGCCAGAAATACTGAGGTACTACGTACATGAATATATTAATGTATCTACAGAAAATGTCAAGTAGAATTGCAGTTGACTGAAACATCACTTCTCCACTTAATTTTTTGTACAGGGAAGAGAGGCTTTAGCCAAAGGAATTTGAGAATTCTGACCTCAAAGATGAAGGCATCCCGCCTGCAGAGATGGATATAGGGATTGCAGTCAATGCACCTGACATATTCTGATCCCAAAGACAAAAATCACTCCTATCAAAGCCTGATGTCAGTAAACATTTATCTTACATTCTGCTTCTCTAACCCATCTTATTCTGAGTCCATGGTCATGAAACAATCTTCTGACTATGATTCTGTTCTCTATGTCATTATGCCCAGAGGGAGAGAACGAGCTGCTCACAGCAACTCCATGTTTAGTCCGTGAGATGGCAACTCCTCATTATAAAATAAATTGGATTACTGGGGGGAAGATATGCTAATACTTCAAGTATTCAGGAGTTAGGAAATTAAGTTTACTGGTTAAGGATATGCACTTTAGAAGCAGAAAAATACGAATTTAAATTCTGGCTCTGCCACCTGCCAGCTCTGTGGTCTCCAATGTAAAATGAGGACAATGATACCTGCCTTGTAGGATTGTAAGTATTAAATGAGACAATGCATCCAAAGTACTTAGCACAGTGTTTGCCATATGGTAGGTGCCCAATAAATATTTGTTGAAAAACAACATGAATGTATGTGATTGATAAGTGGTTCTCATTATTTAAACTTGGTATTTAAATAAGCTTAGTTTATACGCATCTTCCTCTAAAACACAGATCCAATCTTAGGGTACTGGGCAAAAATCTGGATTTTGGACTTGCCTATCTTGAAGATAGACTCTTCTAGACTTTGATAAGCTCTCTAACTAATTTCTGCCATTCTGTATGAGGCCTTTTGAGGAAAAGATTGACAGCCTTGTTTTAATACTCTGATACATCCATGTGGCAACCAAGTCAAAGATCTAATTTTTAAATTTTTTTAAAATTTAAATTTTATAAGGAGTTATCTCTAGGTGATGGGATTATGAGTGACCGTTTTCCCTTCTATATTTTTCAAATTATAATACAAAAGAAAAGTTGCCTTTTTTATTATTTAATTTTTTGAAATTGCCTCCAAAAATTCGGACAAAGAGAAGATAAAGACAGAAAAGATGAGATTAAGCTAGAAGTAAAGTTTGTCACCGAAATGCATTATGGTAAGGTTCTATAGGTTTCCTAAAGGTACAGAAGAAATGTTTTCCTAAACTTTCTAGCCTCCACTAAAGAAACTATGGTCACTAAGGAGATTCACAGAGTCTATAATGTAAAAATAACGTAAAGTCCCAGAAGCACTGCTATTCTTGTTAATAAACCATGAGAGAGGTCTTCCCTGGCGGTCCAGCAGTTAAGACACTGCACTCTCACTGTGGGGGGCGTGGGTTCGATCCCTGGCAGGGGAACTAGGATCAGTGCAGCCAAAAAAAATAAACCACGAGAGAAATTCTTCTCATGGGGTTTCACTGAAGAGTGTTTCTTCTGACATCTTTCAGTAAGTTAGTGGCATCATGCCAGAACACAAAGATTAAAATGTAAACTCTGGACCAATTCAAGAAAGCTACTGTTTCTAAACTACAAAAACAAAACAGGGCTTCCCTGGTGGCGCAGTGGTTGGGAGTCTGCCTGCCGATGCAGAGGACACGGGTTCATGCCCCGGTCCGGGAAGATCCCACATGCCGTGGAGCGGCTGGGCCCGTGAGCCATGGCCACTGAGCCTGCGCGTCCGAAGCCTGTGCTCCGCAATGGGAGAGGCCACAGCGGTGAGAGGCCCACGTACCGCAAAAACAAAACAAAGCAAAACCCAAACCTCCTTTGCAGATAATTTCTCCCATAAAGTAGTCACACTGCACAAACTCTGAGAATGGTGTAAGATGTATTTTGATGTGACACATTTTTCCTCAAAGTAAAGTATCAACACAAAACACCTAAAAACAATGCCAAGGAAAAGAAATAAAACTTTTAAAAGGGTGTATTTTAAAGACAACTTTTTTTTTAAATCAAATGAAAAGAATATATCAAAAACTTCTTACTGGTAGAAGGAAAAGACAACCTTCTTTGCTAGAATTAACTAAGACATTACTTGTCTAGTTTAAATTACAAAATAGGGAATTCCCTGGCAGTCCAGTGGTTAGGACTCAGCACTTCCACTGCCAGGGGCCCAGGTTCTATCCCTGGTCAGGGAACTAAGATCCCACAAGCTTCATGGCACATCCAAAAAAAAAAAAGAAAAGAAGAAAAAGCTTAAAAGCAGAAGGCGGAAATGTTCAGTTCTACATCTGGAAGAAATACATAAGTTAGTAACTTTATTTTCCTACAGAAAATATGGTCTACATCTTACCATGTGTTGCTGGTTCCTTGGTAACTGTAACTGGCTGTTCATCCAGGAAGAAATCTGGTAACAAAGGATGGCCTGAAAAATTGACCCCAAAAATAATTAGGTTAATGTAACAACTTCAGTATATTAAGATTTTAACACCTGTTTAATAAACGTTACATGTTTTTATTTTATTGATCATTCTGGTGCTGTGGAAAAGACTCCCATGAGAAGTGTCAAACTATCTGACCTTCATTAAGCTAAAACACTTTTCCTGTAATCCAGTTATCCTCCTCTCCTTCAACAAATTTCATCTTTAAGATCCAACCAAAGAGTTGCCTATTATGTTAAGCCCTTAACTGCTCTCCCAAGAGCTTTTGCCCCTTCTCTCCTATCCATGCAACCCTTCTGTGCTACATCCCTCCAAAATGCTCTGGACTCATTTCCTACCTGGCGCCCCAGAGAGAAGGTGGTTCCTCATTAAGAAGAACTTGTTTCCCATCTCTGTCAATATGTGTCTGTCTTTCCCTCTCAGAAGATTAAAAAAACTGGAGGGCAGGAATGCACCAGTCTTTGTTATATCCTAACACTTAATCATAATTCCATAATCATATTACGTTCTCAACACTCGATAGGATTTTTAATTTAAATCAAATTTAAAATTTTGTGCATAGTGCCATTGTGTCTTTAAAACCTAAAGTGATAATTACTGAGTACTATGATTGTACCATAAGCCAGGTACCGTGCCCAGCACATTATATACTTTATTGCATTTAGTTCTTACACAAATCCTGTGTAGAAATTATCTTTCCCTTATTTTAACCAAAAAGGAAAGTGAGGCTCAGAGAAAACAGGTGACATGCCTAAGGCCGCCCAGCTAGTGAGCAGCTGAGCAGAAATGGGAACTGGGTTATCTCCTCCCAAACTCCACTTGTTCCTAATCACTATACAATATTGCTTCCCTCACAGGATTGCTATGAAGGCTAAACAGATAATGTATATAAAGGTGTTTTTTAAAACTGCAAAGAGCTATTTAATTCAATTCAGTTCAAACTGAAGAGACAGGGATGATACAAATAGAAACGTGGTTTCTGTCACCTAGAAGCTCAACCTAATGAATAATATTTAAAATACACTTTTGCACAAATAAATACAACTCCCATTTGGGGCTATATTGTCTATTATATAGTATACTTTATACATAAATTAAAAATGCATTATCATCACCATCCTCACCTACAGTTACAATGGTAAGAATTATTTTTGAACAAGGGGCCTTCTGAGATCTTCTCAAATACCCCCTTGTACATGGGGTAGACCCTGTTCATTCACCTTCATCATTCATCATGAAGTTACTCTCAGACTGCACTTAAGAGACAACATTTGGAAAGCCCATAATCTTAAAAAGTTTTTGTAAAAAACTCACCACTGTATCATCTGTTACCATATCCTTGAAGAAAATTTTTACTGTGTGATTTTAAGGCCAACTTTGAAAACTAATTTTCATTTTTGGTTTCAAGATTTGGAAATGGTTAGAAGCTGATGTGACCTTCTCTATCTGTGCATCACTTAAAAAGCCTTCAACTCACTTCTATTTTCCCTTTCTCTGTTTTTCCAGTTGTGTTGGTCTGGGTTTTTCCTTTCACTAGGAGCACAGCTTTTAAAAGAGCATATTAATTTTATAATCACATAAACATGCACACAAAACAGATGTATGTCCACTGCAGAAAATGTGGAAAAACACATCACTACTTTTGAAAACTATATGCATTACCTGGTGTAACGGCATAGACATCAAAATTTTTTATTCCTTCTTCTTTTAAGATATTTTCATCAATAATAAAGTTGCCAGTAAAACTTTTTGGCTTTTTGAAAATGCAATATGCAGCATCTGCCATGATATCAACTTTTCTACATTGGCTTTCAATACCAGATCCTCCCAGCATATCCATAGCAGCAGTGTATATGGCTGTAGAGAAAACAAACATACACATATGTAACTCTAAATCAAGTAACAGGACTATGGGAGTAACAAGCAAGACAAATAATCTCTTTATAACTCAGGTGATGAGGAAAAGGTCCAGAGAGCTTAAAGGATTTGCCAAATGTTTTACTGACATAACTGGGTAGACAACACATATTCCTTGCTCTGCACAACACTGCCTTATACAATACTCCTTCATGAGACTATGGCAAAATTCAATTAGATTTCTGACTAAGAATGCTCAAGGAATTTGCATACCATTCTTGAGAGACAAGAAAACCAGTGAGGAATAAGCAAGAGCACTGAGCTGTAAACCAGGTGACCAACATTTTTAAGCCAACTATGCCGTGACTTTCGGCAAGCTACTTTAACATCTTTCGGCCTCAGTTTCTTGTTTCTAAAATATGGAGCTCCTTTCCTAAGCTTATTTTCTCTTTTTCCTTTACTAGAATATAGAGACTCTGCTTTTCTTGTTCATCACTGTATCCCTAGCTCCTAAAACAATGACAAATATACCATAAACATGCAACAGATACTGGCTGGACTTGGGGGTCCCTTTTAAGTTCAGATACTACTTTCATTTATGAAATACTAGAAAATAAAGAGAATTAAAAGGAAGGAATTTTGTTTTTGGCCACACACTGTGGCATGCCAGATCTCAGTTCCCCGACCAGGGATCGAACCTGTACCCCCTCCAGTGGAAGCATGGAGTCTTAACCACTGGACCACCAGGGAAGTCCTAAGGAAGAATTTTTAAATTATCTATAATCCCCCTGCCCAGAGATAATTACTATTTTTTAAATAAATTTACTTATTTGGTTTTAGTTTTGGCTGTGTTGGGTCTTCGTTGCTGTGTGTGAGCTTTCTCTAGTTGCGGTGAGCGGGGGCTACTCTTCGTTGCGGTGCATGGGCTTCTCATTGTCATGGCTTCTCTTGTTGCAGAACACCAGCTCTAAGCGCCGGGCTTCAGTAGTTGTGGCATGCAGTCTCTAGAGCACAGGCTCAGTAGTTGTGGCGCACGGGCTTAGCTGCTCCGTGGCATGTAGGATCTTCCAGGGCCAGGGACCGAACCCATGTCCCCTGCATTGGCAGATGGATTCTTAACCACTGCACCACCAGGGAAGCCCAGATAATTACTATCAATATTTGCATATAATTCCCACTGTTTTCAGTGCATATAAATTTTAATTTTATTTATTTATTTATTTATTTATTTTTGGCTGCACTGGGTCTTTGTTGCTGCACACGGGCTTTCTCTGGTTGCAGCCAGCGGGGGCTACTCTTCACTATGGTGCGTGGGCTTCTCACTGTGGTGGCTTCTCTTGTTGAGGAGCACAGGCTCCAGGCAAGCCAGCTTCAGTAGTTGTGGCACACGGGCTCAGTAGTTGTGGCTCGCGGGCTCTAGAGCACAGGCTCAGTAGTTGTGGTGCACGGACTTAGTTGCTCCGCAGCATGTGGGATCTTCCCGGACCTGGGATCGAACCCGTGTCCCCTGCACTGGCAGGCAGATTCTTAACCACTGCACCACCAAGGAAGCCCCTAATTTTTAAATTACATGTTTTTTATGAAGTAACTTGAAACTCTACCATTAATACATTATTAATTACACATTGTCAAAGTTGTAAATAGTAACAACTCAATTTACATATGTATTTTAGCTTACATTTAAAGCAATGAAAGTCAATTTGTTGAAATGTACTTTAGGTGTCAGAGTTTCTAGTAATTTAGATAAACTCTCCATTCCACTATTAAACCATCCTGAAATCATTACATACTGGAATAACTTACACATTTCAGTCCACAAGATGAAAAGTATATAGCTTTTAAGAGCCACTGACCCTTTTCACTCATTCAACAAATAGTTATTGAGCCTTACAAAAAAAGGCAGGCACTATTGGAGGTATTGGAGCAGATGAGTGGACAAAACAGACAAAAAGTCCCTACATTCACGGCAATTACATCCTAGCACACATCGCTCTTTCAAAGAGTGCACATTAACTTGGGGAATTTCCTAATAGCATTGAAATAGAAGATACTTCTCCATATTGTAACTAAAATTCCTTTACTAGGAATAATTTTTTTTACTTTACCAATAGCGCAAGAGCTCTGGCCTCACTCTTAACGTGGTTGCTTATTAATAAAAAATAGCAGGGACTTCTCTGGTGGCACAGTGGTTAAGAATCCACCTGCCATTCTGAGGGTTGTCTTTTGGTCTTGTTTATGGTTTCCTTTGCTGTGCAAAAGCTCTGAAGTTTCATTAGCTCCCATTTGTTTATTTTTGTTTTTATTTCCATTTCTCTAGGAGGTGGGTCAAAAAGGATCTTGCTGTGATTTATGTCAGAGTGTTCTGCCTATGTTTTCCTCTAAGAGTTTGATAGTGTCGGGCCTTACATTTAGATCTTGAATCCATTTTGAGCTTATTTTTGTGTATGGTGTTAGGGAGTTTTCTAATTTCATACTTTTACATGTACCTGTCCAGTTTTCCCAGCACCACTTATTGAAGAGGCTGTCTTTTCTCCTCTGTATATTCTTGCCTCCTTTATCAAAGATAAGGTGACCATATGTGCATGGGTTTATCTCTGGGCTTTCTATCCTGTTCCATCAATCTATATTTCTGTTTTTGTGCCAGTACCATGCTGTCTTGATTACTGTAGCTTTGTAGTATAGTCTGAAGTCAGGGAGCCTGATTCTTCCAGCTCCATTTTTCGTTCACAAGATTGCTTTGGCTATTCGGGGTCTTTTGTGTTTCCATACAAATTGTGAAATTTTTGTTCTAGTTCTGTGAAAAATGCCAGTGGTAGATTGATAAAAATTGCACTGAATCTGTAGATTGCTTTGTGTAGTATAGTCATTTTCACAATGTTGATTCTTCCAATCCAAGAACACGGTATATCTCTCCATCTATTTGTGTCATCTTTAATTTCTTTCATCAGTGTCTTATAATTTTCTGCATATAGGTCTTTTGTCTCCTTAGGTAGGTTTATTCCTAGATATTTTATTCTTTTTGTTGCAATGGTAAATGGGAGTGTTTTCTTAATTTCACTTTCAGGTTTTTCATCATTAGTGTATAGGAATGCCAGAGATTTCTATGCATTAATTTTGTATCCTGCTACTTTACCAAATTCACTGATTAGCTCTAGTAGTTTTCTGGTAGCATCTTTAGGATTCTCTTTGTAGAGTATCATGTCATCTGCAAACAGTGACAGTTTCACTTCTTCTTTTCCAATTTGGATTCCTTTTATTTCTTTTTCTTCTCTGATTGCTGTGGCTAAAACTTCCAAAACTATTTGAATAAGAGTGGTGAGAATGGGCAACCTTGTCTTGTTCCTGATCTTAGTGGAAATGGTTTCAGTTTCTCACCATTGAGGACAATGTTGGATGTGGGTTTGTCATATATGGCCTTTATTATGTTGAGGAAAGTGCCCTCTATGCCTACTTTCTGAAGCAACTCACAAAAGGATTAATCTCCAAGATTTACACGCAGCTCATGCAGCTCAATAACAAAAAAACAAACAATGCAATCCAAAAATGGGCAGAAGACCTAAATAGACATTTCTCCAAAGAAGATATACAGATTGCCAACAAACACATGAAAGAATGCTCAACATCATTAATCATTAGAGAAATGCAAATCAAAATTGCAGTGACACATCATCTCACACCGGTCAGAACGGCCATCATCAAAAAATCTAGAAACAATGAATGCTGGAGAGGGTGTGGAGAAAAGGGAACCCTCTTGCACTGTTGGTGGGAATGTAAATTGACAAAGCCACTATGAAGAACAGTACGGAGGTTCCTTAAAAAACTAAAAATAGAACTACCATATGACCCAGCAATCCCACTACTGGGCATATACCAAGAAAACCATAATTCAAAAAGAGTCATGTACCAAAATGTTCATTGCAGCTCTATTTACAATAGCCAGGACATGGAAGCAACCTTAGTGTCCATCATCAGATGAATGGATAAAGAAGATGTGGCACATATATACAATGGAATATTACTCAGCCATAAAAAGAAACGAAATTGAGATATTTGTAGTGAGGTGGATGGACCTAGAGTCTGTCATACAGAGTGAAGTAAGTCAGAAAGAGAAAAACAAATACCATATGCTAACACATATATGTAGAATCTAAAAACACAAAAAAAAATGGTCATGAAGAACCTAGGGGCAAGATGGGAATAAAGACGCAGAACTACTAGAGAATGGACTTGAGGATATGGGGAGGGGGAAGGGTAAGCTGTAACAAAGTGAGAGAGTGGCATGGACATATATACACTACCAAATGTAAAATAGATAGCTAGTGGGAAGCAGCCGCATAGCACAGGGAGATCAGCTAGGTGGTTTGTGACCACCTAGAGGGGTGGGATAGGGAGGGTGGGAGGGAGGGAGACACAAGAGGGAAGACATATGGGAACATATGTATAACTGATTCACTTCGTTATAAAGCAGAAACTAACACACCATTTTAAAGCAATTATACTCCAATAAAGATGTTTAAAAAAAAAAAAAGAATCCGCCTGCCAATGCAGGGGACATGGGTTTGAGACCTGGTCTGGGAAGATCCCACATGTTGCTGAGCAAGTACACCCGTGAGCCACAACTACTGAGCGTGCACTCTAGAGCCCACAAGCCACAACTACTGAGCCTGCACGCCACAACTACTGTAGCCCGTGCACCTGGAGCTTGTGCTCTGCAACAAGCCACCTCAGTGAGAAGCCCACGCACCGCGACAAAGAGTAGCCCCTGCTCGCCACAAGTAGAGAAAGCCCGCACGCAGCAATGAAGACCCAACCCAGCCAAAAAAAACACAAAAAACATAGCTAACATTTATTATGTGTGTCCTGTGCTGGGCATGCTGCTACATACTTTACATACATTATCTGAATGAATTCCATGAGGTACGTACTGTTATCCTCATTTTACAGACGACAGTACTCAGGCACAGAGGGGTTAAGTAACTTGTCCAAGGTTACAGGAGCTAGAATTCAAACACGTGGCTGCTTGACTCCAGAGCCAGGCTCTTAGCCACCATGTGACTAATGGGCATACTTTGTTAACCAACAGTTTTGAGTTCAGTTATCATCTTACTCGCATAAACTGCAGAATTTTTCTGTAAATATTTCAGTATGGTCTACAATGAGACTATATGTATACATACACACTCCAGTCTCACTGTAGACTACATGAATGGCATGCAAATTCTTAAAAATTATTAATTAAGAATATGCCATGTAAGTATATACATGTCATGTATGTGTGTGTGCATCCATACACACACACAATGTAAGAACAAGGAACGGTATTCCCAGACAACCTACTGTTACTTTAATGACCTTTCTACGGAAGATACAAAGAAGGCACAAATAAACCCCCCAAATCAGGAAATGAGCCAAACAGTTATTCTCAACAAAGTTTCTACGATGTGAACAGGCCAACCCAACAGGTTATAAGACTTACAATAAAAACAGATTAACAACATGATCAATCAAGTCAAATTCCCTGATGATTTCTGGCAAAAAAATATATATATATTCAAGATTTGTAATACACCCCGGATCACAAGAATCTTAAAAGTAGCCCTAAAACTTAAGTCTTATTAAGGAATAATTGGAAAAGTATCTGTTACCTTTTGAGTGATTCTCCTGATTACAGCTTTTTTTTTTTAAAGATGTTTTTGATGAGGACCATTTTTTTAAAGTCTTTATTGAATTTGTTACAATATTGCTTCTGTTTTATGTTTTGTTTTTTTGGCCATGAGGCATGTGGGATCTTAGCTCCCCCACCAGGGATTGAACCTGCACCCCCTGCATTGGAAGGCAAAGTCTTAACCACTGGACTACCACGGAATTACAGCTTGTTTTATTGGAAATTTGGAAAAGTATGTGAATAAATTTCTTTATGTTTTCTAAGCACAAGAAATAATTTTCGCTTTTCTTTTTTAAGTATTTTATTGTGGAGATAAATATGTATTTTAACCATTTTTTACCACATGTATATACATTTTAACCGTTCTTTTTGATGACTTGGGTGCATTTTATTGGTTTTCTTTCAGGTTAACCTTTTTGTTAAAACATTTGGCTTAACTAGCCAAGAGTTTTGTTTTTAATTGATTTTTTTTTTTTAATTTTTGCTTGTGTTGGATCTTCGTTGTGGCACGCGGGATCTTCCGTTGCGGTGTGCGGGTTTCTCTCCACTTGCTGTGTGCAGGGTTCTCTCTACTTGTGGTGTGCAGGCTTCTGTCTAGTTGTGGCATGCGGGTTTTCTCTCTCTCATTGTGGCACGCAGGCTCCAGAGCGCATGGGCTCTGTAGGTGAGGCGTGCAGGCTCAGTAGTTGTGGCGCATGGGCTTAGCTGCCCCGTGGCATGTGGGATCTTAGTTTCCTGAGCAGGGACCGAATACGCGTCCCCTGCACTGGAAGGCAGATGCTTTACCACTAGACCACCAGGGAAGTCCCAGATTAATGATTTTTAAGTGTACAGTTCTTTGGTATTAAGTACATTCACAATGTTGTGCCACTATTACCGCCATTCATTCCCAGACTTTTCAAAATATCTTTTAAAAAATTTACTGGGTTGGCCAAAAGGTTCGTTCGGGTTTTTCCATAACATCTTAAATAAATTTGTTTATTATATTATAGATGTTTCGGGACTTCCTGGTGTTCCACTGTAATGAAAAAGATCCTGTATGCCTCAACGAAGATCCCACATGCCACATCTAAGACCAGACACAGCCAAAAAATAAAAATAAATAAATTTTTAAAAATTATAGACGTTCCATGTGTTTAACATTTTATTTGGACTTCTGTATACACTATAGTATGCTCACCATTAAGTTTACTTTCCATTCATCACCATATAGTTGATCCTCTTTACTTACTTCACCCTCCTCCTCCCTTTCCCCTCCGGTACCCACTACTCTGTTCTCTGTACCCACACACAAACGTACACTCTTTTTTTTTTAAATAAATTTATTTTATTTATTTATTTATTTTTGTCTGTGTTGGGTCTTTGTTGCTGCATGCAGGCTTTCTCTAGTTGCGGCAAGCTGGGGCTACTCTTCATTGTGGTGTGCGGGCTTCTCATTGCGGTGGCTTCTCTTGCTGTGGAGTACAGGCTCTAGGCGCACAGGCTTCAGTACCTGTAGCATGCGGGCTCAGTAGTTGTGGCTCGCAGTCTCTAGAGAGTGCAGGCTCAGTAGTTGTGGCGCACAGGTTTAGTTGCTCCGCGGCACATGGGATCTTCCTGGACCAGGGCTCGAACCTGTGTCCCCTGCATTGGCAGGCAGATTCCTAACCACTGCGCCAGCAGGGAAGCCCCCACACGTACATTCTTGTATGTACACACTGAACCGAAGATACCACTGATTATAAAGTGTACCACTGACAGAGACTTGCCTGGTGGCACACTGGTTAAGAATCCGCCTGCCAATGCAGGGGACATGGTTTCAACCCCTGGTCCGGGAAGATCCCACATGCCGCGGAGCAACTAAGCCCATGCACCCATAACTACTGAGCCTGCGCTCTAGAGCCCATGAGCCACAACTACTGAGGCCATGTGCTGCAACTACTGAAACCCATGCACGTAGAGCCCGTGCTCCGCAACGAGAGAAGCCACTGCGATGAGAAGCCTGTGCACCACAATGAAGAGTAGCCCCCGCTCGCCACAACTAGAGAAAGCCTGCGCGCAGCAACAAAGATCCAACGCAGCCTAAATAAATTAATTAATTAAAAAAGAAAACAGTGTACCAATGAGGAAAAAAACCCTGCCAATTAAACTACAATATATCATCAACTGTAAGAGCAACCTGATATCAAAGATGTAAAAATGTGAAAACATGGGCATCTCAGGATCAGTGAAATACGGTATAAACTGCTTAACCTTGTTGGTAAGTAGGTCCCTTGAAAAACGGAAACCAGTTTTGGTTTCTAGTACCAAGAGAGGCCAGCTGCCACCCTGTCACCTTGACCTCCCTGGTTAGCTGAGTTCCCACGTCTACATGTAATGTGGTCCAGGTGACAGAGGACTGCAGCTATTCTGTGATGCTTTTGTTATCTTCCTCTCCACTGCCATTGCCAAGTTCAGGAGCCACCAGTTCCAGACTCCCCACCCCAGCTCACATGAAACCTATCCAAAAGTGGACCTTTGGGACTTCCCTGGTGGTCCAGTGGCTAAGACTCCGCACTCCCAGTGCAGGGGGCCTGGGTTCAATCCCTGGTCAGGGAACTAGATCCCACATGCTGCAACTAAAGGTCCCACATGCTGCAACTAAAGGTCCCGCATGCCGCAACTAAAAAAATATCCCACATGTTGCAATGAGGATCCCGCACGTGGTAATGAAGATCCCGTGTGCAGCTACTAAGACCCAACACAGCCAAATAAATAAATATTAAAAAAAAAGTGGACTTTCCTCTTCTACCACACTTGTTCTGACCAATCCAGACGCAAGACGCAGCAGGCATTTTCAATAGCAGCCCTCATCCCTCCTCCCCTCCCCACCCTCCACGTCAGCAGAAACTATGAAATGGGTTTTGTAAAATGAGAAAATTATCATTTTGAAGGTGACATAGTCGGGTGCCTGAGATCCTCATGTTGTGGAACTACTAAAGGCATGCTTTCTAGTCTGTTTTCTGGATGTGTTGAATTCACTGGCTTGAAAGTTCTAGACCCAGAAGGGGTAACGTAGCCAGTGTAGAGAAGGAACACCGAGCCAGGGAGGACGAAAAGTGTGGACCAGGACACTGTTTTGATTGTAGATAATATATGTCACACCGTACTCATTTCATTAAGTGCAATAAATCTCCTCTTCCTGGAAGGGCAGTAATGTTGGGAGATTGCTTCTGGTTCCAGCAAGCATAAAGAAAGAACCACTCTACTCAGTCCAGAAAGAAGACATGTGTTTTTTAAATAGAGGCCTCCCAGACAGCCAGGAGCATGAACACCCTCTCAAATCCATTCTCATTGCCTCCATCATGAATAATGCAATATTCTAGCTAGGTTTCCTGCCTCCTCTTTCCACAAACTTACAAGTCATCCTATATTCAGATGCCAAATTAAACTTCCTAAACCTCATCAACAAACCACCGCTCCTCTTTTCCTTCTTCTTCTTACTGTTCTCCTGCTTCTAAAATTCTAAAGTGGCTCTCCGCTGAATAAATTCAAGCTCCTAAACTCGGCAATCAAGCCCCTTGGGCTTAGTTTGTCCATCTTCCCCACAACCTCATACCCCCCCCCCAACATTCAGGCCAATATGAACCCATTTGCAGATGCTCAAGTTCAGAGGGAAATAAATAGCCCACACCCCATCATGGGTACAGTATATTAAACCCCTTGTAGTTCCACCAAACACATGGTATTGTCCCATACTGCAGCCTTTTTTGTCGCTCCGCCAGGAATGCCTTGCCCAGTCTCCTTCTTGCTAACTCCAGTATTCTCTTGTGGTCTCATTTCAATTGTTCCATTAGAAAACAACCTTTCCTAACCTTTAATCTGAAATACATGGCCCTCTTGTTACGTTTTAAAAGTATCCCGTACATAATTCATTATGCCGTGTATCATATGGAACATGACCGTCAACTGAGTTCACTATGCTATACAAATCTAGGACCCAAATGATACCAATGGTTCCAAGATGTCTAGTCAATCTAAAATGAACATCTCTAAGCTAAAGCAAAGTCTCAGCAGTGAGCTGATTTCTTCTTCCAATCCTGATACTGTCCTCCACGTTCCCTGTCATACAATGTTCTCCCCCTTCCTTGTATAAGCTTTGTTCAGAATGCCTATCTTGGACCTAGGTAGAAGGAAATCATACTGCACTTTCATTCATTCATAAAATACTTATTTAATGTCTACAATGACTATAATAAAATGAACAAAACAGATACTGTCTCTACCTTCAAGAAGCTTTTCTAGCAAGAAAGACATTAAACAGGGACTTCCCTGGTGGTCCAGTGCTGAAGAATCTGCCTTCCAATGCAGGGGACACGGGTTCGATCCCTGGTCAGGGAAATAAGATCCCACATGCTGCGGGGCAACTAGGCCCACACACCACAACTACTGAGCTCATGCGCCTCAACAAAAGAGCCTGCATGCCACAAACTACAGGGCCCACACGCTACAGAGCCCGCACCACAACCAGAGAGAGAAAACCCACACGCCACAGCTAGAGAGAAGCCCGCACGCCGCAGCTAGAGAGAAGCCCACACGCCGCAACTAGAGAGAAGCCCACGCACCGCAACGAAAGATCCCTCATGCCTCAACGAAGATCCCGCATGCCTCAACGAAGATCCAGTATGCCGCAGTGAAGATCCTGCATGCCACAATGAAGACCCGACACAGCCCCCCAAAAGAAGACATTAAACAATTATAGTCATAAAATCAGCAATTTAATTTCAAATGTTGTAAGTGCTATGAAGGAGATGTCCAGATTACTAAATCTAGTGGTCAGTCCCCATCTTGTAAGAGCTATGAGCGGCATTTGACACAACCGATCACTTCTCTTCTTCCTTGAAACACTTTCTCCAATTGGCTTTCAGGACATCATACTCTTTGATTTTCTTCCTATCTCACTCTCCTATGTGGATTTTTTCCTCTTCTTCCCAACCTCTTAACATTGCAATTGCCAATGATACTTTCTCTTCTTCTATTCACTCTCTAGCTGACATCATCTAGCCTTGTGACTCTATATGCCATCTATATGCTGAAAATCCACAAATTCCATCTCCAGCCTGGACCTCCCTCATGACCCCCAGACTTCCAAACCCAAGTGCTTACTGACCATCTCCACTTGGATGCTCAATCACCATGCCCCAAACTGAATTTGTTCCCCAACCTCCCTTGTCTGTAGCATTCCCTCATCTCAGTTGATGGCAACTCCATTATTCCAGTTACTAAAGCCAAAGTAATTTTGGAGTCATCCTTGGCTCTTCTTTTTGTCTTATATCCTATATCTAATCCATCAGCACATCTTGTTGGTACTAACTGCAAAAAATATCAGAATCTGACCACTCTGCCTCTGCTATCACCCTGGTCACAGCTACTAATATCTGTGCCTAGGTTACTCCAATAGCCTCCAAACTGGTCTCCCTATTTCTCCTTTTGCCCTATGAGAATCTATTCTCAGCAGAGCAGCCAGAGAGATTCTTTTACAAATTTAAAAGAATCAGGCCCCTCCTTTGCTCAAAACCTTGCAAAAGCTCTTCATTTCACTCATAGAGTAAAAACCCAAGTCTTGGCAAGAACCTTACAACATCTGACCATTTCCTCATAAGCATCATCTCCTCACTTCCTACCACTCTCCCCTCACTCCAGCCACACTGGCCTTCTGCCTGCTCTTTCATCATTGCCAAGCAGGCTCACCTCAGAGGACCTTTCAAGGGCCTATGTCTTCTGTCTTCAATGCTTTTCCCTCAAATACCCCATTGACTAACACACCCCCAAGGTGAACTCCATCACCTCCTTACTTGAAGACTTCTACACTCAAACGTCACCTCAAAAAGGCTAAACCTTTCTACCCTATTTAAAATTGCAACTTATCCTCCCTAACACCGGAGCCTTCTAATCTCCCTTACCTTCTTCTACTTTTTCCATAGCATTATCACCTTCTAGCATATTACATAGTTTGTTATTCATTATGTTAAATGTCTGTTGTGTCTCTCCCAATTATACTATAAGTTCCATAATGGCACATATTCTTGTCCAGTTTGTTCTCTGATGTACCTTAAGCAACTAGAACAGAGCTCAGCACATAATAGGTGTCCAGCAAATATTTGCCGATGAATAAAATCTCAAATTTTTAGCGTTAGACTAGGCTTCTTCTCACTTTGTTACCCCAGAATCCCAAAGACCTAAAGATTAGAGGAGTGGAGGCAAGGAAAGAAGGACAAAGTGTAAATGATGGCAACAAACTCTTTCATCTCTCGCATTGAGAGGTAAACTCTCTGAAGGTAAGGACTGCATCACATTCATCTTCGTACCCCCAGGTACCTTGTGCATAGTAGATACTTAATAAATTATCTGTTGAGTACATAATGAATAAATAGCACAGAGAACTGTGCCTGGCATATAAAAATGTTTGGAAGATGAATGAATATAAAGCGTCAAGTAACATAATAGAGGTACCAAGAGGGAAACACTATGCTCAGACTTTATCTCAGAGACCTCCCTTTCTAACTGCCTGACTCTCACTATCTATCAACTCTGGTAACAGCAATGATTAAGGCAGGGGGGGGGAGGTTGAGAAAGGATGAGAGAAGGAAAAGAAGTTGAAAAAAAAGAGGCACAATAAAGTGTGAGCTTTTAAACTTTTTTACTGTGATTCACAAGTAACACTTTTTATCAGCATGACTAAAAACACATAATACCTACACATATACACTCACAAACATATACCTATTTCACTTATATATGACATTTATATAGGAAAGAAGTTTATGAAACAACATTGACTCTTACTATATGCAATGCTCTCTAATATTTTCTATTTTATTCAATTAGAAATAAAATGAAACAACAACAGAATTCTGGCTGCTACCTAGTAGATTTCACAATCCACTAAATTGATTTCATGCCTCACTAAATTGATTTCATGACTCACCAATGAGTCTTGACATGTAGTCTGGAAAGTATTGTAGAAGCAGTTTTTTCACTCTCATCTTTGCCTCACTGCAATGAATATCACTCTCCAGAAAATCTTAAAAGAATTGTGTCTGGTACAGTAACATAAGGGAAACGAAGAAGCAATAAATCATGGTTCTGATCCCACAGTAGGTCAGGGCATAAAGAATCTTAGTCAAACTTCAGATGGAATTTTAAAAAATTGATTCCTCCTTAAAAAATTAAAAATAGAACTACCATATGATCCAGTAATTTCACTTCTGGGTATTTACCCAAAGAAAACAAAAACACTAATTCAAAAATATATATGCACACCAATGTTCACTGCAGCATTATTGACAATAACCCAGATATAAGCAACCTAAATGTCCATTGATGGATAAATGGATAAAGAAGATGTGGTGATACACACACACACACACACACACAATGGAACATTACTCAGCCATTAAATAAATTAAATCTTGCCATTTGTGACATGGATGGATCTAGAGAGTATTATGCTAAGTGAAATGTCAGACAAAGACAAATATCATATGATCTCACTTATATGTGGAATCTGAAAAGCAAAATAAACAAACAAAACAAAATGAAAACAGACTGATAGATACAGAGAACAAACAGGTGGTTGCCAGAGGAGAGTGGGGTGAAGGGTGGGGAAAAATACGTGAAAGGGATTAAGAGGTACAACCTCCAGTTATAAAATAAATAAGCCACAGGAATGTAATATGCAGCATAAGGAATATGGTCACTAATACTGTAATAACTTTGTATGGAGACAGATGGTTACTAGACTTATCGTGGTGAGCATTTCACAATGTATGCAAATGTCAAATCACTATGCAGTATACCTGCAACTAACATAATATTGTACATCAACTATATTTCATTTAAAATTCTTTTTTAATTCCTGGAGTTCTTATGAGAAAAGAAAGATAGTGGCTAGAGAGCTGGCTGCAATGGCTAAATTTTCCTAAGAGTTGCA
This sequence comes from Lagenorhynchus albirostris, assembly GCF_949774975.1. NCBI lineage: Eukaryota > Metazoa > Chordata > Mammalia > Artiodactyla > Delphinidae > Lagenorhynchus > Lagenorhynchus albirostris. The sequence goes on from NC_083101.1 coordinate 21,479,207, forward strand.
TTAGCAACATATGCCAGGGCTCCATAAATTCTCACCCACAGCCCCTTGTTCTCCCAGCTTCAATACCATAGACCATTAGGTCTTTCACTACTGCCTGGAGCTGAGGAAATCTCCTCACCTAGTATACAGCAGATGGGAAGAAAAAGAAATCCATCATTTGTTTCTAAGCTACAACTCTGGGTACAGTTCACACTGCTATATGTGGCAGTTCCGTTCAAGAGTACCTCTGGGCTATCATAACTTGCAAAAATACTGAATTAAGTGTTCTTCTAACAGACAGCAGTGTTTGTTGATTCTTCCTGTGTCTGGATATTGGATCGCCTTAGCTGCACTGCACTTTTTGTCTTTTCACTGCTCTATTCACCCTTAGATAATTTAAACAACGGCAACCTTGGCAGCAGGGGCAAGTGGAGCGGTCTCTGCCCCACGGGTGGGTAATACAGCAGATGTACCAGTTACTGAATCCATTTGGAGGCCTAAAGGAGAATTCTCCCTGGTCTCCTCACTGTTCAGCCTTAAGGGTAGGAAATACTTCTCTCACCTGTTGAATCACCCAGGTGAGGGCCTCAGATCCTCCATGGGCTGAGCTCTCTCCAGGAACTTCTGAGTATTAATTCTCCCTCCAATGCTCTCTACTGGCCCCATTCTGTCCTCTGGCCCAGAGGGGAATAACCTCCTTCAAGCTTCTCAGTTACTCCTCTTACAGAATCAATGTCTCGCTCATTCCTTCCATGTCCTGCCTGCCTGCCACCCCAACAACCTGCTCCACTCCAGGGAGTTGCCTGGTCATTGGAAAGGGTGGACAGCAAGGCCATAAGTTTCAACAGTCACCTTCTCAGAAACCCCCTGTACCCTCAAATAAGTGAAAAGATTCCAGTCTGCAATCTGTATGTTTCAAGGAATATAATGAAGAATATGAAGATACTTTCAAAGGGAATCCAAAATTATCATTCATTCAAAAAACACCTAAGTGACCACTGAATGGAGGGCACTGTCCTAGGAGGAGACACACCAGTTTGACCCCTAAGGAGTTTCCTTGGAAAGGGGTCACACTAATTTACATGTTGGAGTACTGATGTTAGTGCAACAAAGGTTCTGTTAAATACATAAAATGAAAAAGTGATTCCCACTACATTTTCCCTTTATCATACTTTTGTGGGGTAGCATTGTCATTTAGATTTAAGAGGAAAGTAGTTAAGGTTTTTCACAGGCATTATCTATTAAATATATGAAAAAACATATAATAGATATAGTTTGCCTTTTCTTTTACTTCCTTTAAGCTGTTTTGATATATAAGTGGAGAATAAGAACCCACAAGGACAAGCTTTCCCTTTCTGTCATTTTTACTGACTTTCCCTCATGTTTATACAACATATTCCCTAGCCTGCACCCATCAGCTTCCATCATACATTTAACTCTAAAGCTGCATACCCAGCCATATGCAGGTTATTCTGTCACCTAAAGGGGATCTAGGCACTCTGTGAACTCAGAACTCATGTGAAAGTACAGAAAAGTTGGTTTTTCATAAAGGAAAAAGACAAAGTAGTAAGAATACCAGAAAGTAAAGAAGCATTTGCTGGGATGTGTGAGGAGAAAACAAAAGTATGAGAATCTATAGAATTTTCTGAGGTACGAAAGATAGTGATGGAAAAAAGGTTAGGGAAACGCAGATGGCTTCCTGTTGGCTTTAATGAGACTCTTCAGGTGTTCCTGGGTTCAGTGTTTCTAGTACAGCAATCATGTAGTCATGCAGATCAAGTCAAAGCTAGAAGGTGACTGAAAAGGGCCTTTTATGCACAATAAAAAGTTGAACTTTTTTCCCAACAGACAGACTGAGGTTACCTTTGACAGTCTACTCACTCGCACCCCACCCCACCCAGCAAAGAGGGTCAAAGACAATAAATGAGAATCCAATAAATGGATTTTTTGTAAGTACATACCTGTTTTAGGCCACAATGCATTGACTGCAATTTCACCTTTAAATTCTTCTGCCATTCCAAGAACACACATAGACATACCATACTTAGCAATGGTGTAAGCTGAAAGAAACCACCAAGAATTTAATTAAGAAAGAAATTAATCTGTGAATTTAAATAACCAATTTCTTTCTATTACTATTCCTTCCTCGATATATTTTTTCAGAATTATTTAATAATAATACAAAACATAATTTTAATTTACTATTTTTAAAAGAACAGTTTTTAAAGAAGTAACTGTAGTTTTATGGAAATGGTTTTTATATATATCAGGGATGAACCACTTTTACATACTTCCATCCTAATATTAGATTCAAAGAAAAAAGACGGTAATAAACTTTCACTTCTCAATATTATGGGAGTAAGTTACATTATTGTTTCTTAATCTGTTTTTTTTCCTTTTCTTTTTTAAAAAAATGAAAGTGACCATTTAAAGGAAAACTACTACTAGTAAAACATAAACAAAAGGTTGCAAATTCATTTAACCTAGTCTATTAAAACAAAACTCCTTTTGGTTTTGTTCTATGGGTTCCTACTTCAACTGCCTTCCTTTCCAAATTTTACTGAATTATGCTGAAATAAGGATAAGTATCTGACACAACTATTTCAAAGGAGGCACCTATACATAAATCTTGTTATTTAGCACACTCACCTTAAATCACTAGTTTTCTGTGAAAGGTAAAGTATTCCATGGATCGTTTTCACCAACTTTACTGAAGAATAAGTTACATACAATAAAACACACCCACTGGGACTTGAGAGAGCTTTCTAGGACAGGGATATCCATATCTCCATTTGATTATTGGTTATACAGGTGTATACATTTGTCAAAACTCATCAGACTGAACTACTAACATCTGTGCATTTTATTTAATGTAAAGTATACCTCAATTTTTTAAATTAAAGATAAAAGATTAAGAATCTACTTACAAAATGCTATCAATTTCTGCATAGAAAATTTAATGTTGAACGCTATGTACAAATTGTGATTACATCATAGATATACTGGTTTAATACAAAACAAATTGACTAAACAAGCCATCCCCTCATCCTACCACCTACCACAGTGCTGTTTGAACCACAGTGGATTTAGGTTCAGCGGTGGGCTGAGATTGAGGATATGAGCAATTTTACTCTTTTTCAAATAAGGAATGCATGCTTTAGATCTGAAAGCAAAAGAAAACACAAGTCAAGTTACTAGCTTTCTAACAGCTTCATTACTTTCTTAAGTTATATTTTAAACTACTTCTACAGAGCAACTGAACTTGTTCAATAACCGGCAAGGTACTTCTGTTGGTTTTCTTTGTTGTTGTTCCCCCACTTACCTGGAATGCAGATAGGAAAAGCAACTAATATTCATCCTTCGAAGCTATGCATAATGGCCTGACAATATGATCTGCTTGATGAAAATAATCAATTCCGTGGCACACTAGCCTTAAATCCAACTTAGATTATCTTCAACTACATCCTTCCAAGTCAGACAGACCTAGGTTCAAATCCTCCTTCTGCCCTTCATTGTGTAATCTGGGGCAAAATATATAGTATTCTAATTTTTAGTTTTCTCACTTGTAAATGTTGGTAATACCTGCTACTATCTAGGATTGACCAAGGGATTAAAATGAGATGATACATATGAGATACTTAGAACAGTGCATATATTAAACATGAAATAACTGCTATTATTAGTATTACATATTCTGATTTTTTTTCATCTTAGTAGGTATAGTATTCCTACCACACTGGAACTGTAATTTAATACATGAACTCCCAATACATAACCAAATTTAATTTGTACCAATATGCAATGCAATGTTCCTTTGCAGGCAATATTTAGTTGTTTGTTTTTTAAACCCTTTCAAAAAGGTAGATAATTTATTTTACAAAAGACACAGGTCCAATATTTGGAAATGTTTAATTATTAAGCTATAGTATATAGCTTAATAACATATTGTAGCTTAATAATTTTAGTTTTTAGTTTTATTTCACATTCAATAACTTCTAGGACTTGAAACTAGTCCATTCTTCTTAAGTCTGTTTCTTTATTACCAATGTACAACATTTTTGTTACCATCTACAATGTCTTTTTTTTTTTGCAATGTCTTTTTAAGTTTATAAACCAAATACAATCAATATCACTAAAGGGTTTTTGTACATATTGTTTTTCTATTACAAAGGTGCTTCACTCTTATCGGGGTGAGGTAGAGAAGGGCAAACAATATTACAGCTGTTTGTCATTAGAACAGTGAAGCTGCACGTCAAAGCATCAACAGGAAACAACCTATTCCAAGCAATAAGACCATATTTCACACTCAAGGGAAGGCGTTCATTTCATTTACATTACAAACATGAGCTTCTCTAATATATTAGACAGGACGCGGAGATCACCTTCCTCTCCACAGATACACCAGAAGTACATCTACGCGTGGAACAACTCCTACGGAGCACCTACTGAACGCTGGCAGAAGACCTCAGACCTCCCAAAAGGCAAGGAACCCCCCACGTACCTGGTTAGGGCAAAAGAAAAAACTAAACAGAGACAAAAGGATAGGGACGGGTCCTGCACCAGCGGGAGAGAGCTGTGAAGGAGGAAAAGTGTCCACACACTAGGAAGCCCCTTCGCGGGTGGAGACTTCGGGAGGCGGAGTGGGGGAGCTTGGGAGCCGCGGAGGAGAGCACAGCAACAGGGGTGTGGAGGGCAAAGCGGACAGATTCCAGCGCAGAGGATCGGGCCGACCGGCACTCACCAGCCGAGAGGCTTGTCTGCTCGCCCGCCGGGGCGGGCGGGACTGGGAGCTGAGGCTCCGGCTTTTGTCGGAGCACCGGGAGAGGACTGAGGTTGGCGGCGTGAACACAGCCTGCAGGGCGTTGGTGCGCCGCGGCTGGCCGGGAGAGAGTCCGGGAAGGGGTCTGGACCTGCCGAAGAGGCAAGAGACTTTTACGTCCCTTTTTGTTTCCTGGTGCACGAGGAGAGGGGATTAAGAGCGCTGCTTGAGAGGGCTCCAGGGACGGGCGCGAGCCGCGGCTAAGATTGCGGAGCCCAGAGACGGACATGGGACGCTGAGGCCGCTGCTGCCGCAGTCAGGAGGCCTGTGTGCGAGCACAGGTCACTAGCCACACGCCCTTCCGGGGAGCCTGTGCAGCCCGCCACTGCCAGGGTCCCGGGATCCAGGGACGGCTCCCCCGGGAGAGCGCACGGCGCCCTCAGGCTGCAGCGTCACGCCGGCCTCTGCCGCTGCAGGCCCGCCCCGCACTCCGTGACCCTCCCTACCCCCGGCCTGGGTGAGCCAGAGCCTCCGAATCAGCGGCTCCTTTAACCCCGTCCTGTCTGAGCAAAGAACAGACGCCCTCCGGCGACCTACACGCACAGGCGGGGCCAAATCCAAAGCTGAGCCCCTGGGAACTGTCAGAACAAAGAAGAGAAAGGGAAATCTCTCCCAGCAGCCTCAGAAGCAGCGGATTAAAGCTCCACAATCAACTTGATATACCCTGCATCTGTGGAATACCTGAATAGACAACGAATCATCCCAAATTAAGGAGCCCTGTGGATGAAAGGCTCTTGGTGCTGCAGCCAGGAGTCAGTGCTGTGCCTCTGAGGTGGGAGAGCCAACTTCAGGACACTGGTCCACAAGAGGCCTCCCAGCTGCACATAATATCAAACAGCAAAAATCTCCGAGAGATCTCCATCTCAACGCCAGCACCCAGCTTCACTCAACGACCAGCAAGCTACAGTGCTGGACATCCTATGCCAAACAACTAGCAAGACAGGAACACAACCCCACCCATTAGCAGAGAGGCTGCCCAAAATCATAGTAAGTCTACAGACACCCCAAAACACACCACCAGACGTGGACCTGCCCACCAGAAAGACAAGATCCAGCCTCATACACCAGAACACAGGCACTAGTACCCTCCACCAGGAAGCCTACACAACCCACTGAACCAACCTTAGCCACTGGGGACAGACACAAAAAACAACAGGAACTACGAACCTTCAGCCTGCAAAAAAGGAGACCCCCAAACACAGTAAGATAAGCAAAATGAAAAGACAGAAAAACACACAGCAGATGAAGGAGCAAGATAAAAACCCACCAGACCTAACAAATGAAGAGGAAATAGGCAGTCTACCTGAAAAAGAATTCAGAATAATGATAGTAAGGTTGATCCGAAATCTTGGAGATAGAATGGACAATAGAATGGGCAAATTGCAAGAATCAGTTAACAAGGACCTAGAAGAACTAAAGATGAAACAAGCAACGATGAACAACACAATAAATGAAATTAAAAGTACTCTAGATGGGATCAATAGCAGAATAACTGAGGCAGAAGAACGGATAAGTGACCTGGAAGATAAAATAGTGGAAATAACTACTGCAGAGCAGAAAAAAGAAAAAAGAATGAAAAGAACTGAGGACAGTCTCAGAGATCTCTGGGACAACATTAAACGCACCAACATTCGAATTATAGGGGTTCCAGAAGAAGAAGAGAAAAAGAAACGGACTGAGAAAATATTTGAAGAGATTATAGTTGAAAACTTCCCTAATATGGGAAAAGAAATAGTTAATCAAGTCCAGGAAGCACAGAGAGTCCCATACAGGATAAATCCAAGGAGAAATACGCCAAGACACATATTAATCAAACTGTCAAAAATTAAATACAAAGAAAACATATTAAAAGCAGCAAGGGAAAAACAACAAATAACACACAAGGGAATCCCCATAAGGTTAACAGCTGATCTTTCAGCAGAAACTCTGCAAGCCAGAAGGGAGTGGCAGGACATATTGAAAGTGTTGAAGGAGAAAAACCTGCAACCAAGATTACTTTACCCAGCAAGGATCTCATTCAGATTTGATGGAGAAATTAAAACCTTTACAGACAAGCAAAAGCTGGGAGAGTTCAGCACCACCAAACCAGCTCTACAACAACTGCTAAAGGAACTTCTCTAGGCAAGAAACACAAAAGAAGGAAAGGACCTACAATAATGAACCCAAAACAATTAAGAAAATGGGAATAGGAACACACATATCGATAATTACCTTAAATGTAAATGGATTAAATGCTCCCACCAAAAGACACAGATTGGCTGAATGGATACAAAAACAAGACCCATATATTTGCTGTCTACAAGAGACCCACTTCAGACCTAGAGACACATACAGACTGAAAGTAAGGGGATGGAAAAAGGTATTTCATGCAAATGGAAACCAAAAGAAAGCTGGAGTAGCAATTCTCATATCAGACAAAATAGACTTTAAAACAAAGACTATTAGAAGAGACAAAGAAGGACACTACATAATGATCAAGGGATCGATCCAAGAAGAAGATATAACAATTGTAAATATTTATGCACCCAACTTAGGTGCACCTCAATACATAAGGCAAATACTGACAACCATAAAAGGGGAAATCGACAGTAACACATTCATAGTAGGGGACTTTAACACCCCACTTTCACCAATGGACAGATCATACAAAATGAAAATAAATAAGGAAACACAAGCTTTAAATGATACATTAAACGAGATGGAGTTAATTGATATTTATAGGACATTCCATCCAAAAACAACAGAATACACATTTTTCTCAAGTGCTCATGGAACATTCTCCAGGATAGATCATATCTTGGGTCACAAATCAAGCCTTGGTAAATTTAAGAAAATTGAAATTGTATCAAGTATCTTTTCTGACCACAACGCCATGAGACTAGATATCAATTACAGGAAAAGATCTGTAAAAAATACAAACACATGGAGGCTAAACAATACACTACTTAATAATGAAGTGACCACTGAAGAAATCAAAGAGGAAATCAAAAAATACCTAGAAACAAATGACAATGGAGACACAACGACCCAAAACCTGTGGGATGCAGCAAAAGCAGTTCTAAGGGGGAAGTTTATAGCGATACAAGCCCACCTTAAGAAGTAGGAAACATCTCGAATAAACAACCTAACCTTGCACCTCAAGCAATTAGAGAAAGAAGAACAAAAAAACCCCAAAGCTAGCAGAAGGAAAGAAATCATAAAAATCAGGTCAGAAATAAATGAAAAAGAAATGAAGGAAACAATAGCAAAGATCAATAAAACTAAAAGCTGGTTCTTTGAGACGATAAACAAAATAGATAAACCACTAGCCAGACTCATCAAGAAAAAAAGGGAGAAGACTCAAATCAATAGAATTAGAAATGAAAAAGGAGAGGTAACAACTGACACTGCAGAAATAAAAGAGATCATGAGAGATTACTACAAGCAACTCTATGCCAATAAAATGGACAATCTGGAAGAAATGGACAAATTCTTGGAAATGCACAACCTGCCAAGACTGAATCAGGAAGAAATAGAAAATATGAACAGACCAATCACAAGCACTGAAATTGAAACTGTGATTAAAAATCTTGCAACAAAGAAAAGCCCAGGACCAGATGGCTTCACAGGCAAATTCTATCAAACATTTAGAGAAGAGCTAACACCTATCCTTCTCAAACTCTTCCAAAATATAGCAGAGGGAGGAACACTCCCAAACTCCTTCTACGAGGCCACCATCACCTTGATACCAAAACCAGACAAGGATGTCACAAAGAAAGAAAACTACAGGCCAATATCACTGATGAACATAGATGCAAAAATCCTCAACAAAATACTAGCAAACAGAATCCAACAGCACATTAAAAGGATCATACACCAGGATCAAGTGGGGTTTATTCCAGGAATGCAAGGATTCTTCAATATACGCAAATCTATCAATGTGATAAACCATATTAACAAACTGAAGGAGAAAAACCATATGATCATCTCAATAGATGCAGAGAAAGCTTTTGACAAAATTCAACACCCATTTATGATAAAAACCCTCCAGAAAGTAGGCATAGAGGGAACTTTCCTCAACATAATAAAGGCCATATATGACAAGCCCACAGCAAACATCATCCTCAATGGTGAAAAACTGAAAGCATTTCCACTAAGATCAGGAACAAGACAAGTTTGCCCACTCTCACCACTCTTATTCAAATAGTTTTGGAAGTTTTAGCCACAGCAATCAGAGAAGAAAAGGAAATAAAAGGAATCCAAATCGGAAAAGAAGAAGTAAAGCTGTCACTGTTTGCAGATGACATGATCCTATACATAGAGAACCCTAAAGATGCTACCAGAAAACTACTAGAGCTAATCAATGAATTTGGTAAAGTGGCAGGATACAAAATTAATGCACAGAAATCTCTGGCATTCCTATATACTAATGATGAAAAATCTGAAAGTGAAATCAAGAAAACACTCCCATTTACCACTGCAACAAAACGAATAAAATATCTAGGAATAAACCTACCTAAGGAGACAAAAGATCTGTATGCAGAAAATTATAAGACACTGATGAAAGAAATTAAAGACGATACAAATAGATGGAGAGATATACCATGTTCTTGGATTGGAAGAATCAACATTGTGAAAATGACTCTACTACCGAAAGCAATCTATAGATTCAATGCAATCCCTATCAAACTACCACTGGCATTTTTCACAGAACTAGAACAAAAAATTTTGCAATTTGTATGGAAACACAAAAGACCCCGAATAGCCAAAGCAATTTTGAGAACGAAAGAAGGAACTGGAGGAATCAGGCTCCCAGACTTCAGACTATACTACAAAGCTAGAGTAATCAAGACGGTATGGTACTGGCACAAAAACAGAAAGATAGATCAATGGAACAGGATAGAAAGCCCAGAGATAAACCCACGCACATATGGTCACCTTATCTTTGACAAAGGAGGCAGAAATGTACAGTGGAGAAAGGACAGCCTATTCAATAAGTGGTGCTGGGAAAACTGGACAGCTACATGTAAAGGTATGAAATTAGATCACTCCCTAACACCATACACAAAAATAAGCTCAAAATGGATTAAAGACCTAAATGTAAGGCCAGAAACTATCAAACTCTTAGAGGAAAACATAGGCAGAACACTCTATGACATAAATCACAGCAAGGTCCTTTTTGACCCACCTCCTAGAGAAATGGAAATAAAAACAAGAGTAAACAAATGGGACCTAATGAAACTTAAAAGCTTTTGCGCAGCAAAGGAAACCATAAAGAAGACCAAAAGACAACCCTCAGAATGGGAGAAAATATTTGCAAATGAAGCAACTGACAAAGGATTGATCTCCAAAATTTATAAGCAGCTCATGCAGCTTAATAACAAAAAAACAAACAACCCAATCCAAAAATGGGCAGAAGACCTAAATAGACATTTCTCCAAAGAAGATATACAGAGTGCCAACAAACACATGAAAGAATGCTCAACATCACTAATCATGAGAGAAATGCAAATCAAAACTACAATGAGATATCATCTCACACCAGTCAGAATGGCCATCATCAAAATATCTAGAAACAATAAATGCTGGAGAGGGTGTGGAGAAAAGGGAACCCTCTTACACTGTTGGTGGGAATGTAAATTGATACAGCCACTGTGGAGAACAGTATGGAGGTTCCTTAAAAAGCTACAAATAGAACTACCATATGACCCAGCAATCCCACTACTGGGCATATACCCTGAGAAAACCATAATTCAAAAAGAGTCATGTACCAAAATGTTCATTGCAGCTCTATTTACAATAGCCCGGAGATGGAAACAACCTAAGTGTCCATCATCGGATGAATGGATAAAGAAGATGTGGCACATATATACAATGGAATATTACTCAGCCATAAAAAGAGATGAAATTGAGCTATTTGTAATGAGGTGGATAGACCTAGAGTCTGTCATACAGAGTGAAGTAAGTCAGAAAGAGAGAGACAAATACCGTATGCTAACACATATATATGGAATTTAAAAAAAAAATGTCATGAAAAACCTAGGGGTGAAACAGGAATAAAGACACAGACTTACTAGAGAATGGACTTGAGGTTATGGGGAGGGGGAAGGGTAAACGGTGACAAAGCGATAAAGAGGCATGGACATATATACACTACCAAACGTAAGGTAAATAGCTAGTGGGAAGCAGCCGCATAGCACAGGGAGATCAGCTCGGTGCTTTGTGACCGCCTGGAGGGGTGGGATAGGGAGGGTGGGAGGGAGGGAGACGCAAGCGGGAAGAGATATGGGAATATATGTATGTATATAACTGATTCATTTTGTTGTGAAGCTGAAGCTAACATACCATTGTAAAGCAATTATACTCCAATAAAGATGTTAAAAAATATATATATATATATTAGACAAAACCTTTCCAGCTGCACTTTGCTTGCCTAACCCTCAGCGTTAGTAACCCTCATCAGGTACGTTTTCCACGGCAACATGCCCTATCTTACATATTATATTGAAAATTCTTAGCACCACGCTTAGATACTAATACCTTGAGCTTAATAAAATAGCTAAGTTTACTAGAAACTTACTGTATGCTAGGCACTGCACTTATTAGTTATTACCTTCACATGAATTATTTTACTTAATCAGGGTTGTAAGCTCCAAGGCCTATAGGGCATTTGAGTAAATGAATAAAGTGAGCTGAGTATAAGAAAGAGCAACGGTTCAGAAATACATTTGAGCCTTATTACTGAATTTCTATAAGCATTTAACATGATACAAACACATATAATACTGGAGATTATATATTTAATTAAAACTTAGAAATACAAATCAGGATCTGCATTCTACCTCCTGTCTTCCAACCCTGTTTCTTTAAACCACTAGAACACAAGACACAGGCCACAGGGCCCTGGGCACCAGGGATCAGGAAGCAGCTCCAGATCCTTGCTGAAATCTCCAAATAGGTCAGTTCTTTGGGCCTTCCCCTACTCTCTCCCTGAGGATGCTTCTCAGGCTTCCCTGAGAAAACAATCTGTACTTATCTTATGTGAATGAAGTGAGTGTCACTAAATAAAAAAGAAAACAAAAATTTAAATGGAAATGTCTCATTATGAATTTCTCTTTTATAATGTATGCCTTTCATAGAGGGCCAAAAACCTGACACCCTTTTTTTGGTTCAAAGGTCAATGTCAGGTCTTTCAACTGGCATTGTAAAATGCCTTTAACTGGGAACAATTTTATTTAAAATTAGCTGTTAATAGGGACTTCCCTGGTGGCACAGTGGTTAAGAATCCACCTGCCAATGCAGGGGACACAGGTTCAAGCCCTGGTCCAGGAAGATCCCACATACCACAGAGCAACTAAGCCCCTGTGCCACAACTACTGAGCCCACGTGTCGCAACTACTGAAGCCCGTGCGCCTAGAGCCTGTGCTCCACAACAAGAGAAGCCACTGCAATGAAAAGCCCGTGCACGGCAACAAAGAGTAGCCCCCGCTCACCGCAACTAGAGTAAGCGCATGCGTAGCAATGAAGACCCAATGCAGCCAAAATAAATAAATAAATAAATTTTATTTTCAAAAATAGCTGTTAATAAATATAGGAACTTTCAACAGTGAATAGAATCTTTGCTTTTAAAAAGGGTTTTAGGGCTTCCATGGTGGTGCAGTGGTTGAGAGTCCGCCTGCCGATGCAGGGGACACGGGTTTGTGCCCTGGTCCGGGAGGATCCCACATGCCGCGGAGCGACTGGGCCCGTGAGCCATGCCCACTGAGCCTGCGCGTTCGGAGCCTGTGCTCCGCAATGGGAGAGGCCACAAGAGTGAGAGGTCCGCGTACCGAAAAAATAAAAAAGGGTTTTATTTTAGGGTATCTATTCCTGAGATATTTGTAGATCTATTACTCCAACGTACTCATATTTAGTTTTTAGTACCTTAGTGCCCTACAGCTTATGTATTCCATTTGTAGTTCTTCAACTGCACAAATAGTTTTCATTCATAAAGGTAATTTTAAAGTTAGTTCATTTTCCTATATCGGATTTTTTGGTTTTGTTTTGAACTGAACAAATCTATGAACAGGAGTGTAGTTTAGGCCATCACTTTCATTTTTGGAAAATGACCGTGTTATAGGAAAGGGGACAAATTATTCTTGACAAATGGGTTTTCCAAAGACATAATTTCACAAGGAATGAGCAATGAGAATCATATACTTGTGTTTCCGTAAGTCATAATGTCAGCTAAAAAAGCCAAGTCTTTGACCCAATCTTTGCTTGGGAACTGAGTTGGGAATTTTCTCTTGGGTGGCAAAAAAGAATTGATTTCTTTCTAATCAAAAACAAAATCTCTACAACAGTACACCACAACCACACAACCTTGTCACAGAACTGACAGTCACTTTGTATTCAACATGAGTAAAGCACTGAATAGTCTGTATTTCAAACCACAGAAGTCTATTTAATTCTTAGAATTCATAACGGCCCGTTTTTAACTTTTCAGCAAGAGCTATTCCTAGTGAACAATACAATGAACAAACTTAATTTCTACACCTCTGTGAAACACTTCTACATTAGTTTAGACTTGTATAAGTTTAAAGTTAACCCTGACCATCACAGCCACACTGTCTATACCACTTTTTTTTTTTTTATTTACTTTGGGCTGCATTGGGTCTTTGTTGCTACGCGCGGGCTTTCTCTAGTTGCAGCCAGTGGGGCTACTCTTCGTTGAGGTGTCTAGGCTTTGCATTGCGGTGGCTTCTCTTGTTGCGGAGCATGGGCTCTAGGCACACAGGCTTCAGAGTTGTAGTGTGTGGGCTCAGAAGCTGTGGCTCGCGGGCTCTAGAGCGCAGGCTCAGTAGTTGTGGTGCACAGGCTTAGTTGCTCTGCAGCATGTGGGATCTTCCAGGACCAGGGATCGAACCCATGTCCCCTGCACTAGCAGGTGTTTTTTTAATTAATTAATTAATTTTTTGGCTGCATTGGGTCTTCATTGCTGTGCGCAGGCATTCTCTAGTTGCGGCGAGCACAGGTTACTCTTTGTTGCGGTGTGCGGGCTTCTCATTGCAGTGGCTTCTTTTTGTTGTGGAGTACAGGTTCTAGGCACACGGGCTGCAGTAGTTGTGGCACACGGTCTCAGTAGTTGTGGCTCATGGGCTCTAGAGTACGGGCTCAGTAGTTGTGGCACACAGGCTTAGTTGCTCCACGGCATGTGGGATCTTCCTGGACCAGGGCTCGAACCTGTGTCCCCTGCATTGGCAGGCAGATTCTTAACCACTGCGCCCCCAGGGAAGTCCTGATTACCACTTTTGATAAACCCACATTACATTTTCTAAAACATTTCTCAATCCTCAAGTCATTTCCTGATGTTCATGTCATGAGTATCCAGTCTAAAAAACTTTAATCACATCAAAATTATCCTGACACCATAAATAAATATAACTGGGTGGGTGGAATATTTATTCCTGTGGCTTCGTCATCTATAATAGAAACGGCCACAAATGATTTAAGTTTTTCATGCATCATGCCCTTCTAACCCTTAATTCAGCAGGAATAGTATTCCTGGTTAGGTTTATATTTTTAAACACTTATTTAAATGAGTGTTTACATTCAATCAAAATTCTTTCACAAAGTTACCAGCTGTAAAATATTTTGATGCCCAGATAATTTCTTCTTGTAACATATAACTGCATCACACAGCAGCACTGCTTATTTTATTTGAAAGTAAACACAAACCTATTGAAATGTTAGTCCTCTTTCTAGTTCATTAAGTTTTTCACCATAATCTTTTCAATATGCTTGCCACAGATCTTACTACGGTTTGATTCTCTATGGTTTCCATTCAGGAGGAATATAGGTTACACACTGAATTTATAGAAATATGCCCCACATCTACAAAGAAGCAAGCTCTCAACCATTTTACTTGCACATATGGCCCTCTTGGCATATGTCTCATTTTCCCACTTCAGATAGAGACATGGGTATGAGAAATATTTCACTTTCTCCTTTAATAGAAGAAGGAAAAGTGCAAGCACAATAAGTGGCAACTTTTTAGCCTGCCCTCAGCATCCAGAGACAATGGTGCCCAGTCCCCATCTGATAACGCAGTTGATACTCTGCCACTGGGCTATGGTAGCTAACTGTTGCCACGTGGGAACGCTGTCTCTATGTGGCCAATGTTTCAAGAAAGCCAGAAATCGGGATTTTTGGGTAAATCTCCTAATTTTTTTCATGTAGGCAGCTAATGAAATTATGAATATAGGTAACTAATAAAAACAAAATGTTTAACACTGTCAGAGCCAAGTTTTGCTGATCCAAAAACACACATCCAAGGGCAAAGTTCAAAATTAAAGACAAATTTTACATTTAACCCTTATTACCAATCTTATGACATACTTCTCTATTATCCCCATTTTACAAATGAGAAAACAGACTCTGCAAGAGCTTAAGTTACTTGTACAAGCTCATGAAGATAGTGAGTCATGAAGGGTGGGGGTGAAATTTGAATCCTCAAAGGAGTCTGCCTCCAAAGCCCAAGTTCCTAACCACCTGTTCTATGCAAACGTATAAGGCAGATACACACAAGTACATATAAGGCAGATAAGAAAGTTCTGTGCTGATCTTCCCTTATATCCACATGAAAAATGGTAGAACCCGAAGGTAAATAAACAGATAAACAAATGGACAAACAAACAAGAGTGGACTAGGTCTGACCAATGCAGAACACAACAGGACTACATTTGCTCTCATTCTATATTTGATATTTTCCCTGACACTGCCTAAGATAGCATTAGCCTTTTTCAATTACATTAAAATGGGATTCATAATGAGCTTCTTGTTATTTACATAACTAAAACTCCAGTGTTTTTCAGAGGAAGAGACTACTGCAGGTTTGCCAGAAGACTTGGTATGCATATATATATGTATTTACTCATGCAAGTGTTTGAAAATGTTTGAGCTATACTTTAGTCTTTATTAGAATCACAGAGAAAAGGCACTCTGAATAAAACTATTTAAAATACTACCTACTGACTTGGAGCACTTTTAGGCCTTTATAAGGGTTGACTAGATTTTAAACTGTATTCCTAACCTATTCAAATCTGTTTACAACTAGTTCTCTGACAAAACACTGCAACACTCTCTCCCACAGGTCTTTAACTTACGTAAGATAGGTGCCTCTGGTGTTGATGTTCATCATCAAATCCACTTTCTTTGTAGGTGTTTCCAATGTGTTGGTCAAGCTAATAGCACTGGCATTATTCACCAGAATATCAATTCCTGTATTCAAATAATCAACTTCTTAGTAATGTAATTTAGACTTTATAACAAAAAGAAATAAAAAACATTCACTCTATATAGTTGAAGTCCGAGTTCACAAATACTTCTTTTAGATAATATGACTGACGAACACACCAATGCAAGACTCAGTAGGTATGTCAAAACAGCACCCAAATGATTTTCACTGGCACATGGAGACCATAACCAGGGCTCCCCAGGAAACTGCAAGGAAGCTTAGTCCTTAGTGGTTTGTAGCTCCTGTCCTTATCTGTTCTCTTACTTCCTGGTCTTCCCTCCTTGTCCCCAAGAACCTTAGGTCAATTTCCTTAAAGTTTCCCACCCCCCCCATCATCTTTCCAAGGCCTGTCTCCCTTCCAAGCACACCGGTCTCCCTCCTCTCAAAGGCCCTTACTTAAATGGAAGAGCTCCTTTCTGGTCTTGGGAACTGGGAAAAGAGAAATGACCTAGAGTTTAAATTCCAGGCAAATCATGAAAATAGATCAGGTTTGTTTTGGTAACTTATACACAAAATAAATTTAGAATAATGATTATTTCTGCATATTCTATCCAGTCCTTATCCATATGTAACATTTATGGTTACAAGCTTAAATAATGTTAAATGAAAATGGTAAAATACAAAAGCATCTCAAACACATTTCTGCATTTCTACATGGCCTTCATAATTCTTTTCCTTTAAATTGAAGTACAGCTGATTTACAATGTTGTGTTAATTTCTGCTGTACAGCAAAGTGACTCAGTTATAGATATATATACATTCTTTTTTATATTCTTTTCCATTATAGTTTACTTCAGGATACTGAATATAGTTCCCTGTGCGATACAGTTGGACCTTGTTGTTTATGCATTCTATTCAATATATGTAATAGCTTGCATCTACTAATCCCAAACTCCCCATCTATCCCTCCCCCATCCCCCTCCCCCTTGGCAACCACAGGTCTGTTCTCTATGTCTGTGAGTCTGTTTCTGTTTCGTAGATAAGTTCATTTGTGTCATATTTTAGACTCCACATATAAGTAATATCATATGGTATTTGTCTCTTTCTGACTTATTTCACTTAGTATGATCATCTCTAGCTGCATCCATTCTTTCTAAAGAGCATTTAATATTCTATCAAATAGATATATGACAATTTCTACTGCTGGGGTTAGACTGTTGCCTTAAACGTCTTTTATTATCTTAACTTTGCTTTGTCCCTCTCTCACAATATGTGGAAAATGGTTTAAATAAGGTTATTATACTTACAACATATTAGTCATAAGCTCCCTTTCTTCATTTATAGTAACATTATAAAATTTTGATCACGTCCTCATTCCTCATTCCTCAATTTCCATATTCTTTAGCACAGAGTTAGCGCTACTAATGTTTTCTTAAAACGTGTCCTTAGAATAACTTTGGATTCAACTATATTACATTTTATATCTTCGTTATAACAAAACTCAAACTCAAGTAAATCACCTGTATATATTGGACAAGTTTCACGTCCTGTGACTACCAGCTTTCCAGAATAAACAAAATGATGATGGTTTGCCTTCATAAGTGGCAAAGACCAGTGAGAGGAATTTTTAAATCCACGACATGCTTCTCAATTCACAAAACTAGATATTGCTCAATCTCATCACTAAGACATAATCACTGAGGGGCTACTCTGTATAAGGCATGCTGCTAGGGCCTAAGAGACAAGGAAGATAATATTCACTAAAGAAAAAGCCAGGTGGGAGCAAAGCAAATTGAGTGTGGGTCTGGGTGAGATGCTGGACTGATGGGTGTGTAAACCACCTGTGTAGAATTACCCTAATTAAGGCGATGAAGCTAATGAGGGTTGATCCAATCAATGGATTCCTTGGGCAAATCCAACCTTTATTGACTTCATCACTCACTATGTGATAATAAGTGACAGCTATGTTAGCAGAGCAAACATCTGGGCCCAAAAGCAAAAGAAAGTAGATGAGTAATGAAGATATACTGACTGGGAAAACTCTATTTGACTTGCCAGTGATAAAGAGAAAAAAAACTGGGTCCAATTAAGAGATATCTTAAAATTTCTGAACTCAGATGGGCCAAATTAAAATGGATCAGGGAACGATGGTGGGAAATGATAAAGAAAAGGCATATATGTATGCTTGCTGCAGAAGAAAAAGGTGGCAGGAAAGATTACATCTGTGGTTTATGAAATAGCATAATTTACTCAAGGCCTGAAACACTCTGAAGATGAGGGAAGGCAAGGTGATAGGGAGTACCATGTGGCAGAGGCCCCCCAGGGCACAGGTCAGAAAGCACCACCCACTGTGCAGGACTTTGTTAGGGATAATTCCCCAGCAGAGAGAAATATCAGGGCAAAGGTAGAGTGTTCCCTAAAAGGCAGACTTCAAAGGCCTACAAAACTCCAAACCAGACCATATCAGTAGCAACCACAGTATGGAACTAAAACCAAACGAGCAAAATATAAAGACTTGGGAGATCTGTGGAAAAAAAACACAGAGGAAAAAAAGAGCAGGCTATGAATCATCTCATAAATGTGGCAGCCATCCTGATTAGGAGACAGCAGAAGCTGAGATGCTGAACAGAGCTCACCGAAGAATTAAGAATTAAGATTCTGCATTGTTATGCCAGAAAAGCAGAAGTTAATGGGCAAATGGAAAGCAAAACACTTTAAATACATCAAAGTGGATCCTAAGGAGGAGGGAAGGAAATGTTAGGATAGATTCCAAAATAAAGGTAACTCCACCACCAATTTGTAAATTTAGCAAGAAGATAGAAAGGTTTCAGGGCTTCCCTGGTGGCGCAGTGGTTAAGAATCCGCCTGCCAAGGCAGGGGACACGGGTTTGAACCCTGGTCCAGGAAGATCCCACATGCCGTGGAGCAACTAAGCCCATGCGCCACAACTACTGAGCCTGCACTCTAGAGCCCGCGAGCCACAGCTACTGAGACCGCATGCCACAACTACTAAGCCCGCGTGCCTAGAGCCGATGCTCCACAACAAGAGAAACCACGGCAATGAGAAGCCCAGGCACTACAACAAAGAGTAGCCCCTGCTCGCTGCAAATAAAGAAAGTCCACACACAGCTAAGACCCAACGCAGACAAAAATAAAATTAATTAATTTTTTAAAAAAAGAAGTGTTTCAGATGCCCATCTCAACAACAGGTAGCAAAATACATTGGGAGATTTTTTTCCCCAAAGATATGAAAAGCATACCTTCTTAATTGAAGATTTCTAGCAACTGAGCTAAGTTCTAGGACATGAAGCCCAAATCAATAATATGGATCCACTGACTTCTAAAGAAACAAAAACCAAGATTTGCTTTTGTCCTTACCGTTTTTTCTGTCTACTCCTGGAAAAGGACATCACGTGATAGACAAAGTTGAATTAATCCAACATTGAAGATGCTGAAGGAATGATACCAGGTTCAATGGAAGACAATCTAAGCTACAGTGGCTAAAAAAATGCAGACCATCCATGCACCTGAGTGAACCTCCTTGGCTGGGACAAAATAGAGTTAGAAAATTGGAGAGGAGATATTTCTGGGTCTTAATTCTTCCAAGAAAAAGATTTCAGTGTGGCTCTTTAAATTCTGTGGCAACAATAGGAGAAGAAATCAATTTGTGAGACTTCAGTTTATTCTGCAGGATCCCAACTCTGGAAAGTGGAGCTGCTTCACATTTTGACACTCAGGAACAAATTTTTGGACTATGATGTCATTAGTACGTAATGTGTAACTCTTTCTGGTGAACCAGATTAGACAATGCAGCTAGAATTCAAGACGGGAAGTTAAAAGGTGGGTGAAAACTATTATATATAAGATGGATAAACAACAAGGTCCTACTGTATAGCACAGGGAACTATAGTCAATATCCTGTGATAAACCACAATGGAAAAGAATATTAAAAAAAGAATGTATACATGTGTATAACTCAGTCACTTTGCTGGACAGCAGAGATTGGCACAACTTTGTAAATCAACTATACTTCAATTAAGAAAAATAAAATTTAAAAAATACAAATGAAAATAAAAGGGGAGACTTCCCTGTTGGCACAGTGGTTAAGAATCCGCCTGCCAATGCAGGGGACACGGGTTCGAACCCTGGCCCAGGAAGACCCCACATGCCGTGAAGCAGCTAAGCTTGTGCACCACAACTACCGAGCCTGTGCTCTAGAGCCCGTGAGCCATAACTACTGAATCCCGCATGCTGTAGGGCGCAACTACTGAGTCCATGTGCTGCAACTACTGAAGCCCACGTGCCTAGAGCCTGTGCTCCGCAACAAGAGAAGCCACTGCAATGAGAAGCTCGTGCACCACAACAAAGAGTAGTGCCCCCGCTCGCCGCAACTAGAGAAAGCCTGCGTGCAGCAACGAACACCCAACACAGTCAAAAAATAAAAATTTTTTTATAAGTTTAAAATAATTAAATTAAAAAAAATAATAAATGGGGGGGTGAATTGGGGGCCTATATAGTATGGTCTTGAGTATCTTTAACTAATGTCCATCTCGACTCATTTCAGAGGTTCCTTGGGACAATACCACACAACAAACAGCTGAACTGCTGATGTTCTCTAACAGAACTACAGGACAGAAATAAAGATTGAGAAAGGGCTCAGACAAAGCTGGTAGCAGCTCTCCCTAATATTCTGATGATTTCATTCTCCAAGAAGGATAAACTTGCCCTCAGTTGAAAAACCCAATGGATCAACAGAAAGAACTAAAACTGGATGAATACAGAGAAAGGAAAAGCTCCAGTCTTCCACCCTCACCCACCTTATCCCTTAATTCCTCCCTAAAAATGAATGGCTAAACTAATTAGGTTAAGTCCTAATTGGCACTAATTGCTTACTTTCACTAGTAGGTGAAGTCATTTTAGATAAAAGGTTCTGCACATGAATGTGGCATCCTTCCTTCCTCTTTCATATTTGCAGCCCGATCAGTAAGAAAAAAAAAAAATACCCAGTAATTTTGCATTCTCTCTCCTCTTCTCTCATGGGCATTCACATTACTTTGGGAAAGGCTGCCAATCAGGAGTAAGATTTTGGATTTAAAAGAAGAGGCCCCATTTGAGCCAAAGCTTTGTGTTCCAGTCCTGAATAACACAGCACTCCACACTGGGAGTTATAAGCACGAGCCTTGCTAACAATAAAGCATTAACCTTGTTTCCCATTGGGCAATATCCTTTGTATGTACATACAGTCTCTGGAATATTATAGGGAGAGAGTGGTAATAGGGCAGGATCTGGACGTGGCTACGTGCCTTGCTATAATGCCATCAAAGTCTCAGTTCAACTCCCAACACTTGCCTTCTAGCAGCTTATGAACCAATTGGGGACAAAAAAGAAATACTAAGATCTAAAGTCGTACAAGATGAGGATCAAAGGAATGTTTTTGGAATTCAGAGAAAGAAAAATGTACACTTCTGATTGGTTGGCATAGTCAGGAAACTGGCTTCGTGAAGGAGATGAGATTAAAGCACAAAAAGGTAGGATTTCAAAAGACAAAGAAGGGAACATTTCAGGAATGATCAGAGGTGGAGGAGTGGGCACTGGAGGAGCCTCAGGAATAGGAACAGCAAAAGCTGAGAGACAAAAAAAATTAAAGGTAAGGAAATGGATGTAAACAATTTTGGCTGAAGTAGGGAGTTTACATAGGGGTGTAGAAGAAAGATGAAACCAAAAGAGTCTGTTAACACCAGAATGTGAAAGATCTTGAATGCCAATAGGTTATCTGCACTTTATTCAATAAATATTAAAAAGTCATCAAATGATGGTTACATAAACTGGGGAGAGACAAGTGGATGGGATCTGGGGAACCACTTGGCTTGATGTATGTTATTGTCAAGGTCTTAACTTTATTTTGGATGGTAAATTTGTTATACTATCCAAAATGATTTTTAGGGGAATCGGGAAGATGGCGGAAGAGTAAGACGCGAAGATCACCTTCCTCCCCACAGATACACCAGAAATACATCCACACGTGGAACAACTCCTACAGAACACCTACTGAATGCTGGCAGAAGACCTCAGACCTCCCAAAAGGCAAGAAACTCCCCACGTACCTGGGTAGGGCAAAAGAAAAAAGAATAAACAGAGACAAAAGAATAGGGACGGGACCTGCACCAGTGGGAGGGAGCTGTGAAGGAGGAAAAGTTTCCACACACTAGGAAGCCCCTTCGCGGGCGGAGACTGCGGGTGGCAGAGGGGGAAAGC
This sequence comes from Lagenorhynchus albirostris, assembly GCF_949774975.1. NCBI lineage: Eukaryota > Metazoa > Chordata > Mammalia > Artiodactyla > Delphinidae > Lagenorhynchus > Lagenorhynchus albirostris. The sequence goes on from NC_083101.1 coordinate 21,501,454, forward strand.
TTCGGAGCCGCGGAGGAGAGCACAGCAACAGGGGTGCGGAGGGCAAAGTGGAGAGATTCCCGCACAGAGGATCAGGGCCGACCGGCACTCACCAGCCCGAGAGGCTTGTCGGCTCTCCGGGCGGGGAGGGCGGGGCTGGGAGCTGAGGCTCGGGCTTCGGTAGGAGCGCAAGGAGAGGACTGGGGTTGGCGGCGTGAACACAGCCTGCAGGGGGTTAGTGCGCCACGGCTAGTGCGCCACGGCTAGCCGGGAGGGAGTCCGGGAAAAGTCTGGACATGCCGAAGGGGCAACTTTTTCGTCCCTCTTTGTTTCCTGGTGCGCGAGGAGAGGGGATTAAGGGCGCTGCTTAAAGGAGCTCCAGAGATGGAGGCGAGCCGCGGCTAACAGCGCGGACCCCAGAGACGGGCATGAGACGCTAAGGCTGCTGCTGCTGCCACCAAGAAGCCTGTGTGCGAGCACAGGTCACTATCCACACCTCCCTTCCGGGGAGCCTGTGCAGCCCGCCACTGCCAGGGTCCCGGGATCCAGGGACAACTTCCCCGGGAGAACGCACGGCGCGCCTCAGGCTGGTGCAACATCGCGCTGGCCTCTGCCGCCACAGGCTCGCCCCGCATTCGCACCCCTCCCTCCCCCCAAACTGAGTTAGCCAGAGCCCCCAAAGCAGCTGCTCCTTTAACCCCGTCCTGTCTGAGCAAAGAACAGATGCCCTCCGGCGACCTACACCCAGAGGCGGGGCCAAATCCAAAGCTGAGCCCCGGGAGCTGTGCAAACAAAGAAGAGAAAGGGAAATCTCTCCCAGAGCCTCAGAAGCATCGGATTAAAGCTCCACAATCAACTTGATATACCCTGCATCTGTGGAATACATGAATAGACAACGAATCATCCCAAATTGAGGAGGTGGACGTTGAGAGCAAGATTTATTTTTCCCCTTTTCCTCTCTTTGTGAGTGTGTATGTGTATGCTTCTGTGTGAGATTTTGTCTGTACAGCTTTGCTTTCACCATTTGTCCTAGGGTTCTATCCATCCGTTTTGGTTTTTTTTTCTTTAAAAAATTTTTTTTCTCTTAATAATTATTTTTTATTTTAATAACTTTATTTTATGTTACTTTATTTTATTTTATTGTATTCCTTCCTTCCTTATTCCCATTCTCTTTCTTTCTTCTTCCTTCCTCTCTCTCTCTCTCTCTCTCTCTCTTTCTTTCTTTCTTCTTCTTCTCCCTTTTATTCTGAGCCGTGTGGATGAAAGGCTCTTGGTGCTGCAGCCAGGAGTCAGTGCTGTGCCTCTGAGGTGGGAGAGCCAACTTCAGGACACTGGTCCACAAGACACCTCCCATCTCCACATAATATCAAATGGCAAAAAACTCGCAGAGATCTCCATCTCAACACCAGCACCCAGCTTCACTCAACAAACAGCAAGCTACAGTGCTGGATACCCTATGCCAAACAACTAGCAAGAGAGGAACACAACCCCACCCATTAGCAGAGAGGCTGCCTAAAATCATAGTAAGTCCACAGACACCCCAAAACACACCACCAGACGTGGACCTGCCCACCAGAAAGACAAGATCCAGCCTCATCTACCAGAACACAGGCACTAGTCCCCTCCAACAGGAAGCCTACACAACCCACTGAACTAACTATAGCCACTGGGGACAGACACCAAAAACAACGGGAACTACGAACCTGCAGCCTGCAAAAAGGAGACCCCAAACACAGTAAGATAAGCAAAATGAGAAGACAGAAAAACACACAGCAGATGAAGGAGCAAGATAAAAACCCACCAGACCTAACAAATGAAGAGGAAATAGGCAGTCTACCTGAAAAAGAATTCAGAATAATGATAGTAAAGATGATCCAAAATCTTGGAAATAGAATAGACAAAATGCAAGAAACATTTAACAAGGACCTAGAAGAACTAAACATGAAACAAGCAACAATGAACAACACAATAAATGAAATTAAAAATACTCTAGATGGGATAAATAGCAGAATAACTGAGGCAGAAGAACGGATAAGTGACCTGGAAGATAAAATAGTGGAAATAACTACTGCAGAGCAGAATAAAGAAAAAGAATGAAAAGAACTGAGGACAGTCTCAGAGACCTCTGGGACAACAATAAACGCACCAACATTTGAATTATAGGGGTTCCAGAAGAAGAAGAGAAAAAGAAAGGGACTGAGAAAATATTTGAAGAGATTATAGTTGAAAACTTCCCTAATATGGGAAAGGAAATAGTTAATCAAGTCCCGGAAGCACAGAGAGTCCCATACAGGTTAAATCCAAGGAGAAACACGCCAGGACACATATTAATCAAACTGTCAAAAATTAAATACAAAGAAAACATATTAAAAGCAGCAAGGAAAAAACGACAAATAACATACAAAGGAATCCCCATAAGGTTAACAGCTGATCTTTCAGCAGAAACTCTGCAAGCCAGAAGGGACTGGCAGGACATATTTAAAGTGATGAAGGAGAAAAACCTGCAACCAAGATTACTCTACCCAGCAAGGTTCTCGTTCAGATTTGATGGAGAAATTAAACCTTTACAGACAAGCAAAAGCTGAGAGAGTTCAGCACCACCAAACCAACTTTATAACAACTGCTAAAGGAACTTGTCTAGGCAAGAAACACAAGAGAAGGAAAAGACCTACAATAACAAATCCAAACCAATTAAGAAAATGGGAATAGGAACATACATATCGATAATTACCTTAAATGTTAATGGATTAAATGCTCCCATCAAAAGACACAGATTGGCTGAATGGATACAAAAACAAGACCCATATATATGCTGTCTACAAGAGACCCACTTCAGACCTAGAGACACATACAGACTGAAAGTAAGGGGATGGAAAAAGATATTCCATGCAAATGGAAACCAAAAGAAAGCTGGAGTAGCAATTCTCATATCAGACAAAATAGACTTTAAAATAAAGACTATTAGAAGAGACAAAGAAGGACACTACATAATGATCAAGGGATTGATCCAAGAAGAAGATTTAACAATTGTAAATATTTATGCACCCAACATAGGAGCACCTCAATACAGAAGGCAAATACTAACAGCCATAAAAGGGGAAATCAACAGTAACATATTCCTAGTAGGGGACTTTAACACCCCACTTTCACCAATGGAAAGATCATCCAAAATGAAAATAAATAAGGAAACACAAGCTTTAAATGATACATTAAACGAGATGGAGTTAATTGATATTTATAGGACATTCCATTCAAAAACAACAGAATACACATTTTTCTCAAGTGCTCATGGAACATTCTCCAGGATAGATCATATCTTGGGTCACAAATCAAGCCTTGGTAAATTTAAGAAAATTGAAACTGTATCAATATCTTTTCCCATCACAATGCTATGAGACTAGATATCAATTACAGGAAAAGATCTGTAAAATACAAACACATGGAGGCTAAACAATACACTACTTAATAACGAAGTGATCACAGAAGAAATCAAAGAGGAAATCAAAAAATACCTAGAAACAAATGACAATGGAGACACGATGACCCAAAACCTATGGGATGCAGCAAAAGCAGTTCTCAGAGGGAAGTTTATAGCAATACAATCCTACCTCAAGAAACAGGAAACATCTCGAATAAACAACCTAAACTTGCACCTAAAGCAATTAGAGAAAGAAGAACAAAAAACCCCAAAGTTAGCAGAAGGAAAGAAATCATAAAGATCAGATCAGAAATAAATGAAAAAGAAATGAAGTAAACGATAGCACAGATCAATAAAACTAAAGCTGGTTCTTTGAGAGGATAAACAAAATTGATAAACCATTAGCCAGACTCATCAAGACAAAAAGGGAGAAGACTCTAATCAATAGAATTAGAAATGAAAAAGGAGAAGTAAGAACTGACACTGCAGAAATACAAAAGATCATGAGAGATTACTACAAGCAACTCTATGCCAATAAAATGGACAACCTGGAAGAAATGGACAAATTTTTAGAAATGCAAAACCTGCCAAGACTGAATCAGGAAGAAATAGAAAATATGAACAGACCAATCACAGGCACTGAAATTGAGACTGGGATTAAAAATCTTCCAACAAACAAAAGCCCAGGACCAGATGGCTTCACAGGCGAATTCTATCAAACATTTAGAGAAGAGCTAACACCTATCCTTCTCAAACTCTTCCAAAATATAGCAGAGGGAGGAACACTCCCAAACTCATTCTACGAGGCCACCATCACCCTGATACCAAAACCCGACAAGGATGTCACAAAGAAAGAAAACTACAGGACAATATCACTGATGAACATAGATGCAAAACTCCTCAACAAAATACTAGCAAACAGAATCCAACAGCACATTAAAAGGATCATACACCATGATCAAGTGGGGTTTATTCCAGGAATGCAAGGATTCTTGAATATACGCAAATCAATCAACGTGATACACCATATTAACAAATTGAAGGAGAAAAACCATATGATCATCTCAGTAGATGCAGAGAAAGCTTTTGACAAAATTCAGCACCCTTTTATTATAAAAACCCTGCAGAAGGTAGGCATAGAGAGAACTTTCCTCAACATAATAAAGGCCATATATGACAAACCCACAGCCAACATTGTCCTCAATGGTGAAAAACTGAAAGCATTTCCACTAAGATCAGGAAGAAGACAAGGTTGCCCACTCTCACCACTCTTATTCAACATAGTTTTGGAAGTTTTAGCCACAGAAATCAGAGAAGAAAAGGAAATAAAAGGAATCCAAATCAGAAAAGAAGAAGTAAAGCTGTCACTGTTTGCAGATGACATGATACCATATATAGAGAATCCTAAAGATGCTACCAGAAAACTACTAGAGCTAATCAATGAATTTGGTAAAGTAGCAGGATACAAAAGTAATGCACAGAAATCTCTGGCATTCCTATACACTAATGATGAAAAATCTGAAAGTGAAATCAAGAAAACACTCCCATTTACCACTGCAACAAAACGAATAAAACATCTAGGAATAAACCTACCTAAGGAGACAAAAGACCTGTATGCAGAAAATTATAAGACACTGACGAAAGAAATTAAAGATGATACAAATAGATGGAGAGATATGCCATGTTCTTGGACTGGAAGAATGAACATTGTGAAAATGACTCTACTACCCAAAGCAATGTACAGATTCAATGCAATTCCTATCAAACTACCACTGGCATTTTTCACAGAACTAGAACAAAAGATTTCACAATTTCTATGGAAACACAAAAGACCCCGAATAGCCAAAGCAATGCTGAGAAAGAAAAACGGAGCTGGAGGAATCAGGCTCCCGGACTTCAGACTATACTACAAAGCTAGAGTAATCAAGACAGTATGGTACTGGCACAAAAACAGAAAGATAGATCAATGGAACAGGATAGAAAGCCCAGAGATAAACCCACACACATATGGTCACCTTATCTTTGATAAAGGAGGTAGGAATGTACAGTGGAGAAAGGACAGCCTCTTCAATAAGTGGTGCTGGGAAAACTGGACAAGTACATGTAAAAGTATGAGATTAGATCACTCCCTAACACCATACACAAAAATAAGCTAGGATGGATTAAAGACCTAAATGTAAGGCCAGACACTATCAAACTCTTAGAGGAAAACATAGGCAGAACACTCTATGACATAAATCACAGCAAGATCCTTTTTGACCCACCTCCCAGAGAAACGGAAATAAAAGCAAAAATAAACAAATAGGACCTAATGAAACTTCAAAGCTTTTGCACAGCAAAGGAAACCATAAACAAGACCAAAAGACAACCCTCAGAGTGGGAGAAAATATTTGCAAATGAAGCAACTGACAAAGGATTAATTTCCAAAATTTACAAGCAGCTCATGCAGCTCAATAACAAAAAAACAAACAACCCAATCCAAAAATGGGCAGAAGACCTAGACATTTCTCCAAAGAAGATATACAGATTGCCAACAAACACATGAAAGAATGCTCAACATCATTAATCATTAGAGAAATGCAAATCAAAACTACAATGAGATATCATCTCACACCAGTCAGAATGGCCATCATCAAAAAATCTAGAAACAATAAATGCTGGAGAGGGTATGGAGAAAATGGAACACTCTTGCACTGCTGGTGGGAATGTGAATTGATACAGCCACTATGGAGAACAGTAGGGAGGTTCCTTAAAAAACTACAAATAGAACTACCATATGACCCAGCAATCCCACTACTGGGCATATACCCTGAGAAAACCATAATTAAAAAAGAGGCATGTACCAAAATGTTCATTGCAGCACTATTTACAATAGCCCGGAGATGGAAACAACCTAAGAGCCCATCATCGGATGAATGGATAAAGAAGATGTGGCACATACATACAATGGAATATTACTCAGCCATAACAAGAAACGAAATTGAGCTGTTTGTAATGAGGTGGATAGACCTAGAGTCTGTCATACAGAGTGAAGTAAGTCAGAAAGAGAAAGACAAATACCGTATGCTAACACATATATATGGAATTTAAGAAAAAAAAATGTCATGAAGAACCTAGCGGTAAGAGAGGAATAAAGACACAGACCTACTGCAGAAGGGACTTGAGGATATGGGGAGGGGTAAGGGTGAGCTGTGACAAAGCGAGAGAGAGGCGTGGACATATATACACTAACAAACGTAAGGTAGATAGCTAGTGGGAAGCAGCCGCATAGCACAGGGATATCAGCTCGGTGCTTTGTGACCGCCTGGAGGGGTGGGATAGAGAGGGTGGGAGGGAGGGAGACGCAAGAGGGAAGAGATATGGGAACATATGTATATGTGTAACTGATTCACTTTGTTATAAAGCAGAAACTAACACACCATTGTAAAGCAGTTATACCCCAATAAAGATGTTAAAGAAAAAATCTAGAAACAATAAATGCTAGAGAGGGTGTGGGTAAAAGGGAACACTCTTGCACTGTTGGTGGGAATGTGCACTGGTACAGCCACTATGGAGAACAATATGGAGGTTCCTTAAAAAACTACAAATAGAACTACCATATGACCCAGCAATCCCACTACTGGGCATATACCCTGAGAAAACCATAATTAAAAAAGAGTCAGGGGGCTTCCCTGGTGGCGCAGTGGTTGAGAGTCCACCTGCCAATGCAGGGGACATGGGTTCGTGCCACAGTCGAGGGGGGGTCCCACATGCCGCGGATCAGCTGGGCCCGTGAGCCATGGCCGCTGGGCCTGTGCATCCGGAGCCTGTGCTCCGCAACGGGAGGGGCCATGGCAGTGAGAGGCCCACGTACCGCAAAAAAAAAAAAGAGTCATATACCACAATGTTCATTGCAGCTGTATTTACAATAGCCTGGAGATGGAAACAACCTAAGTATCCATCATCGGATGAATGGAAAAAGAAGATGTGGCACGTATATACAATGGAATATTACTCAGCCATAAAAAGAAACAAAATTGAGCTATTTGTAATGAGGTGGATAGACCTAGAGTCTGTCATACAGAGTGAAGTAAGTCAGAAAGAGAGAGACAAATACCGTATGCTAACACATATATATGGAATTTAAGAAAAAAAAATGTCATGAAGAACCTAGGGGTAAGACAGGAATAAAGACACAGACCTAGTAGAGAATGGACTTGCGGATATGGGAAGGGGGAAGGGTAAGCTGTGACAAAGGGAGAGAGAGGCATGGACATATATACACTACCAAATGTAAGGTAGATAGCTAGTGGGAAGCAGCCGCATAGCACAGGGAGATCAGCTCAGTGCTTCATGACCGCCTAGAGGGGTGGGATAGGGAGGGTGGGAGAGAGGGAGACTCAAGAGGGAGGAGATATGGGAACATATATATATGTATAACTGATTCACTTTGTTATAAAGCGGAAACAAACATACCATTGTAAAGCAATTATACTCCAATAAAGATGTAAAAAAAATGAGAAAAAAATGATTTTTAATAATTATTCAATTAGTCATCAGATGATTTTAAGCTGTGCTTCTATATGAATAAATACCCATTTCTGGTTACACTCAAAAAGACTCAGTAAAAAATAATCAAAAGAAAATTAAATATAAAATTATAGTTACACCTATACTTTACCAATATTCAATAATTATTTCAGAATGAAGGCTGTACCTCCAAATTTCTCAACTGCTTTCTCCACTGCACTGCTGATTTGTTGTTCATCTCTCACATCAACAACACATGGCAAGGCCTTTCCTCCAGCTGCTTTGACTACAAAGGATAAACAAAGAAACATTAAAGCATTCAAATATTAAACCTTTCATCAATATCAAACCTCTGACACAAGAGTCAAAAGAAAAAAGTACCCCATTTTCAGAAAATCAATATAAATAACTATGTCTTATAACTACTAGCAACTCTGCCCTACAGTAGGACAGACTGATGAATCCAGCTGCAGACTAGCTAGGCCAACTGTATTAAAAAACCAAAAAGGAAGGTAATTTTTTAAAATGCTATTAAAATGGGGAAGGTAATTTAAAAGACCTTTATTATGGAAAATTTCAAAAAATCTATAAAAATATAAAGAATGTATAATGAACTATCATGAATCCATCTCCTATCTTCAGTGATTGATAATGTTTTGCCAGTTATTTAATTTGTTTATCTACCCCCAATTCCATTTTGTTTTTTGCTGGTGTATTTCAAAACTAACCTCAGGCATCATTTCACTCATAATTTCTTCATATGTATTCCCCTAGCATAACCACAATACTATTAACGTAACTAACAAAACTAGCAATATCAACTGAAGCTGAAATTTAAGTCATTACTCCTGGCACAGTGCCTTGAATATAAGCACTCAATAGCTATTTGTGAACTGCAAATATTAAAATAATGACTTGTGAATTATGCAGAGAACAGTAACATGGAGTACTTTTTCAAAGTGTTCACACCATCCACCTCTCAAATTCTTTCCTCTACTTCCACTCCTCTACTCTCTGCTCCCATCCAAGAACCACTGCCCTCATGAGACATGATATTTAACGGGAGTCTCTCCCATCACTTAAAACTGCTGGGGAGAAAAATGGTTCCCAAACACTGCTGTAAGGTGACAAAATATTTCTTTAACCTGATAAAATTATTTTTAGGGTAGACTTCAGATAGATATAATTAAACTTTCCAGCAAATTCTCTATGTATTGAAACTCACTTTCTTCAGCAGCAGTATAGATTGTGCCTGCAAGTTTGGGGTGTGCCTGGGCAGTCTTTGCAGCAATGACTATATTTGCTCCATCCTTTGCTGCTTTCAAAGCAATAGCTTTGCCAATGCCACGGCTCGCGCCTGTGATGAAGACAGTACATCCTGCTAGCTTCCTACAACAGAACAAATGTGACCTTATTAGAAAGCTCAATGTTTTTATTTACTTACCAGTTTCAGGAATTCATGCACATAGTCACAAAACATGTTTCCTCCTCTATCAAACTTTCTATAAACCCTCCTCCCTCCCCATCTGATAGCTAATAACTCTACTTTACTCCCATTGTACAATGATTTACAAATTATTACAACTGCAGCGGCCAGATCTGCCATGACTTGGCAAACAAAATCTGCTCAAATGAGAAGTAAATCTTAAAGAGAAATGAGGAATTAATAAACTACATAAACGTATTTTTCTGACAGAAAAAGTGTTAACAAAGCTTATTCTTTTTTTTTAAACACTTTTTTTTAAATTTTATTTATTTAGTTATTTTATTTAGTTATTTTTGGCTGTTTTGGGTCTTCGTTTCTGTGAGAGGGCTTTCTCCAGTTGCGGCGAGCGGGGACCACTCCTCATCGCGGTGCGCGGGCCTCTCACTGTCGCGGCCTCTCTTGTTCCGGAGCACAGGCTCCAGATGCGCAGGCTCAGTAGTTGTGGCTCACGGGCCTAGTTGCTCCGTGGCATGTGGGATCTTCCCAGACCACGGCTCGAACCTGTGTCCCCTGAATTGGCAGGCAGATTCTCAACCACTTCGCCACCAGGGAAGCCCACAAAGCGTATTCTTGAAAAAATTTTTAAAAGAGCTTATTTTTGAGTGGTGGGATTATGAATAAATTGTATCATATTCTTTATATTCTTCAGGATTTTTCAAATTTTCTTCAATGAATACATACCACTTAAAAGGAATTATGTAAGAGCTAATAATTTTTTAACAGATGCTCATCATTGCTTATAATAGCCAGAGTGGAAACAACATAAATGTCCATCAACTGATGAATGGAAAAATAAAATGTGATATATACATAATACAATGGGATATATTCAGAAATAAAAAGGAGTGAAGTACTGATCTATGCTACATGGTTGAACCTTGAAAACATTATGCTAGTTGAAAGAGTCACAAAGGACCTCATATTGTATGATTCCATTTATATGAAATGTCCAGAACAGGCAAACCTATAGAGACACAAGAATTAATGTTTGCCTAGGACTGGGGGTGGGGGATTTGGGGGTTGACAGCTGAGGGGTATGGGGTTTCTTTTGGGGATGATGAAAATATTTTAAAATTGATTGTGGTAATAGTTGCACAACTCTGTGAATATACTAAAAAAATATAGTATACCACTTAATTGTATACTTTAAATGGGTAAATTGTGTGGTGTGTGAATTACATCTCAGTAATGCTGTTAAACAAACAAACGTAGAAAGATGGCAAAGAACTCAGGGTATTGTTCAAAAGATTCTGTGATCCAAATGTACTGAGGAAAGTTCTCTGTGTCCATTAAGTTTTCTACATCTACCCACCTTAACTTTTAACCTTCTAATTATTCAGTTGTTAGATGAGAAGAAAACCTGTATAAAGTCAGATAACAGTGAGGGAAACCTACTTTCTTGTTTACTTTCTAAAGGCAAATAAAAAGCTTGTTTAAGGAGAAGGATGGAGAGGACAGCAAAAGTGACAATGACAAAGAGAAAAAGGGACAGTAACCAAAGACAGGGGTAACAGATAAGTAGGCTTGTTAACAAAAGAACATAAAGCTCTTGCCAAGATCTGGAGAAATACACTCTAGAAGCAAATTAAGAGATAAAAGTGGGAGGATTTCAAAATAAGGAATAAATGGTTTAGCAAGAAAGAAGGGGAGTGGAGAAGTGAGGAAGAGACAGAGGTGTTAACTATTTTTAGTGAAATAGCAAACACAAAAAGCATATAAACTAATGTGTACAGTTTAAAGAACAAAATAAGATAAATACCAAGAAATAGAAATAGAATATTACCAACGCCCCAGAAGCCACCTGTCTATTCCTCTCTAACTATCCTTCTTCTTCCTCCCAACCCACAAAGTGACAACTACTTTATTTTTATTTATTATACAGCAGGTTCATATTAGTTATCTATTTTATACATATTAGTGTATCTATGTCAATCCCAATCTCCCAATTCATCCCACCACCATCACCCCCACTCCACTTTCCCCCTTTGTCTATATGTTTGTTCTCTACACCTGTGTCTCTATTTATGCCTTGCAAACCGATTCATCTGTAACATTTTTCTAGATTCCACGTATATGCGTTAATATACGATAGTTGTTTTTCTCTTTCCGACTTACTTCACTCTGTATGACAGTCTCTAGGTCCAGCCACGTCTCTACAAATGACCCAATTTTATTCCTTTTTATGGCTGAGTAATATTCCATTGTATATATGTACCACATCTTCTTTATCCATTCATCTGTTGATGGGCATTTAGGTTGCCCCCATGACCTGGCAAATTGTAGCGCTGCAAAGAACATTGGGGCACATGTGTCTTTTTTTTTTTTTTAATGAGCTAACTTTTAAAAATAAATTTACTTATCTACTTATTTCTGGCTGTGTTGGGTCTTTGTTGCTGTGCATGGGCTTTCTCTAGTTGCGGCGAGTGGGGCTAATCTTCACTGTGGTGCGCGGGCTTCTCACTGCAGTGGCTTCTCTTGTTGCAGAGCACGGGCTCTAGGCACACGGGCTCAGTACTTGTCGCTCGCGGGCTTGGTTGCTCCATGGCATGTGGGATCTTCCCAGACCAGGGATTGAACCCATGTCCCCTGCATTGGCAGGCGGATTCTTAACCACTGCGCCACCAGGGAAGTCCTACAAGTGTCTGGTGTTTGGGAGTGTTCTAATTTCATTCTTTTACATATACCTGTCCAGTTTTCCCAGCACCACTTATTGAAGAGGCTGTCTTCTCTCCATTCTATATTCTTGCCTCCTTTGCCAAAGGTAAGGTGACTATGTGTGCGTGGGTTTATCTCTGGGCTTTCTATCCTGTTCCATTGATCTATATTTGTTTTTGAGCCAATACCATACTGCCTTGATTACTGTAGCTTTGTAGTATAGTCTGAAGTAAGGGAGCCTGATGCCTCCAGCTCCGTTTTTCTTTCTCAAGATTACTTTGGCTATTCGGGGTCTTTTGTGTTTCCATACAAATTGTAACATTTTTTGTTCTAGTTCTGTGAAAAATGTCATTGGTAGCTTGATAGGGATCGCATTGAATCTGTAGATTGCTTTGGGTAGTATAGTCATTTTTACAATATTGATTCTTCCAATCCAAGAACATGGCATATCTCTACATCTGTTTGTGTCATCTTTGCTTTCTTTCATCAGTGTCTTATAGTTTTCTGAGTACAGGTCTTTGGCCTCCTTAGGTAGATTTATTCCTAGGTATTTTATTCTTTTTGTTGCAGTGGTGAATGGGATTGTTTCCTTAATTTCTCTTCTGATCTTTAGTTGTTAGTGTATAGGAATGCACGAGATTTCTGCACATTAATTTTGTATCCTGCAACCTTACCAAATTCATTGATTAGCTCTGGTAGTTTTCTGGTGGCACCTTTAGGGTTCTCTATGTATAGTATCATGTCATCTGCAAACAGTGACAGTTTTACTTCTTTTCCAACTTGGATTCCTTTTCTTTTTTGTCTCTGATTGCTGTGGCTAGGACTTCCAAAACTATGTTGAATAATAGTGGTGAGAGTGGACATCCTTGTCTTGTTCCTGATCATAGAGGAAATGCTTTCAGTTTTTCACCATTGAGAATGATGTTTGCTCTGGGTTTGTCATATATGGCCTTTATCATGTTGAAGTAGGTTCCCTCTATGCCCACTTTCTGGAGAGTTTTTATCATAAATGGGTGTTGAATTTTGTCAAAAGCTTTTTCTGCATCTATTGAGATGATCATGTGGTTTTTATTCTTCAATTTGTTAATATGGTGTATCACATTGATTGATTTGCATATATTGTAGAATCCTTGCATCCCTGGGGTAAATCCCACTTGATCATGGCGTATGATCCTTTTAATGTGCTGTTGGATTCTGTTTGCTAGTATTTTGTTGAGGATTTTTGTATCTATATTCATGAGTGATATTGGTCTCAAATTTTCTTTTTTTGTAGTATCTTTGTCTGGTTTTGGTATCAGCGTGATGGTGGCTTCGTAGAATGAGTTTGGGAGTGTTCTGCAATTTTTTGGAAGAGTTTGAGAAGGATGGGTGTTAGCTCTTCTCTAAATGTTTGATATAATTCACCTGTGAAGCCATCTGGTCCTGGACTTTTGTTGGAAGATTTTTAATCAGCTTCAATTTTATTACTTGTGATTGGTCTGTTCATATTTTCTATTTCTTCCTGGTTCAGTCTTGGAAGGTTATACCTTTCTAAGAATTTGTCCATTTCTTCCAGGTCATCCATTTTATTGACATAGAGTTGCTTGTACTAGTCTCTTAGGATGCTTTGTATTTCTGAGGTGTCTGTTGTAACTTCTCCTTTTTCAATTCTAATTTTATTGATTTCAGTCCTCTCCCTCTTTTTCTTGAAGAGTCTGGCTAAAGGTTTATCAATTTCGTTTATCTTCTCAAAGAACCATCTTTTACTTTTATTGGTCTTTACTATTGTTTTCTGTTTCATTTATTTCTCCTCTGATATTTATGATTTCTTTCCTTCTACTAACTTTGGGTTTTGTTTGTTCTTCTTTCTCTAGTTTCTCTAGTGACTATGTAAAGACAGACACACAAGGAGAATACCACATGATGACAGAGGCAGAGATGGGAACAAAGCAGCTACAAGCTAAGAACACAAGGACTGCCAGCTATCACCAGAAGCTAGGAAGAGGTAAGAAAGAATTCTACCCAGAATATCAGAGCATGGCCCTGCTAACAACTGGACTTCATACTTCCAGCCTCCAGAACTTTAAGAAAATAAATTTGTTTAAAGCCACTCAATTGGTGGTATTTTGTTACGGCAGCCCTAGGAAACCAACACACTCTTCCTTCTCCCCAGAAAAGAATTTCATTCTTGTCATTAGTAGATATGTATTACAAAAAAAGTACTTATTTTGAATTTCACCAATTAAAAAATACCGTGGAAATTGGTTTTCTCTCATTATACATACATCTCTTATATGTGATGTTATAGATACATCTCTTACACCTACATAATATCTCCAATTTTGCCTCTTGCCCAGGAAATCTAAAATATTTACTATCTGGACCTTTACAGATAAAGTTTGCCTAACCATGATCTGAACAATAAACTGTTTAATTTTTGCCTAATGTTGAATTTTATATAATAGATTCATACAGTATATGTTACCCTATGACTTGCTTCTTTCACAAAACATGGTTTGGAGACTTACCCATATTTTGGTGCAAATAGTTACACTTATTTTAATTAATATACAATATTTCACATATGAACATACTATAAAGTACTTATTCATTCTACTGTTTATGGACTTTGGGGATCGTTTCCAGGTTTTTTTTTTCTATTATGAACAATGGTGCTAAAAATAATCTTGTACACTTTTTCCAGTCACATGTGCATGAGTTTCTCTAGGGCATACACCTACGGGTGAAACTGCCGGATTACAGGACACAGTTGTAGATTAAACATGACCACAAATCCTTTGGCATCCCTTCCATCAAGAGAAGGAGTATATTTTCCCCTTCCCCTTGGGTCTGGGTTCACCTTATGACTTTTTTGAGCAATAGAATATGATGAAATGATATTCTGGAATTTCCAAGACCATGCTATAAAATGGCTGGTAGTTTCCATTTTCTCCTGGAAGCCAAATGCTATGCTGTAAAGAAGAGAGACAGATTATCAACTGATGAGAGGCCATGGGAGAGAGGCCCTGGAGGGTAAGAGGTCATTTAGGATGTTTCAGCCCCAGTCAAGAATCCAGCTAAAAGGAGCCATATGAATGACTTCAACTTATACTATATAGAGCAGAAAAACCCAGTCAACCCAGAGAAGTGTGAATAATAATAAAGCACTGTCATTTCAAACCATTAAGTTTTAGGGTGGTTTGTTAAAGCAATAGGTAACTGAAACACATGCTGAAGTTCAACTTTCCCAAATAATGCCAAACCTCCTTCAAAGTGGTTAATACTCCTACCAGCAGCAATATATGAGTACGAGTTCCTGCAGCTCCACACCTCCCCAACACTTGATGTCAGACATTTAAAATTTTTGACAATCTGGTACATATGAAATAGTATCTCAGTATGGTTTTAATTTACATTTCCCTTATTACTAATAAGGGTGAATACATTTTCATGTTAATAGTCACTATGTTCCTTCTTCTGAGTAATTCCTATTAATTTATTTTGCTCATCTTTCTACATGGTTGACTTTTTTCCTAATGACTCGTAAAACTCTATAAGCTTTTAAAGATTTAAAATCTTTTCATTTGTGGCTTCCTTTTCACAATTATAGTATATTTTGATGAGCAGAAATTATTTTCATATAGCAGAATTTATGAATCATTTCTTTTACAGCCAATGCTTTTGGGGTTAAGAAATCCATCTGTAACCAAAATTGTATTTTCTTCCAAAAATTTTATGGTTTATCTTTTAAATTTTTGTCTTTAATCTACATAGAATGAATTTTTGTACAGGAATTGAGGTAGGGATCCAACTACATTTTCCCCCATATGGCTAACCAACTGTCCCAGTCTGAAAAGTCCATCATTCCCACAGATCTTTAATGTCAGCTTTGTCATAGACTGAGTCTCCCTAAATATACAGATCTGTATCTAGGCTCTCTATTCTGCTCCATTTGGCTACATGGATTGCACTGTCTTAAATATAACAGCTTTCTAGGATATACTTGGACCTTTGTCTTTCCACATATATTTTAGAATCAGCTTATTTAATTGCACAAGCAAAATCAGTTGGGATTTTGATAGAAACTGTACTGAATCTAGAATTCAATGTGGGAAGAACTGACATCTTTATGACACTGAGTGCTCCAATCCATTAACATGGTATTGCTCTCTATTTCACACCTGAAACTACACAGTGTCTCTCTGTAATCAAATGTAATGTTAATTTTGGCCATCCAACCATGGTGTTATCAGATTTTTCCACTGTGTAATTACTATTCTTTCCCTTGCAACTAACAACGCAAAGATGCTTAAAGACCATTTTTAAATTTTTATTATGATGTTTTCAAATATATTCAAAAATAGAGAAAATACTAAAATAAGCTCCCATTTTTATTTAACAATTCAATAATTATCAAAATTTGAAAGTGATAATCAGAAAGCCAATCTCAGAAGTCATATAATCTCACCTATAACTGCTTCAGTATGCATTTCTAACTTTTATATAACAATATCATTATCATAACTAAAAAAATTGACAATAATTCCTCAATATCAACTAGTACCTATCCATATGCAAAGTTTAACAACTATCTCAAAAATGTCTTTTTACAGTTGGTTTGATCAAATCAGGATCCTGTCAGGACTTCACATTGCATTAATTTGTTACAGACATACCTCGAGATATTGTAAGTTCAGTTCCAAACCACTACAATAAAGTGAATATTGAAATAAAGCGAGTCACACAAATTTTTTGGTTTCCCAGTGCATATAAATGTTATGTCTACACTGTACTCTGTTAAGTGTGCAATAGTACTATGTCTAAAATAATGTACATATCTTAAATAAAAAATACTTCATTGCTAAAAAATGCTAACCATCAAAGCACGGTTGCCACAAACTTTCAGTTTGTAAAACACACAATATCTGCAAAGCACAATAAAGGTTAAAAACAATAAAACTAGGTATGCCTGTATATCTTATAAGTCTCTTTTAATCTATAACAGCTCCCCTTTCCATTTTCTTTATGCCATTTATCGGCTGAAAAATATAGATCATTTGTCCTGTAGTATAGCCCATATTCTGGATTTTGAACTTCTCATTTTTACTGCCATTGTACTGCATTTCTTGTTGATTTTTGCTTGTGTGCAGAAATCGAATTCTCCTCATTTACTTTTGTATCCTGAAAATTTGTCAAACTCTTATTAAATCTAATAATTTAGTTATACATTATTTTGGTTTTCTATGTAATCATATTATCTGCAAATAATGACAGCATTGTTTCTTTCAGTCCAATCCAAATATTTTTTCTTTCTTTCTCATGCCTTATTTACTACAGAAAGAAGAGAAGTGTTCCCAGATTGAAGGTCTGAGGTGCTAGAAGGAATAAAAGCCAAAGATATTAGTAAATTAAGTATGGAAATCTAAAAAAGTATTTATAATGATGATTATAATAATATAAATAATATAATAAATAATAGTATTTTGGAGGTTAAAAAGATAGAATTAAAATATATTGTTACAATAACATAAGTTAAAAACTGAGTGACTGAGTTCAACTTTTCTAGGTACTTGTATTGTTTGGGAAAATGGTAAAACTTTTTTACTTTAGACATTGGTAAGTTACATACATGTTAAACTTTCTAGGTTAAATACGATAAACAGAAATCCAAGACTTTAACAGTTTTTTGACAAGAATGGGATTCTGACAGAGACATGGCTTTCTGGAAGAAAAAAGGACAAGAGCCCCCAGAGCCAGTTTAGGGGATAGAAAAAGACTCCAGTAGCACTCTCGCCCGTGGCTGAGAGGAGTAAGGATCCTCATCTGTTCTTCTGTTAAAGAAGCAGACCAACAAGAGGTAGGTACACTGTATACTGTAAAACACAATAGTATTCAAATCACTACACTAATACCACTACCAATAATAAATCTACTAAGTAAAGTTCAAGATTTCTTTGCACTCTTTTTTTTTCTTTTAAAGTTATACTTTTTTTTGCATAGATGCTCCCCATTCTCCTCTCATTATTCATTTATTTGGTTGCGCTGGGTCTTAGTTGCAGCAGGCGGGCTCCTTAGTTGCGGCATGCATGTGGGATCTAGTTCCCTGACCAGGGATCAAACCTGGGTCCCCTGCATTGGGAGCGTGGAGTCTTATCCACTGCACCACCAGGGCAGTCCCTCTTTGCACTCTTTTTGTCTTTAGAGCAAATCCCTCTAAGAGTGTACAAATTACTATGTTAAAATTATTCGTGCCGCAACTAAGAAGCCTGCATGCTGCAACAAAGATCCTGCGTGCTGCAACTAAGACCTGGCGCAGCCAAAATAAATAATAAATAAATAGATAAGCAAATAAACAATCTTTAATTGGAGAGCTAAAAGTATAAAAAAGAATTAATTGAATTATTTTTCTATGTATGTTTATGTGAAAAACGACATATAGTTAAGTTCCTCTGTTTATGGTAGCATTCCATTTTAGCTTACCTCTTTCCCCTCATCTTTGACGAGGGATGTTGTAAAACATGTACATGATTTAAAAGTCAAAACTTATAAATGTGTATATTCAAAGAAGTTCAATCCCTTGCCTATAGGTAACTAGATTCCTTAATTTCTAGCTTATCCTTCTCATATTTTTGTTTTGAAAAATATGCAAACACACACACACATACATAAGACACATCATGTGTGTATGTGTGTATAATTTTCCCTTCTTTTTATACAAAAGGGAGTATGCATAGAGTGTTAAAATGATTTTTTTAAACGTGAGTATTTAGATGGAAATGTCCCAATTGTTACTTTAAAAAGCCCTATCCCTAGCAGATGCAAAGTATTATATACAGGATGGATAAACAACAAGGTTCTATATAGCACAGGGAACTATATTCAATATCCTGTGATAAACCATAATGGGAAAGAATATGAAAAAGAATGCATGTGTGTGATATATGTATAACTGAATTACTTTGCTATACAGCAGAAATAAAATAAATAAAAACAAATTTTTTAATACATTAAAAAGAAATGAGGAAGCAAAGAGAGAGAAAAAAAAAAGGTCTACCCCTTTGCCTTTGGTTTAGTTGGATTCATTCCCAGTAGGATAAAGGACATTTTCATGCTCAAGGTCTCAGGAATTGGCAGAAAGAAGGGCAAAGGCAGCTTTCCTCTTAACCTGAAGACCGGGCCTTAGTACTACTAAGGAACTCCTCCATCTGTAAAGCATTAGAACCAGAGTATAGAAGGCAAGAAAGAAAAAAGGTTCCAAATTCCTCAGTACTATTGGTAGACGCCTAAAACTTGCTGAAGTAGAGTTAACCTACACTACAATTTACCAAAATTCTCTGGGACCTCAAAATCATGGTAAATGTGATGAAACTTTTAACTGTTTTAGGAAAGAAAAACAATCACTTAAAATTCTGAGAAGAAATCCAAATGAGGCAGGAACTAGCTTTCCAAGATACTAAAGCATTTTATAAAACTAGAGCAATTAAAATAGTTTAGTACTGGTACATGAATAGACAGACCAACGTAATAGAATTTTAAAAAAGACCCCTAGATATACAAGAATTCAGAGGTGGAATTTCTAATAGAAAGAAAAAAAATAACTAGTCAGCCAATGGTGCTGGAACAACTGCACAGCCAGCCATCTGAACCATAATAAGTGCGTTTCCTAACTCACTTCCTATGCCAAAATAGTATGCAAAACAGTATTTCATTTCAGGTAGATAAAAATCTGAGTGGGGAAAAAACCCCACAGAAATACTAAAAGAATACTTAAAAATTATAAAACAAAAAACTTATTTTAAGATGGCCTTATAGCTTTGTCACAAAAACACAAAAACTTTAAAAGAACAGATTGAGGGGAATTCCCTGGCCGTCCAGTGGTTAGGACCCCGTGCTTTCACTGCCAAGGGTGCAGGTTCATCCCTGGTCAGGGAACTAAGATCCGCATGCCACAGGGTGCAGCCAAAAAAAAAAAAGAATAGACTGATAACTCTGACTTGATAAAAGGACATGTTTCTGCATGGTAAACAAATTGGATAATCAAACTCGATGCAATGAAAAAAACAGAGAAAAACATTTCTAACACATATGATATAGAACAAATATTTTTACACTAGAGAGTTTAGAGATCAACCAAAAACCTAATTGTGTAAGCCAGGCAAAGAAAAAGATACACAGCTGGCTTTAAACCAGGATTTCTCAATCTCTACACTACTAAAGACATTTTGGACAAGATAATTCTTCGTTGAAGGGGGCTATCCTGTCCATTATGTTTACCAGCATCTCTGGACTCCACCTATTAGACACCAGTAGCAACCCCCCTCAATTGTGACAATCAAAAATGTTCCCAGATATTGCCAAATGTCCTATGGGGGTCAAAATTGCTCCTTGATGAGAACTGCTGCTTTAAACATATAAAAAGATCCTCATCCTCACTCTTTGATACAAATTTTAACTATAATGAGGTGCCATTTTTTTCTCTAGTTAGATTTTTATTATCAAAACAAATATTTTTATTATCAAACATTTTGCTGTTTGCCAACGTGTTGGACTAGGAAATCTCATTCATCCTTTTGGATGTGCAATCTCTTTGGAAGGCTATTGGTATTAGCTATCAAAATTTTAATTACCTATACTCTTTGATCCAACAGCTTCATTTCCAAGAATTTATCATATGGATACACTCAAATATGTGCAAACAGGTGAATACAAGGATAATCATTGCAGCAAAGACGGAGTAACAAAAAACTAGAAATGATCTGGTATCCAATGATTGTTTGTTGGTTAAACAAACAGAACACCATGTAACTAAGGGAGGAAGATCAACATGTACTGAAAATATGTTCCAAGACATATTAGCTAAAAATACCAAGGCCCAGAAGGGACTTTGCTACTATTTTTTAAAGTGGGGTGTGTGTGTGTGTTTAGGACTCTGTACCCAAATATATTTATAAATGCACAGAATATTTTTGGAAACCTACCAGAGAGTAAGTAGGAGGCTGAAAGTTAAGGATAAGGAAACTCAACCTTCTGAGCTGTTTAAGTGTTTTGGCAACGTACCTATATGTTTCAAGCAAATTACAAAACGGACTTGGCACTCAGCTCAAAACACCCATACAGTATAGCAACAAAACAGAATGAGACGGGGGTGGAGGAGTAGTTTAACTGGTATAGAGTTTGTTTCTCAAGTCGAAAAAGTTCTGCAAATTGGTTGCACAACAATGCAAACATACTTAACACTACTTAACCAACCGTACACTTAAAAATGGCTAAGGTGGCAAATTTTTCCTTATGTGTATTTTACAACTACATATCTTTTAAAAGTGAAAAAAAGTACCCCCCAAAGATACCCATATTTTACGATTAGTTTAGTTTGTTACTAATTTGAAATCCCTTTTTAAACACCCCATTATTTTCTTCTTCCGGAATCGAGCGTTCCGAATAAGTGGAGACTCATTAAGCACACCAGTGTTCCAGTGACCTTTCACCTAGAACTCGCGGCCTTCGGCAAGGCACGCAGCTACGGCTAAACCCAAAGTGGGACCCGCCTTGGGGTCGGCGGGACACCTCACTCTGGATCCTTTACCTGTGGAAGAGATTGTAACATGACTGCCACCCTGAAGTACACAACTCTGCGTTACTTTTCACAAGTTACCGCAGATTCGAGGAACACTGTGTCCAGCGCGGACCAGCGTTCCAGACCTCGCCGGGCAGCTTCATTAACCCTCCCACCGCGGGGGCCGGGCCACCCATGCCATCCACTTCGCCCGGCGGGGTTTCTTCCCCACGGCTCCCGATTCCCCTTACCCCGTGTTGGGCAACATGACTGTTGCAGACTGGAGGCGGTGGCGACAACGGCCTCAGCGAGCGGATACTGAGAGGGTGACTTCTCCCCGCACTTGGCCCCGCCCCGAGGTCTGCGGGGAAATTGGGCGCTCCAAGAAACGGAAGGTGGCTGAGTGCGCCTGCGCACGCAGTGGGCCTCCGTGGCTCTCCGCGCTGGTTTCCGCCTCCCGCCTGCCTGGCCCCTGGAAACCGACCCTAAGCGCAAGCGCTGTGAGAGACAACTCCGCCCCGCCTCTCTTGCGGGGGCTCTACGGTGACAATTGGTCTCCAGCCCGCGGCTAGAATGCTGGACGCGTCAGCCGCTGAGTACACCTTTCCCCGGCCTGTGAAGGGTTCCTAGCCGCAGCGCTGAGTTCCTTTGCCGGGTTGGGGGCGTGGGGGGCGTTTGAGTCGTGCACCAGGGACCTTGAGGGCTGAGGTGCGGCTTCTCAGCGGACTTTGGCTCTCGGTCCCCTCGCCGTCCACGCCGGCACCTGGACGCCTGCCCAGCTGCACGCGCGCCCTCGGAGGCCCCTCTTAGGAACGCTTTTCCTGGGCAGATAAGCACTCTTCCGGCCAGCGGCGCATTTCGACTCTCCCGCGAAATCTGGACTAAAGCCGGCCGGACTATAGATAAACAGCTCTGTGGTGAGGGGCAGCTTCTGGATTAGAGATCTGCAATAGTCGCACCGAAGAACTAAATTAACTCTGATTTTTCGACTCTTAGCCAATATCTCGGCGAGGAAATTCCCAGACTCAGTGGTTGAATAAGGTGAATTCTGGGAGCCGGTATTGCTTTTGGTAGTATACCTTGGACATAACTCAGCTACTCTAATGAACTAGAGACCGGCATAATATTTTTAGGTAGACGTGAAGAAATTCTATTTTGAAGAGGTAGAGCAGGATGATGAGGTTATGTGAGTAGATAAAGTAACCTGAAAAAAAAAAAAAAGGAAAGTAACCTGGAAATAGGATATGTACTCTCTATTTTATTACAAGCCCTAAACGTCTATTTATTCATTTATATCACTTGCCAGTCTCATAGGCATTTGAATTTGAGATCTGTGATACGGTCCTTAGAGACTCCGGAGGAATTTACTTATTCAAGAAATATTAGCACCGAGTGGGTGCTGGTCACTGGAGATACAGTGGGGCAAAAAAAGGCACGTTCTCTGCTTATGTAGAAGGAACAAGGAGTAATCAATGTGGTGGGGTTTTTTTTTTTCCTTAAAGGTTATCTTCATATTTATTTATTATTTGGCCGCACTGGCCGGCATAGGGGCTCTTAGTTCCCCGACCAGGGATCAGACGTGTGCCCCCTGCAGTGGAAGCCCAGATTCTTAACCACTGGACCGCCAGGGAAGTCCCCACTAATGAGTTCTTTAGACTATTGTAAATGTTAGGTGTTTTAGAGAGTGTGTTGATAGGGACTGTTAGATGAAAAAGCTTACTCTCCACTCATTCAAGAAAGTGAAGGCAACCTACAGAATGAAAGAAAATATTTGCAAATCATATATCTGACAATGTCTAGTATCCAGAATCTATAAAGAACTTTTACAACTCAGCAACAAAAAGATGAACCTCCAATTTAAACGTGAGCAAAGGACCTCAATAGACATTTCTCCAAAGAAGATAAACGAACAAGCAAGCACATGAAAAGATGCCCAACAGCAATAGTTATTAGGGAAATACAAATCAAAACCAGCGAGATTCCACTTTACATCCACTAGGATTGCTATAATAGAAAAGATGGAAAATACTAAGTGTTGGCCAAGATGTAGAGAAATTGGAACCCTCATACATTGCTGGTGGGAATGTAAAATGGCACAGTCACTTTGGAAAACAGTTTTGCAGTTTCCCCAAAGGTTAAAGTATGGTTACCAGCTACTGGGTAGCTACCTACAAAAGAGCAATTCCACTCTTGAGTGTATAACCAAGAGAGAGGAAACTTCTTGAGAGTAACCACTAGATGGCACTGGTATTTTAAAATTCACAGTTATACAATACTACAAAATGTTAATTTATTAACAATATTGTGACGTTATAATCTGACTTGGATTAAGCCAAAAATAGCATGAGATTCCTTATAGGACGCTCATAAAGGGGAAATAAGAGGAGGCATAAATTTTAAATTCCTTAAAAAATACTTTTTATCATTAGAACAAATTGTCATAAAATAGTCAAACTTATCTTCACTTTTTGTGACTTCTAAAGTCTATCAAGGGACTCCCCTGGTGGTCCAGTGGTTAAGAATCCGCCTTCCAGTTTCGATCCCTGATCAGGGAACTGAGATCCCACATGCTGTGGGGCAACTAAGCCCTTGCGCCACAACTACTGAGCCCAAGCACCACAACAAAAGATCCCGCATGCCACAACAAAGATCCGGCGTGCCACAACTAAGACCTGGCGCAGCCAAATAAATAAATAATAAATAAATAAATACAGTCTATCAAGTTTGGGACTTCCCTGGCGGTCCAGTGGTTAGGACTCTGCGCTCTCACTGCCGAGGGTGGGGGTTTGATCCCTGGTCGGGGAACTAAGATCCCACAAGCCGCGTGGCACAGCCAAAAAAAAGCCTATTAAGTTTAATTCTCCAATTTTAAAAAGTGCTTTTCAAATACATAGGAGACTGAAAGTGCCAACTTGAGTTGCAATATCAAAGGATATGACACTGAAAACAAGTTTAATCTTACTGTCAAATTAGGACTCTTCTAACCCTGACCTTGCATAAGGGTATATTTTCTTAAAGTGTAGAATGCAGTGTAGAATTCAAATTTGTTGACCACAGCCCACATACATAAATTTCTCATCCAGACCCTGTACACGGTTTTCTATTTTATTTGAATCTATTATGTAGTACCCCGTTTTTTGGGTTTTTTTCAGTTGATCATAACCTACAAAGTTATTTCAATGCCTCATTCTTGGATCATAACCTACCATTTGGAAAACACTGCTTTAGTGTGTTGTAATTTGCCGTTGTGATTTTTCAACTTGCTTTTTAAGATATTCTAGGCTTCTTTAGTCAAATATAAAATTACTAACTGCTGGTCAAAGGCCAGCAATCCAATGTGACTAACAGCAGATGCTTTCAAGCGCATTGGAAGAGTCAGGGATCTGTTGAAACTTTCCATTCCTTTCACCCCAAGGGAAATCCTTGGGGTTTTGAGGGTGTAGCAGTTGCTTCTGACAAGGTACCAAATCTTCCCAATAGGACCCCTAACTGCACCTTTTATTGCTCAGTGAATTGTTGCCAGTCATTTAATTAGTAAATGTTGGATATTAACTTCATTGCTGTATTTTAATGTCTATATTTTTCTGATAATACATTATTCCAACAACTAAAGAAAGTGAAAGTTTCTAATATCACCCTTCATTGTTAACAGTTCGGCATGTATCCTTTAAGACTTCGAAATTTTTATATAGATTTTGATTGCTTTTAAAAAAGCATAGGGGAAATTATATATATTCTATTGTTTTGGAAACTTTTTTTGTTTTACTTAATGTATCATAAACATCTTTCCAAGTTTATACCCAAAAGTTCACCTTAACTTTTTTTTTTAATAGGTGTGTTACCAACCTGGGTCCTTGGACTCTTTAATCAATAGAAATTGGTAAGAGGCCAGAGGAGAAATTCAGGCAAGGCTTTATTGGGAGTGAAAACAAGAAACAGGTGCCCTTGCTCACTCTCCAAGGAGGGTGGGCTGGTTCCTTAAATAGAGCGAGGGTGGGGGCAGATGGTGAATCGGGCAGGAGGGGCGGCTTAGATGGTCTGCCCACCCCCGTGGTGGTGCTGTGTGCAGGGATCATGAGCAGTACCCTGCTTCTGCTCCAGGCACTTCACAAGTGGCAGTCGGTTTGTGGCCTTTTTGTAACATTGTTCTTAATCACTCCGCTGCCATGCATGCAGTTATTTTTAGTCCCTTATAGTTTCTCTGTATTCTGTTGCTGGAGGAGACATTTGTGCAGTAAAGGGTCCCACATCCCAGTTCCCAGCCTATCTTAGGTGCATAGTTTTCTTTTACATGAATGTACTCCATATTAATTTTACCATTTGTGACGGACATTTTAAGGTGTTTCAATACTGTCTATATTATAAACAATATTGCAATAAAAGCCTTTGTGTGTACATCATTGTTCACCAGTCAATGCCTTGTTTAGCAGCTGGTGTTTTCTAGTTCTGGCAAATGTGAGGTCTGCTCGGAAAGATTTTCTTAAAGTTTTTTCTTTCTTAAAGAGACCACAGAATAGATTACCTCTTTTCTTCTATTGTTATTTCTGGATGTGATGCTTGGAACAGCTGCATCTATCTTGCAACCACGAGCAGAACTAGCCTTCCCCTTTCCATAGCTCCTTCAAGGGTGAACTTTCTCCTATAACATATGAAAGAAAGTTTGGGGTTGGGGAGCAGTTGTCTCAGAACCCTCCTGAGTCTCCCACCTAGCTTTCTAATTCTCCCCCTGCTCAAAGGCACACTGTGAGTTTTCCTCACTTTGCAGCTTGGCCATCTTGTAGGATTCCAGGAAACAGTTCCCTCAGCAGACAACTGCTCCCTCTCATGAGTGCAAGTAGTGGAGTGGGTGTGTGGACCACGCCATATTCCACTTTTTTGCTCTGTTGGCTTGTTTTTTGGGATGTTTTCCTTTTTAAAAATATTTATTTACTTTTGGCTGCATTGGGTCTTTGTTGCTGTGTGTGGGCTTTCTCTAGTTGCGGTGAGCAGGGGCTACTCTTCGTTGTGGTGCATGGGCTTCTCATTGTGGTGGCTTCTGTTGCGGAGCACAGGCTC
This sequence comes from Lagenorhynchus albirostris, assembly GCF_949774975.1. Taxonomy (NCBI): domain Eukaryota; kingdom Metazoa; phylum Chordata; class Mammalia; order Artiodactyla; family Delphinidae; genus Lagenorhynchus; species Lagenorhynchus albirostris. The sequence continues at coordinate 21,528,088 of NC_083101.1, forward strand.
TAGGCGCATGGGCTTCCGTAGTTGTGGCACGTGGTCTCAGTAGTTATGGCTTGCGGGCTCTAGAGCGCAGGCTCAGTAGTTGTGGCGCATGGGCTTAGTTGCTCCGCAGCATGTGGGATCTTCCCGGACCAGGGCTCGAACCCGTGTCCCCTGCATTGGCAGGTGGATTCTTAACCACTGTGCCACCAGGGAAGCCCATTGGTTTGTTTACTACACCATCCCCACACAACTCTTTTTCAAAGAATTGAGGTTTATATGAGGGAATTACTATCTATATATCTATATCTATATAAATAATAACTTTATATAACAACTGCTATGTCAACTGCCTACCCATTACACATTCTCCACTTCTTATTAACAGTATATCTCTATTATTAGAGGTGGCAGTGTGCCCAGCAAAAGCAGTGAATCTCTCAAGCCTCCCCTGCAACTAGGGGTGTCCATGTGACCAAATTATGGCTAATGAGGTAAGCGGAAGATGTTGGGGAGGACTTTGGGAAAACTTCTTTAAAGGGCTTCCAGACATTTTGTGACCTTAAGACTGAAAGCCATATACTCACATAATAGAACAAAAAGGAGACTGGATCTTTGATGAACATGGAGTGCCATAACAGCCCTGAAACCATTACTTCTAGTCTTCTTTTGCATGATAAATAAATTTTTATCTAGTTTAAGGCACTGTTATTTTTGGTTTTCTGTTACATGCATCTGGACCTAACTCTTAAATGCAAAAGTATCAAAAGACTATAAACCACTGCAAGGGGTTCCCTCTTGAACACAGCCAAATCGCTAGCGTTGCTCCTCGTCTTCATATCTGCTTTTCTCCCTGAGAGTATCAGTTTTGTTCAAATTTCCTTCTTTAAAATTGTCTTTAATATCTCTACCCCCTTTCAGGAAATCCCATGCCCTGCTCACAGGAGTTGGTCTCATATATTAAGATCCATCCTCTTTTCCTAAGCCAAACATTTTCCCAAGCATAAATTACCCATTCTATTTAGAATATGACTTTAGCAAGAGAGTCCACGATGGGTGTAGGTGTTCCAAGTCCAATTCCCTTGGAGATATTCCCCCCTAATTCTTCCTGGGGTCCAGTAAGTGACTATTATGTCAAACACACCCACACCTCCCAAACTCAGGCATTAATTCGGAGACACAGTACTCTACTGTGAGTACACGTACTGTTTCCAAGCTGAGAAAGAGAAATATTTGATTCTTCTGTTATCAACATAGCTTCAACCCTGCTCACTATAAAGATAGCATTTGATGATTTTATATTGCAGAACAATACCAGTTATTTTTTAATCTTCTAGCTTTCAAACTGTGCCTACCAGGCATTTAAAAAAAAAAAAGACATTTGAAGTTAGCTTAAGAATCAGTCCCATAATTGAGCCATCTATCTCTTAATGGCCACTACTTTGCTACACAAATACCAAACTTTGGAATTACCCCATGTCTTTCCTCTATGCCAAATTAAATTCTTGTAGGTGTCATCCTCCTACTACCCTCTGCTAAATTAAATTCTTGGTTAAGGTCTCATACTCCTACTGCTCCAGTAGAAGACAGGCTATATGAAGACATTATCCTCTGATACAAGTAATCCTCCACCTCTAAGGGGGATGGGAAGGAGATTTGCTTTTCCAGTTACATGAGCAACATATTCTCATAGAGAAGTCCTCCAGATTGTTCTTTTGTTTTGCTTTTCTGCTACTGACCTTTTGCTTGTTTGCCTGTTCAAGGTTGAATATTTGCCTGGTGCCCTGCAGGATCATATGAAGTAAACATCTTTTAGAACCATACTGGGGAGGGAGGGCAGTAGTTCTATCCAGTCGTCTGGCATCGCAGGAACCTTTCCACTGACCTTGTAAACCATGATCAGATTTTTGCACAAGACTATTTCCACAGAGGGCAAATAAGTAAAAATAAAATAATATAATCTAACCAATCCATCTGACTCCTTGTTAAACAGTTATATCAAAAATTTTAGGGGAAAAAGAAAAAAAAATTTTAGGGGAAGGTTTCACTTAATGGCCAAAGCAAAGGCCTTGTTCTAGTCTCAAATAAAATTTATCCTGTTAAAGATATGGTCTCAGATTCCTAAGAAGGGACTATTTTGTCCCATAGAAGAACATTTACAATATTATAGGCATCTATAATATGTATCAACTTCATATATCTGTAGACAAATGGAATACCAAGGAAAGGCACATCAACTCTTATTATAGGAAGCTAACTTCAGGGCACAAGAGTTATAGGTAACAGGTTCTTGGAAAGGGGGAGAAAAAGGACTTGTCCTTTTTCTTCTACTATCCTACTCACAGCTATTCCTCCACCTCCGCTTCTTTGAAAACACTGGGGTGAATCACACATTAGTTAACTGGTTAGGAATAGGTAAGTTAAGGGAGAATCATGATAAGGGCTGGTGAAAGACAGTATTCAAGGCTGCTTGAGAAGAGTGGAAATATTTAATCAAAGTCATTAATTGTTACAAAACTTCCAGGGAAGTGAACAAAAATGAACCTAAATCAGAGAAGAAATTTCAAGTATAATGAAACTAGGAAACTGACACAACCCTACCAAAAACTATGAAGAATACCTTCCAATTTATATCCAAATTAAGGAAAGCAGTGAGATTTGACAAGCATTTCTTCTAAGTAATAACTCAGTGCCATTTTTTAGAAAGTAAATGAGATTGTCCTAAAAGTCCAGCAGTAATCTGAAATTTGAAGAAATAAGGACTGGTGACTTGGGTGGACCAGGGAAAAATTAAGAACGCCACCCTTGGGAGGTCTATTCCAAGATGGTAAATAAGGTAGAACTGGGGCTTCCCTGGTGGCACAGTGGTTGAGAGTCCGCCTGCCGATGCAGGGCACACGGGTTCGTGCCCCGGTCTGGGAAGATCCCACATGCCGCGGAGCGGCTGGGCCCGTGAGCCATGGCCGCTGAGCCTGCGCATCCGGAGCCTGTGCTCCGCAACGGGAGAGGCCACAACAGTGAGAGGCCCGCGTACAGCAAAACAAAAAACAACAAAAAAAGGTAGAACTGAAGAAGAGACAATACGACACACATTTTGGTTTTCCAGGACTCAGTTTCCTGACCCATAACTGAAACTTGGAATTTAGGGGCTGCTGAAGGGTTAATAATGACCTGCAAGACAGGTGTGCAATTGTTGACCAAAATAAACTGAGCAGAGTAAATAAACACTGATTATAAGATAAAAATCCTACAACAGGGTGCATCTCTCCAAAACACTCAAACTAAAAAAAGATTTTTTTCCTTTTATATCTTATTTCCAGTAGAAATGAGCACGTCTCATACTCAGATCTTGGTTTCTAACCCTATACGCCAATAAAAGGAACCAGGGTTCCTTGGAGAAATGACTCATTTTAGGACTGGGGCAGAAAATATACAAGATGATCCTGGAGCATCTTGTAGTGCCAGAAAGTAAGGGAGTACTCAAAACAGACCAACAAACAAACCCAAAACAAAACACCCCACATTGATGGAGGTATGTCAAAGGAGTACAGAAGTCAACTGAAAGATCTCTCAATGGCTAAAACTGAAACACTTTGAGCAACAAAATAAAGTGGTACTGGATTATAATCAAAGTATAAAATAAATATCCATGAGTTGATACTGATATAATTATATGATTGAATTAAAAATGAGGAGAAATGACAGAATTCCTGTACAGAAGAATGCAAAATAATTTCTGTAAATACAGCCTCCTCAAGGAGGTACAGAATAACTCTCCATTCCTTGAGTGTGGGCTGTACATAGTGACTTCTTTCCAAAGAGTACAGTATGAAAAGGGGAAAAAAATAACTTTACAGTGAAGAAAGCTGACAAACACCAACTCAGTCAGGTGATCAAAGTCAACATCAACTGTGATAAGCCATGTTGATAATAGGTATCCTTGATATGATGTGAGGAAATGGTACTTTTTCTCTGTAAACCTCCCCAAAACCTATAACTCTAGTCTAATTGTGAGAAAAATATAAGACAAATTGCAACTGAAGGACAGTCTACAAAATACCTAACCAGTACTCCTCAAAACTGTCAAGGTCATCAAAGAGAAGGAAAGTCTGAGAAACTGTCACAGCTAAGAGGATCCTAAGGGGATATGATGACTAAATGTAATATGGTATCTTGGATGGGATCCTGGAACGGAAAAACAACATTAGATAAAAACTAATGATATCTTAATAAAGTATGGATGATAGTTAATGACAATGTATTAATATTGGTTCATTAATTGTAACAAAGGTATCCTACTAATGTAAGATGTTAACCATAGAAACTGGGTGTAGGGCATATAAGAAGTCTCTGTACTATCTTCACAATTTTTCTGTAAATCTAAAACTGCTCTAAACAATAAAGCTTAAATAAGAACCTGCTGTAAAAAAAATGAATAAAATAAAATTCAAAACATAAAGCTTATTTAAAAATTTTTAAACCTTATAATAATGCTACATAAATTTTTAAAAACCCACCATTTTAAATGATTGGATTAATTGGAAGAAAATACAGATATCCCTAAGGCAATGGCTCTTAATGGAACTGGCATCCCAGGGAATATTTGTGAATATCTGGAAACATTCTTAGTTGTCACATTTGTGTGGGGAATGTTATTGGCATCTAGTGAATAGAGTCCAGGGATGCCACTAAACATGCTATAATACACAGAACAGTACATCCCATCCTCCCGAGAATATCCCATCCAAAATGTGCTGAGGTTGAAAAATGCTGCCCTAATTGATGAGGTTTGGGGACCTATATCAATGCTGACAGAAACAGGCTAGATTTTGTGTGTGTGTGTGTGTGTCTGTGTGTGTATGTATAAGATACATTCAAAATATGTATGATATATATGTAAATTATGAGATAATAATAAACATCTGTGAAACCATCACCCAGCTAAAGGACTGAAAATGATGAGTCATGTGCTTCTCTGGATTCCATCTCTCTGCCTCCTCCCGAGAAGTAACCATTGAGTTTTGTGTTTATCTTTCCCTTGTCATCTTTTATAAAATTGTGTGTGTGTGTGTGTGTGTGTGTGTGTGTGTGTACACAATATATTGGTTAGCTTTGCTTGGTTGTGCTTCCTTTTTAACTTTATAGAAATGGTATCTTAGTATATATAGTTTTCTCAGATTTACTTTTTTTGTTGTTTTTTGGGGTTTTTTGGCCATGCTGCGCAACATGTGGGATCTTAGTTCCCCAACCAGGTATTGAACCTGCGCCCGCAGAATGCAGAGTCTTAATCACTGCACTGCCAGGGAAGTCCCTGATTTGCTTTTTCATTCAGTATTTTGATTTATCCATAGCATTGCCTATTGTAGTTTATTCATTTTCACTGCTGTATACTATTCCATTGTGTGACTATGCCACAATTTATTTGCCCATCTCTCTTGCTGATGGACATTTGGGTTATTTGCATATCATGTTTATTATATAGAACAGTGGTGCTATGAATATTCTTTCATATGTCTCCTAGTGCACATTTCAAGTTTCTCTAGGTTATGTACATATAGGAGTGGAATTACTAAAGTGTGGATGTCTTTAAATTGAAATTATGTTTAAGAACTCATTTTCTATCCTAAAGTCATAAAGATAGTCTCCTAAATGTTATTCTAAAAGCTTAAAAATTTTGCCTTTCCTTTTTGAGTCACCTGGAGTTGCTCACTGTATGTGGGTATGAGGTTGATATCTATTAATATATTTGTAATGAGGTAGAGATAAACTTCCACTCTTTTCCCCATTGATCTAAATGCCTTCTGTGTCCTACATCAAGTTTTCATATATACCCATATCTGTTCCATTAAATAATTCGTCTATCCCTATGGCAATACTACATTTTTCTTGATTATTTGACTTTATAAATTTTAAGATTTGGTGAGGCAAATCCTCTCACATTGTTATTCTTCAAGATTGTCTTATTCTAGAAATCATTTCATCAAATTCCTGGGAATATTGCTTGGGATTGCTTTGAATCCATAGATCACTTTGGGAAACTATATCTTTACAATTTAGTGTCTTCTACTCCATACATGGTACGTCACTTCTTTAGGCTGGGACTTTACTAATACAGTTTCATTTTTCTTTCCATAAGGTATTACAGATATTGGTTAGATCTATTCCTCAGTATCTTTTATTTTTGTTTTTATACAAAATTTAATGGCATCCTTTGTGTGTGTGAGTGATAAAATGTACAGAACACAAATATTACCATTTTAACTATTTTTAAGTGTAGTTAGTTCTGTGGCAATGGGATTACCATTTCTAAGTGATATTTTCTTTTCTTTTTTTTTTTTTTTTTTTTGGCCATGCCACTCGGCTTGCAGGATCTTAGTTCCCCAACCAGGGATCGAACCCGTGCCCCCTGCAGTGGAAGCGTGGAATCCTAACCACTGGATCTCCAGGGAATTCCCTCTAAGTGATATTTTCTAATTGTTGTTGCTGGTATGTAAAATGCAACTGATTTTCATGTACTCATACCTAGACTTCTTACTAAACTCATTAATTTTAACAATTTTGACATACTTTTGGATTTTTCTATATAATTATATTAATTGCAAATAATGGGAATTTGCTTTCTCCTTTCCAATATTCACATCTTTTACTTCTGTTTCTTGTCTTACTGTACAGGAACTATGGTATAATACTGAATAGAAACTTAAGCAAAGGCCCAAAACATAAATAAAAAAAGATTGATACATTTTATTTTGCTAAAATGAAGAGACACTATAAAGAAAATGAAAAGAGAAGCCACATTCTGGAAGAAGATATCTACTATAGTTATTGCCAGGGACACCTAAAAACCAATAAGTAAACAACAATAGTCAAATAGAAAAAAATAGGTAAAATACATTACAGATATTATACTGAAGAAGATTCATGATTGGCCAGTAAAATATGACATGATATTCATTGTATTAATAATTAGAAAATGAAAATTTAGGGCACACAAGGCATTTTTAAACTCACTGGCAAAATTTTAAAATTGTACAATACCAATTGAGAGTATGAGCAATTGGATCTCTCAAACACTTGATAATAGTGGTAGTGAAAATTAATAAAATCACATTGGAAACAAAGTAAAGATGAAGATTAGCAAATTCCATGACTCTGCAATTCCACTCCTGAACATATAACCTAGCCTGTAGGACCTAGAGAAATCTCTGTAAGTGCCTCAGGAGATAGGTACAAGAATATTCAGAGAAAAAATATTTATAATAACACAATGACAACAAGGAGAAGCTAGAAACCACTCAAATATCAATCAAGAGAATGGATAAATTGTGGCATATTCTCATAGAGAAATACTGCACAGCATTGAAAATTAATGAACTACATGGAATTGATCACAGAATCATAATATTGAGTGAAAAAACAAATGGCAGAAGAATATTAAAATATTCAACCATTTATATAAAGTTCTTATGGTTTAGGAATTTGCACAAATGTCTTAAAACTATAACGAAAGCAAGGGTATAGGATTACCACTCTTTACACTGGGGTGGGAGAAAGCAGAAATGGGATTAGAAAAGGACATAAAAGGACCTTCAATTTTGCCTTTGAAATCAAGTTCTCCTTGGTGGTCATTTTATTATTATGCTTAATAATTTATGTATTAAATTATTTTGAAAAAAATTTAGACATTCAGAAAAATTGTAAAATTTCTACAGAGCATTCCTGAATACCCTCTGTCTAGCTTCCCCTAATGTTAATCTCTTGTATAACCAGAATACAATTATCAGAACTAAGAAATTAAATCACTCAATACTATTAAATAAACTACAGACTTTATTTGTGTGGTAGGCAGAATTCTAGGTTTTTCCCTCCGACAATATTCCCATTCCCTGGTTTTGTAAACACTAATTGTGGGTATGCTTGGAAGGGATTTTGCAGATGTAATTAAAGTTCCACATTAGCTGACTTTAGAAAATGGAGATTACCTGACTCAGATAACAGCCCTTAAAAGCTGAAGCTTTCTCTGGCTGATGGCAGAAAAGGAAGGCAGAAGTAGTCAGAGAAATTCAAAATACGAGAAGGACTAGCCTCACCAGTGCTGCTTTGAAAATGGAGGGGGCCACCTAAGAAGGAACACAGGTAGCCTCAAGAATCCCTGGCTGAGAGCCAGCAAGGAAACAGGGATCTTGGGTCTACATTCATGAGGAAATGGATTCTTACAACAACATGAAAGAGCTTGGAAGCTGACTCTTCCCAGACAGTCCAGATAAAAGCCTCAGCTGGCCAATTCCTTAACTTGGGCATTGTGAGACTAAGGAGAGACCCAGTCAAGCCCACGTGGGCTTCTGATCTACAGAACTTTGAGATAACAAATGTGTATTCCTTTAAGCTTCTAAATTTGCACATGGTAATTTGTTACACAACAACAGAAAACAAATATCATTTGTATTTTATCCATTTATCCACTAATGTCCCTTTTCTGTTGCAGTATCTCACATTGCATTTAGTTGTGTCTCATTAGTAACCTCCAACCTGTAACACTTCATCAGTCTTTGTCTTTCATGATACTGACGATCTTGAAGAGTGCAACAAACAAAAAATATTTTGTTGATTTCAAGTCTGTCTAGTGTTTTCTTGGGATTAGATTGAGTTATGTATTTTTGGCCAAAATACCATAGGAGCAATGTAACCTTGTCAGTGCAGTCTATCAGGAGTTCATGTCAACATGTCATATTACTGTTAATTTTAACCTTGATTGCTTAGCTAAGATGGTATCTGCTGAGTTTCTTTACTGTAAAATTACTATTTTTCTCTTTATAATTAATAAATATCTCAGGGGAGATACTTTGAGACTATGCCATCCTATTCTTAAAATTTTGCTAATTTTAGCATCCATTGGTGGATCTTGTCTGCAGCAATTATTCTAACAATGGTTTTCTATTTCCCATATTCTGTCTATGCGTGTTAATTAGAATTCATCTGTAAGGAAGAGCTATCCCTTTTCCTTCACTTATTTGTTTCTTCAACTATTTATTTGTATCAGTATTGGCTCATGGTTATTTTACTTTATGGGTTATACAATACTATTGTTATTTATTTTGTTGCTCAAACTATTTCCCTTTTGGTCACCAGGAGATCTTTCAGTAGACTCCTGTGCCCTTTTGGCATGTCCCTATCATTTTATAAGTACTTCTTTACTTTTTAGCGCCTCAAGATACTCTAGGCTCATTTAGTATTTTTGCTTCTGCAGCCCTGGAAACAATGACTTCTCTGAGGAGTCCTGGTTCTTTTTACTGGGGAACAGTATTTAGAAACTAAAATGTGGGCATAAGTTAATGATGTGTCATTGTTCGGCCTTCTCAGCAGGTAAAGCTTGGAAATATAAGTATATACACCTACCCATGCCTACACACATGTATATTTAATTGTGCTATATTGTATGTTATAGAATAGAACCAGTCCTCTGTGAGGAGGACCTTCTTAACTTAGTAAGAGTGAAGGAAAAAAAAAAAAAGAGTGGAGGGAAAGGTGCCCAACCAAATGTGGGTACTTAGCAGAATATTCAAAGTATTTTGTGAAAAGGTGTTGAGAGAAGGCATACCTTACTTGCCGGTAGTCTACTGATCTGAACCCTGACATAGTCACTCCCCCTCCACTATACCCACCAAGTAGTTGAAAGGTGAAACGAGAATATAAACCACTGATATCTAGCCCTCTAGCTGAATCAAAAGCAAAAAAAAAAAAAAAAATTCAATAATTCACAGGTAAGTGGAGAGATTTATGATCTCTCAATGACTCACACTATTCTTTAGTAAATTTAATATCAGAATAGAACTACCATCACTCAAAAATAAGGCACCCTTCCCTGCCCTACACAGACAAGGAAAAACAATTCTAGCAGAAACCCATGCCAAAAACAACAATCACAAATGAAGTAGAAGAATATAATATGTGAAAACATATGAATTGTACTTTTAAAGAAGAACAAACACGGATAAGAGGAAACCTTTGGGCAAAATACTTCTTTGCCCTATTTAGGTAATTAAACAAGGACTCCATGAAACATGAGATTTTAAAATATAGGTAAGTTGTAAGCAAAACATTCTCTGACATAAATTGTAGCAATGTTTTTTGTGGGCTGTCTCTCAAGACAAAAGAAATAAAAGCAAAAATAAACAAATCAAACTTATAAGCTTTTGCACAGCAAAGGAAACCATAAACAAAACAAAAAGACAACACAGAGAATGGAATAAAGTATTTGAAAACCATGCAACTGGCAAGGGATTAATTTCCAAAATATACAAACAGCTCATACAGCTCAATATCAAAAAAACAACAACCCAATTAAAAAATGAGCAGAAGACCTAAGTGACATTTCTCTAAAGAAGACATACAGATGGGGCTTCCCTTCCCTGGTGGCGCAGTGGTTGAGAATCCGCTTGCCAATGCAGGTGACGCGGGTTCGGGCCCTAGTCTGGGAGGATCCCAGATGCCGCGGAGCAGCTGGGCCCGTGTGCCACAATTGCTGAGCCTGCGCTCTGGAGCCCGTGAGCCACAATTGCTGAGGCTTGCGTGCCTGGGGCCTGTGCTCCGCAGCGGGGGAGGCCACCGCAATGAGAGGCCCGCTCAACGCAGCGAGGAGTGGCCCCTGCTCACCGCAATTAGAGAAAGCCTGCGTGCAGCAACCGAGACCCGCGCGCAGCAACCAAGACCCAATGCAGCCAAAAATAAATACAATAATTTTTTTTAAAGTGAATTGTTTAAAAAAAAAAAGAAGACATACAGATGGTCAACAGGCACAAGAAAAGATGTTCAACTTCGCTATTTACTAGAGAAATGCAAATCAAAACTACAGTGAGGTATCACCTCACACCAGTCAGAATGGCCATCATTAAAAAGTCTACAAATAATAAATGCTGGAGAGGGTGTGGAGAAAAGCGAACCCTCCTACATTGTTGATGGGAATGTAAACTGGTGCAGCCAGTATGGAAAACAGTATGGAGTTTCCTCAAAAAATTAAGAATAGAACTACCATATGATCCAGCAATCCCACTCCTGGGCATATATCCAGAGAAAACTCTAATTCAAAAAGATACACACACTCCAATGCCAAGACATGGAAGCAACCTAAATGTCCATCAACAGATAAATGGATAAAGAAGATGCAGTATATATACACAATGGAATATTACTCAGCCATAAAAAAATGAAATAATGCCATTTGCAGCAACATGCATGGACCTAGAGATTATCATCCTAAGTGAAGTAAATCAGAAAGAGAAAGACAAATATCATATGATAACCCTTATATGTGGAATCTAAAAAAAGTGATACAAATGAACTTTTTTATGAATCAGAAACAAACTCACAGACAGAAAACAAACCTATGGTTACCAAAGAGGAAAGGAGAAGGGATAAATTAGGAGTTTGGGATTAACAGATACATACTACTATACATAAAACAGATGAACACAAAGGCCTACTGTACAGCACAGGGAACTATATTCAGTACCTTGTAATAACCTATAATGGAAAAGAATCTGAAAAAGAATATATATATATATTTTATATATATGTATAGAATACATATGTGTGCATATATGAATCACTTTGCTGTACACTAGAAACTAACACAACATTGTAAATCAACTATACTTCAATTAAACAAATGTAAATATGGGACTTCCCTGGCAGTCCATTGGTTAAGACTCCATGCTTCCACTGTAGGGGGGTGGGTTCAATCCTGTTCGAGGAACTAAAGATCCCCACATGCCGCATGGCATGACCAAAAAAAAAAAAAATGTATGTATGTAAGACAATAATGAGATGAAAAAAGAAAAAAGCTGGCAGAGCTAGTGAAAGAATAAAGGGAAAAATTAAATTATATAATTTTAAAACATATTAAAAATAGTAAGGAATCAAATTAATACTATAGAAATCTGAGTTATAGTTGGAAAGAATAGGCTTGAGAAAATCACACAAAATATTAAGGGAAAAAAACATATGACATTAAATAAAAATAAGGAAACGATCAATCAGAGACCAATAAATAACTAGTTAGTAATGCTAAGGAAGAAAACAACAAGTTTAACACAAATTGAATACAGTAAATAATTTCCAAATCAAAAGAAAGATTGTCCCTGCCAGGTACAACCTGTATCTTGTATTCATTTAATAAGATACTGGCTACTATGTCCTAGGCATTGTTCTAGTTGCTAAGAATACATCTGCAAACAAACACACACAAATATCACTGCTTTAACTGATTTTACATTTTAGCAAAGGGAGATGAACAATAAATAAAATGAGTAAGTTATATATGTTAGAGTAAGGAGAAAAATAAAGCAGGGAGGAGGAGAGATAGTAGGGTGAGTATGCATGATTTCCCATTCCAAATAGAGTGGTCAGGAAAGGTCTTAGTGGGAAAGTGACATGTGAGGAAGGATAGGAAGGAGCAAACCATGTGGGGAAAAGCATTCCAGGAAGAGGGAACAGAAGGTACAAAGGGCTCTGAGATGGGAACCTGACTGGTCCCAACTAGGAACTACCAATCTGATGTTCAAGGAAGAGTTCGAGGCTAGAGAAAAAAATTTGGTAATCATCAGGCTACAGATGATATTTAAAACCTTGAAACTGTATCAAGAGAGTAAGTATAGTAAGAGAAGGTCAAAGACTGAGTCTTGAAAGTATCTGAATGCCATGAGTTCAGAACCAGGAAGGAAGATGGGAGTGGCCATAGAAGTACAAAAACATAACAAAAATGCAGTGTCCTGAGAACCAAGTGAAGAAAGTGTATCAGGGAGGAGGGAACTGTCAACTTCTGCAGATGGTTTGACTTAGATGAGGTCTGAGAATTGCCCATAAGATTGTTTCTAGAAAAATTAATAATGATTCAAAATAAGACATATCCTAAATAATTATCTAAATTTCAAAGATGAAGAAAAACTTTTCCAAGTATCTGCCCAAAGAAATAGTTTATACAGAAGGAAAAAGACTGGCTTCAGTCTTTTCCACCATAGTTTAATGATGCTGAAGGAGAGAAGGGCTATAGCTAGAGAGTTTTCTGGGGAGTGACTCAATAGTTCTTCATCCACTTAAGTTTTACCTTAGATAAGTAATAAAATTTGTAAGGACTCAGGAAACAGATAACCCAAGATCCCATCTAAAAAAAATCTTGAAAATTTATTCTACTAACTGGAAGATGAATTTAAAAAGCACAACACTGTCAGTTATGTCTAAATAAGTGTGATTATTTATAAAATGTAATGTGATGGTTATGACTCCATAGAAAATTTACATAATGTGAAAATAATAATTCCCTGGCAAAACTGACTATAAAGAAGGGAGAGAGTTAGTGGAGGGCTATTTTCTTTCATTTCTCAGAGTGGAGTACATCGAATTGAATACATTTTTGCTTCTGAAGTTGATGATTTAAGTATATTATTTAAAATTTAATGATAATCATTACTAGAACGAAAACTAGGTCTTCTAATTTACCCGAGGAAGTTGTCAGAATTCTGATACCAAAACTGTACAGAGAGACCACAAAAAACTCTAAAGTGATCCCATTTATTAATAGAGATATTAAAACCGTAATAAAAAATATTAGCAAAACAAATGTACCAATGTATTTTTTAAAATGTACCTTGACAGAGTAGGGTTTATTCTGTGAATGCAAAATGGCCTGACATGAAGAAATTTATGAAAATAATTTGCTGCATTAAATGAAATAAGGAGAAACGCTACACCATTATCTCACAATCATATACCCCATTACCAAGATAATTTCAAATGCCAAAATTCAACATCTACTTGATTTGTTAAATTGAATATCTACCTGATGAAATTCTTAGAAAGCTGGAAATGTCACTGAGCCAAACTTGGGTCTGCTGGCCCACATGCAATAAAGCCAATCTACCAACACTAGGTTGTGTGAGGGAAAGTGAAGCGTTTATTGCAGGGCGCCCAGCAAGGAATTTAGGACAGCTAGTGCTCAAAACACCGGAGCTCCCCGATGGGTTTCAGCAAGGCTTTTTTTTTTTTTTTTTTTTTGCGGTACGCGGGCCTCTCACCGTTGTGGCCTCTCCCGCCGCGGAGCACAGGCTCCGGACGCGCAGGCCCAGCGGCCCAGCCGCTCCGCGGCATGCAGGATCCTCCCGGACCCGGGCACGAATCCGAGTCCGCTGCACTGGCAGGCGGACCCTCAACCACTGCGCCACCAGGGAGGCCCTCAGCAAGGCATTTTTAAAGGCAAGGTGAGGGTCGGGGGTGGTCGCAGGGTCTCTGATCAGCTCGTGCACATTCTCTGAATGGTTGATGGTGAGGTAACAGGGCAGTGTCACAGGGGCCAACATTATTCATCCTTACGTGCCAGCAGGTCTGGGGGCTATGCTCATGATCATCAAGTAGTTTTCTTCCATTTGATGGTGGTTTTAGCATCTGTAAAACAACTCAGGAAATGTGCATCAGATACTAATTTTTTGGGGCCACTCGGCTTGCGGGATCTCAGTTCCCCAACAAAGGATTGAACTCCAGCCACTGCAGTGAAAGCCCCGAATCCTAACCACTTAGGTCACCAGGGAACTCCCCAAACACTATTATCTGGGTACTTCAGAGAGGAGCTAAAGCAGAGGATATGCGGGTGGGGTCTGTCCTGGAAGGGCCCATAGTGTCCTGCTCGGTTACAGAGACAGAAGAAAAGTTTCCTCTTGGTGCTAGTATACTTTTTCTTTTTAATCAATTTTTATCAGAGTATAGTTGCTTTGGTGCCAGTATACTTCTTACATCAATACTTTGTTGGTAATCTCCCTTTTTATTTTATTTTTTAATGTTTAATTTTTTTTTGGCCATGCCTTGCTGCATGCACGAGCTTAGTTCCCCAGCCAGGGATCCACACCCCCTGCAGTGGAAGTGCAGTCTTAACCACTGGAGTGCCAGGGAAGTCCCTCTCCCTTTTTATTAAAAGGAGAGATAGGCCTCTGGTCCAGAACCTTCAGTAGATAATAGTATCTAGGTAGAATTTAATAATATTTTCTGTTTTCACTGTATTTGTTTTTATTTATGACAGCTCTTATGGCAAGTGATCGTGGTTTTTCCATTTATGATAGTGATATAAAAGAAAATAATTTTAAAATAAAAATATTGAGGTAAAAAAGTGAGGTGATTTAAAGAAAAATGTTAAGTAAACAAGAGTGAAGATGGTACATGGATAGAGTAAGAATTATGGAACTGGCATTGTAATGACTCAAGTTTGAGAACTGTTTCAGGCAAATGTTTCTTAAATAGGCCTGTGACTACATTCATGGAGGTCTGAGGGTTTTCTGCAACAATGTTTCAATTTGTCACATTTGTGTTTATAACATCTAAAATATCTTATAATGATACTCCAGATCAGGTGGATAACTTTCACAACAAAGTACTACCATGTGAATTTAGAGCCAATGTTTGTATTTCTATTTGCTTTCCTACACATTAGTGCCACTTTAATTGTCTTGGGCTAATGAGAAAAGAGCAGAGAGGCTTGATATGTAGATGATGCATTTGATTCAGATAGAGGGTAAATACCATGGCATGCTAAGAAATGAAAGTACATAGAAAGTTATTGATACAACTGAGTCTTTGCCACATTGCCCACTGTCGTGAAGTTATATCCATGCTGGTATCCAGCTAATATACAAAGGTTTGGCCCTACTAGTAGTTTAAGGACATTAATTGCGAATGGTTGATACCCAATTAGTGCCAGTTACTAAATATTTTGAGCATCTCCCATCTCATTGGCCAAAGAACCTTTGCTGCAGGAGTCAGCACTATATTCACATTGTGAACAAGGATTTTCTTTTAATAGTCAAACGATTTTGTCTTCTGAAATTAATAACTGTTAACTTGGATTTCTATAGCCTTTTGAATTTTTACATTTAATTTTTAAATCTATTTTGTTTACTGTTGGGTAAGAATCTAGTCTAATGTTTCTAAATATTTAACTGCCATTATAATAAAACTAAGTCAATGCTATTTTAGTCAATGCAACTATTTCAATCAATAGTTAGAAAATTATTTTGGGTCAACTACTTAAGTATCTTTTCTTTAAAAGCAGTCCAGAGGTGTAAATTACAAGGTTACATGGATGCATCCTTTTTTTAAAAAAAACCTGTAGATTTCAATGTATGTAAATTTTACCTAAAAGAAAATAATTGAGTGGAATGGTGAAGAGTGGGTGATGTTGTAGATGAGAAAAGAATGTCAGAATATTGATGTAGAAAGTCCTAGAGTAAGACTCTTAGAAAACAAGTGAGAAGAAAGAAAACTTCATAGACACTTAAGTTGCTCATGAGAAAAATGGTCCATGAAGCAACAATGTGAAGAGGGGACAAGGCAAAAATTCTGTTATCAGTTCTCAGAAGTAGATGCCTGAGAGTAACTGTGGAAAAGTACATTCTGTGGGTTCAAATTAGGAGAAAAAAAAAGTTATTAGGAATATAGTCTGCCTTGGGTTTAGCAAGAAACACATGCTTGAAGCTGAGGGGTAGTAGGGTTAGGGGTTGCAAAATAAACAGCTTTTGATGAAGTAGTGGCTACAGAAGAATCTTAGCCCTTTACATCAAGGACACTTAGTTTGGTTCCCATACTATCAGTGGCAACAGCACCAGCTAGAAATGCAAATTACTGGGCCCCACTCCTGAAGCAGAAACAATCAATTTGTTTAACAAGCCCTCCAGCAGATTCTGATGCATGTTAAAGTTTGAGAACTACTGCTTGCTCTACACTGATAATTTTAAAATTATCAGTGATTGGTAGTTGGGGATCATTAAACAATTCCATTTATTTTTATGTTTAAAATTTTCCACAATAAAAGATTAAAAACTCAAAAAGAGAATATATTCATATATTACTTATAAAATTAAAAAGTTAAAAATTGAACATAAAAGCCACTTCCCTGGCGGTCCAGTGGTTAAGACTGTGTGCTTCCAATGCAGGGGATGCGGGCTCAATTCCTTGTCGGGGAACTAAGGTCCCACATGCCACATGGCCAAGAGATAAAAATTAAACAAACAAAAAACTAGACTAAAAAAAAAAAATTGAACATAAGGGAATTCCCTGGGGGTCCAATGGTTAGGACTCAGCGTTTTCACTGCCATGGGACTGGGTTTGATCCCTGGTTGGGGAACTAAGATCCCGCAAGCCACATGGCACGGCCAAAAAAATTGAATTTAAAATCTAAAATTGTGGTAAAGAACCATTGAAAAAAATTTTCCAATCCTCTGTGGGTTAATCCTTTTGTAAAAATACAATAAAAATAACTAAAAATTGAAATAAAAAACACAATATTAATCCACTTTTATTATTAGATTCAAGAAAAATATTTCTCTGTCAAATTGCTATGAAAGTTTCTAGACTCTTATTCTCATATTCCATTCCTACCTCGTTAGGGACTAGTTAACAATTTATAAACCAGCACCTTTTCACAGTCCTCACCAAACAAATGATTCTTGAATTATGTTCTCAAAGAATTCTGATGCTTTGTAAGCTCATAATAGTAATATGAAATAATAATTATTAATAAGTATAAACTTACTGAGCACTTACCATGTGCTAAACACTGTTTTAAGTGTTTTTCATGAATTGATCTGTTTAAACCTTCCCTAAAAGATATTAGAAAAAAGAAAAAAAAAGATATTAGAAAAGTACTATTATTATCCCCTCTTCAGGAAGCTGAAGCACAGAGAAGTTGGGTAATTTGTCCCA
Source organism: Lagenorhynchus albirostris (assembly GCF_949774975.1). Classification (NCBI taxonomy): domain Eukaryota; kingdom Metazoa; phylum Chordata; class Mammalia; order Artiodactyla; family Delphinidae; genus Lagenorhynchus; species Lagenorhynchus albirostris. The sequence goes on from NC_083101.1 coordinate 21,545,803, forward strand.
GTTCACAATTTTAGTAAGTGCTGGTTTATAAACTTTTTTTGTTTTTAAAGTTTTGTTTAAAAAATTCTGACAAATCAGGAAATGGGGGTTTAGGAGTGGTGGTGATGCAAAAGAGGGAAGCCTTGGGGTGGGGACAGGGGATTCTCAGGGGTAGGTGGCAGCAGTGTCTACTTCACCCCCAACCTGTGTGTCCTCTAAAGGGTCTATCCAATGTAGGAGGAGATGTCTATCTCATCAGAGTTCATTAATATTGACCTCAAAGTGATCCTGCCCATCATTGAGGATCTTGGCATCCTTCTCACCTGACACAAGTGTGATGCCAAGCCCTTGGTGCCAAAATGGCCTGATCTGGCCACATAATGTAGGTAGGTATCAGAATCCTCAAGAATGTTGTCACTAAAGGCAATGTTCACCTGCTCAGTGTCCATGCGTCAGCCGAATAGGTTGGTAGCCACAAGAATTCATCATTGAGAATCTTTAAACTGTTGATCCCGGGAAAGCCTCTCCTCCCAGGGGTGGCAATGGCTGGGATGGGATGTTCTCCTCCACTATGAGCTTGGCCAGGGCAATGCAATGCTGCACAGACTTCACGAAGATTTAAGATACTAAACTAGCTAGTCTGGCTCTAAGACCACTCTTTACCATACAGTACTATTCATTTCAGAGGTGTTCCTTAACCTAACTCAAACAGTGCCCCTTTCTAGTTCTTTGTTGTAGTGAATAGAATTTCCTCTCTTTTTGTGAGCATGGGCGGGAGGGTCCTCAGTTTGAAATCAGGCAGGATCAAATATACTTAAGCATCTCTGAAGAGATATGTTGTCCTCTATTTCTAAGAGATCTACTTCCAAGCGGGGCCAAGGAAACTCCTAAGTGAGAACACACCCTCAGGGTAGAGAGTAGAGTGTACCAGTCTTAAGTACAAAAGGTCAGTGCTTAAGGGGAATGATGATTCTTAAAAGAGGGTAGTGATTATCACTCGGATTGTTCTCCGGCCTTGTCCCAGACTCATGCCTAAATCTTAAAGGATTTTCTGAGAATGAAAATGGAAAGGGCTGTTTTATTAAAAACTTCTAGAGGGCTTCCCTGGTGGCGCAGTGGTTGAGAGTCCGCCTGCTGATGCAGGGCATGTGAGATCGTGCGGCTGGGCCCGTGAGCCATGGCCGCTGAGCCTGCGCGTCCGGAGCCTGTGCTCCGCAACAGGAAAACTTTGAGAGACGTTGGGACCTCGGTGATACAGTATGGTAAAAAGAAAAATTACTCTTGAAAATCCACTGCTCAATGTCCATGCCTCAGCTGAGCAACTGGGCTGGCAACTGCTACTATAGGACAGTGGCGAGAGACAGCATCTTCAGTGCAAACGTTGGAGTGCCCTGAATCAAGCACTGGCCATGCTAGCAGCTTTACATGGAAATGATTACATCAGGGCCAGGAACAGGCTGAGGAAAACGGACATAACTCATGGTGGCAGAGAGGTCAGTGAGTATGCAGGAAACACTTTCAACTCTACTCCTCAAACAGTTGGGAAGGACTCTGAAGGAAGGCTCATCATACAACAGACTGGGAAGACTCAGTGTGTGTCAGTTATTATAACCTAGTCTGCCTACTAAGTTGATAGAGCCTGAAAAATATGAATTATACACCTACACATTTTTCTTAAGCCTTTGAAGCTATTGCTTGACTACTGAACAAATAACATGTATTAAGGGAACACTTTGCAATATTTCTTTATTGTTTTATTTTGAAATAATTATAGATTCACAATAAGTTTTAAAAGAAGTACAAAGAGGTCCCATGTACTCTTCACCCAGTTTCCCCCAATGGTAATGTCTTAATAACTGTAACAAAACCAGGAAATTGACACTGGTACAATCAACAAATCTTACTCAGATTTTGCTAGTTTTATACGCACTTGTGTCTAAAGGTCTGTGCAATTTTATCATGTGTAGATTTGTATAACCTACCGCACAATCAAGCTATAGACCTGCTCCATCACCACAAACATCCCCCTTGCTACTCCCTTATAGTCACACTCATCTCCTTCTCGCTCCATATCCAACCCCCCCGCCCCCCATTTCCTAACACCTGGCAACCACTAATCTGTTTTCCATATCTGTCATTTTGTCATTTTCAGACTGTCATATAAATGCAATCATATGGTTTGTAGCCTTTTGAGTTTAGCTTTTTTCACTCAGTATAATTTCATATGTTTGTGTTTTAGCATATATATGTTAACAATTATGATTTTATATTTATCAGGGGATAAAATGATATTAAAATGTCCACCTCCCAGATTCATCAAATGGCTGGTCTTATTTCTGACTTATATTGGCATCTCTGTATTATTTTTCTGTCTTAAGAAGTCTTACCTATAAACATGAATAGGGTAATAATGCTGGTTAAATGTTAACTACCACTGCATATTGCAATGCCTTAAGGGAAATGTTCAAAGGTTACATTTTGTCCAAACATAATAATGGAAGGGGCAGGGGTGTCTCTTATCAGATGAAGGTGTTTCAGGGGAATTTCTTAGAATTTAAAAAAAAAAAGAAAAAATATTAGAATAAAAACACAGGAAGGTTAAATGCTAGAAAATTTATAAACTAAATTATTGTAACTGTCTTACTTTTCAAAAGTATAGAGCAATTAGCAAATAAAGAATGTGTTATCCTCTTTGCCATCAAGAAGCCAGTATACAGAACATAAAGCTCTCATGCAAAGCCAGGTCATGTGGGTGATATCTGATCATTCCAGAAACTCAGAAACTTCTGCTGACATTATAGAAGGCCACGGTTTTCCAATGCCATATGGATTATGGGGATAGCTAGGGTTCTAAAAGTGTTGTAGCATAACTAAATTCCATACTATCTACTGTTTTTGAATCAGAGAAACTCACAAACCTGTGGAGCTGAATCCATGAGAAGTCTTTTAAACTTATGACCAAGAGGCAGGGGAAAGGACAAGGTTTCACCTTATTTTCTGTCCTGAGTAGTTTTTTGATTATCTAGGCTTCTGTTGTAAAACTGGATGTTAAGTGTTTAGGAAATACCATATAGTTCTATTCATTTTAGTCAGGTATACTTTACACTGGAGACTTTTCAGAGTTATTGTCAGTAACATGGACAGTGAGTTTGAGATAGACTTCATGGTTATTTTTTAATATTGAAATTTATTAGTTATCTTAAGGCATTGGCTAAGAGAAATAGAACTTTTTTTAAAAAATAAAGAGTAAATTGGTTCAGCTTTTAGGGAATTATTTTGGCAATATTTATGAAATCTGAAAATGCTTATGCCCTTTGTTCTGCAATTCTGCTTCTAGCAATCTATTCCTCAGATATAATTATACGCGTGCAAAGATGTTCAGACATACATGATGTTCTCTGCAATACTGTTAATTATTTTGACTAATTAGAAACTGTAAATTTCCACTATTTTGGAAAAGGTTAAATAAAATTATGGCACATGAAATTATGAAATACTATGCAGTATTAAAAAGAATTAAGTAAATGAAAAGTACTGACATGAAAAAAAAATCTCCAGGATTTTTACGTGAGAAAAGCAAAAACCAGTGAGGGTCTTGGAAGGATGCACACACAATTGTTACACTGGTTATCGTGGGCAGTGGGTGGCTTGTGAAGAAAAATAATTATAACTTTTTAATATTTAATATTGTTTGAATTTTCCAAATGAGCATGTATGCATATTATTACTTGTGTAGCTAAAAAAAAAAAAAATTAAGGAAATTTCATCAACAGAATATATCCCCAAAACAACAATAGCAAGACCACATCAGCTATTTATCTTGCTGATATTTTTAATATCCATCTAGCAATGTAAGTTGGCAATGTTTACAACTGCAATTAGATTTAACATACAAACAGAATATATTTGACCTTTTGCAAAGTGGGATTTAGGTTAGATACAGTATTTTAAAAATGATCTCTCTGAATAAGATACCTGAGCTGTTTGAAAACTGTTTTGCCAATAAATAAATAAACTAAGGGAGGAATCCATGCAACCGCAAAGGCTGGGACCTGATTTTCTTGGATAGCCCTGCAGTGCTTGGTACAGAGTAAGTAATAAATATTAAGTGAATGATGGATGCATCGACAGTTTAAATCTTTTAGGTAGCACCCACTTTTAAAAAGCGGGAGAGTAGCAAGGACAGATGATTGAGCTTCTTGTTACTGGCTTTTCATATGAGGATGAGAGGGAGCGGCCCCCTCTTTCTACTCAGGAGGTTAAGAATTTGGTGGAGGACAGCGTTTAGTGGCTCACGTTTTGGCAATCTCCGAATTGAAAAAATCATTCAATTTCGGAACCAAACAGAATATAAAAGGGAAAAAAAGCGAGTTGCCACTAGTTATATGCTTCTAATTCTGCTCAGACTAAGAGGAAAGGGCTTTAGCGGGTGTGAAACTGTAGGCAAATCATTCTATTCATGTCTAAATTTTCATCTGAAAAACGAGAATAAGCACTCCCTCATAGGTTTTTGTTGTTGTTTTACAGGGAGAATGTGTAAACTTTTATAAAATGCTAGCAATACAGTGGCCATTCCATATTGTGCGATGAATGTTTCCCATAAATTCGATCCCACACAGTCGAGGTCGAAAGGCACTAAGAGACTAAAACTGTATAAAAACGCAAATATTCTCAAGTTCGGGGCAGTCTCTTTCCCCTCTTTCATCTTCATCCCAACCACACCTATCGAGCCGGTGAGGGTCACCGGGCGGGTGACTGGCGCTTCCTGGGGCTGCAAGGCCTGGGGCTCCGAAGACCACAGCCCGCGCCGGGCCTCCCTGCTCCGGGCCGAGCCACCAACAGCCTTGCCCACCCGGGGCAATTCCGCCGCGGTTCTGGGGCCCTCGCGGGACACTCCTACCTACTCTCCGGAGTCGGGTCCCCAACGCTTTTGCCGCCGGTAGAGGGAGGTGTCCAAGCTAGGCCGCCCCGGGCGCAGAAGCCGGAAGGCCGGCGGAGCCCGCGGGAGCGCGGGTGGGGCGGCGAAGCGGGAGGCACAAGGCGCGCGCTCCCGTGAGCGCAGGAGGGAGGCGGGGGCGGGGCGCGCGCGCCGGGGCGGGGCACCCGGAGGAGGAGTCTCAGGGCAGCCGCAGGAAGAGGGCGCCCTGGAGCCGAGCCGGAGGGCGGCTGTGGGCGGGGCCCAGGGAGGGCGTCGACGCTGAGGGGCGGGGTGAGGCGAGGCGGGGACGCGCTCGGGGGGGTGGGGAAGGCGGGGGCACGGCGGTGGCGGGAGCGTCCCTGGTCTCCGCCCCTGCTTTCCACTCTCTTTCCACCTTCGACCGGCCGGAGCTCGAGAGAAGCGCAGCTTGCCGGTACCCGGAGCCGCCCTGCTGCCGCTGCCTCCTCCCTCCGTTCGCGGTGGGCCCGTCAGTCTCCGCACTGTGCGCTCCTCCGTGTGGGCCATGGATGGGTAAGTGCTCGGCGGCCACCGGGCTGCGCTTGCCCGCTTCTTCTCGGTTCTCGGCCGGACGCGCCGGAGCGGGGGAGCCGGGTGCGGCGCCGGCGGCCCAAGGAGCGGCCCGGGCCGAGCCCGACGGCGGGGCTTCCGGGCGCCTCCTCAGGGAGTCCCGAGACCCGGAGGGGCGGTCCGCCGCAGCCTCTCCTTCCCCCTCGCGGCGCCCCCGTAATGTCCGCCTTTTCACACCCTCGCCCAAGGAAGCGGAGGAAAGCCCAGTGCACCCCGCGGGTGCCGAGGTCCGCCGAGCCTGGCCCGGCCTCCAGACACTTCCTCTCAGAAAATGGTGCGCGGCGCTGGGGGAGGCGGAGGCGGCGCTCGGGGCGGGCGTCCTCCCGCTCGGAGAGTTGCTGTTTACCGGGGAGGTGGGGCGGGCGCTGGAGCTTCCTCTGGCGGGGAGGCGAGTGGCCGCGGAGTGGCGGACGGCTAGGGCACGCGCAGGTACACGTCTGGACGGCGACCCGGTCCCGGAGCCGGGGTCCCACGCGGTCTCCGGGCTTGTGCTGGGAGCTCTGTTAACGATTACCGTACACCGGGCGTCTGGACTCGGTGACCAGGGACGCGTGCCCCTACCAACCCCCCGCCCCCCAAGAAACTTGTGAATTCCCTGCGATGTATGCAAAATATTGCATAAGTGCGATTTTCGGGGAGCTTTGAAACGCTTTAAAAGTGAATGAGGTCTGTGGCCAAAATAAAGATTTAGGATCACCGATATAAATATTTCTCTGGGGACCCAGGATTATGGGGTGGGACCAGACAGATATTTGAATGATTAAGAAAACAACTAGATTAGGATCTTGGTGAATTAGTTGAAGGTCGTAGCCTATGTGCATCAAGATCCAAAAAAAAAACCTCTATTAGAGCCTGCAAATCCACTTATTTATTTTCATTATGCACTTGAGATTTTGTTTGGCCTTTTACTTGATTTTGATGACAAGATTTCTGGAGACCTCTTGGTTGTGGAGTATACAGAACTTGCTTGAACAGTAAAGCCGCATACATGTTGCCATATAGTTGATTGTAATTGTACTCTGTAAAGACGATGGAATCTTCGAACAATTTTTGCCTTCATTAGATTTCGTTTATCCTAGTTTTATAATAAGTCTATATGATAATATATGGGATTAACTCATTTGAATGTACATTGCACACTGTTACAGACGTTAGACAAAGTGCAATTTTAGATTTCATTTGTGGTGGTGATCTCCAAAGTATTTTTAAAATTTAATTGAATATTTTTATTGTTTAATTGAAGCTTCTCTGAGAGCATTGTTGAAAACTCATTTCACACCACCTTTTTCAATTACACTTTATATGTGCGCACAATTTTACTATCCTAATTGTATAATTACGCCAATATTTCAGTTGAGAAAGGCTGTGGAAGTAGTATTTCACTATGTGTAGTGAATTGTCTTGACTAGTGGTTTGACTTGAGATATGGAAGCAGACTAGCTTTTTGTATTGGAAAATTTATAGTGATAAGAAAGAGGACTCTTGGCTTATGCATCTTGGCTGTTAAACTCTTGGGCAACTGTGAAGTGCAGACTTACTCTTTCAGATAGTGTTTAAGAAGTTAACTTTCTCTTCACCCTAAATGTGGTTTGAAAGCTAAGAATGAGTTTATTGGTTTAAATATGTGGGGCAGTAAGACATACTGGAAGGTAAGTTCGTTTGGGAGTTCAAGTAGCAGCATGATTTACTCTTTGCATCAGGACCAATACCTAGTACATATTAGACAATCTAATTTTTTATGCACAAATGTCAGTTATCACATTTAGATTTCAAACAAAATTTAAGTTTCAAAAGAAAAAATTTTAACTCTACAAGGTTATTGTTTAAAACAATTAAGTTTGCATCATTAAACAAACATAAACTTGTTTACTTTTATTAAGTAATGATGACATAGGTTATTAACAATATATAGAATTTTATTATAGCTTTCTTTTAGGAGATGAGACAAACTTAATTGAAGACAGTTTTTTGGGGGGTTGGAAGAGATGGATTTTTGCTTGGCAGAAGTATGTGGGTTTTTTACATCTTGGTGTTACGGGATATGGTTTTGAACACAGTTTATGCTTTTAGGAGGCTACTTAAATTTCTACATTCTTCCATAGCCTGAAAAGGGTCCTTTTTCATTATTTTGGATAGTTAAAAAAACAAACCACCAGTCAACATAACTTTCTAGTTCCACCTCAAATCCCAACTTTCTTTTGTGTGTGTGTGTTCATTTCCTACTGATACTTAAACACAGTTTTGATGTGGTAGAATTTTTTTTAAAGCAAATCTTTGAAAACTTTGATGTCTGAAGTTTGATGTTTGTGTTTTTAATTCTGAGAGACTGTCTTAGCTATATTTTGGTGAGCCCTTTGGGTGGTAGATGCAAATTTGCAAGTTACTGTCTATTTCTGTAAAATCCACTCACTGGTTTTGTTTCATTTAAAACTTTAAATACGATAATTCATACCAGTGTTTTAAAAGAGTGAACTTTGGTGATTTAAAGTTTTGGTTTGGGTTTGTTAAATAGAGGTAAATGGATAAACACGTACTCATTTTATTGAAGCACAACTACATTTTTCTAAATACCAAAGGAGAATTTGATTTATTATTTGTTTCTTACATTGCTATTAAAGCTTTGCTTTTACACTCTGCTGTTGCTAGACTGTCCCATCACTTTTCTTTGTATTAACATTTCACAACTCATCACATTCTTATTTTTATTATTTGTTATTATAATGCTTTTTCTTTTTTCTTTATCTTATTATCTCTGTCTTTTTAAAACTTGTTCTCTAACTTTGTTTTCCATTTTCTCTTTTTACTTTTTCCATACAGTGTTGTTACAGATCTTATAGCAGTCGGTTTAAAGGTAGGAATCTTTTAATATCCTTTCATAAGCATTTTTAAATCTTAGTTTTGGCATTTTTTTCCAATGGTGAAATCATCTCACCTGTTCATAAAATTATCTGTTTTATTGTATGATGATAATCTTTCATTTTTATTTAGCTCCAACATAAGTAGACCTGTAGCTAATTTTGGATTTTATGTGTTTATAAAGAGTGGTTACAATATTATCTTGTTTATATAAAATGTGAACAAAAAGTTTAGCCCAAAATTTCGCTTGAACTATCAGGGTATTTATTTGCTTTTGTTGTTTTAGCAGTTACATGTAACCTAGGCTCTGGTTTATTTTCCTGCCATGTCCTTTCTTTTATCTTGTCTTGGATGCATTTATGAGTAATAAAATAGTAATAGCAGCTAAAGTTTCTTCAGTTCCTATTATATAAAAGATGCTTTACATATATTTCACTAATAATTGAAACAGTTCTTCAAGGTAGGTGTTAATATTCCCATTTTAGAGATGAAAAAATAGGTTCAGAAAGTTTGTGTTCAAGGTGTGGTGCACCAGAGTTCAAACCCATGTCTTTCTGATTACAAACCTGACCTTTTTTTTCATTGTACCTCGCTGCCAGCAATGAGGGTACTGTCTAAAAGGTGAACAATGGGAGAGCTGGATAATTAATATTTTACAGTAATGATTCTTCTAAGTTATAAGTCATTTCAGTTTTATCAAAATCTTCTCATTTATTGGATTCTAAAATACAAATCGAGTTCATCAATATGAGGCTTTTAAAATATGAATGGAAGTTTTAAGATTTCTTTTAGCAATTTGGTATTTGATGCAGCTGAGTTGAGAATCTAGTTCTAGAGACCACTTACAGTTCATATTACTGTAGAAAATGGAAATAATTCATGTGTATATTATATGTATTTTATGTAAAGTTGTTTTGCTGCTTTCTGTCCATCATCTCTAGCTAACAATTTCAACACTTCTGCATTTGGTTTTATTGGATCTGATGGTGGTACTCATATTCCTAAAACATCTTAAAATATAAGCGTAAAGATAGCAGAGTTTTAGACTAACAATAGGATGTTCAAGATTAGCATAATTGGAGACTACTGCTTATACTGTCTTTTGAAGTTGGATGGAGTTAGCTTGCTTTGGCAAACTTCGAACATATTTTATGAGTTGAAAATAAATGGAGAAACCTCTTGGTGGGATATACTTTTTTTTTTTGGTAGATACTTATGTCAGTTTCTCATTTGGGAATGATACTCATAGATAGAAACCGCAGGCTTAGGCTTATGTCTTGGATCCCTTTTGGTGTCTCCGTAGGGGCCTGTGAGGGAAGGGATATTTAAAGTGAGAGTTGTTTTGGTCTTACCAGAAACATAATTTGTGATTCTAGGGTTTATCTGGGAAAAACGAATACATGAAACATTTAAAAAACTTACACTTGGGAGTTGAGGAATTATGCTTGAAGGACTGTCATGCCTGTTTTATTTTGGGGAAAAATATATCTTGATGATAGATAAGAGAAAAATTTAAATGTAAGGCTCAGGAACTAGATTTGAATATGCAATTAGGATCTCTGACTACCTGTGTTCCAGCAAGCAGTTTGGAAACAGAGATCAGATCCTACTCTGAAGAAAGGATAAGCTGATTAGTTGATTCACTTGGCAATACTGGAAATGTCTGTAAAATTATTCATTATATGAAGAAAATTCTCATAAGATTGTTCTGCTTCTTTCTTGGATCCCATCCAAGGAAGTTTAGTTACCAAGTAATAGGCCAATAAGGCTCATATTTTCTCTAGATTGTATAAACCAAAATTAGTGAATTTAAATAAGTTCTTCAAGAATGTCACTTATTTTCTTTTATTTGCTGTCTGAATATAATGACACAAGAAATAGTTTTAGCCAGTGAAAGAGTGGATTTCAGGTTATGCTCCATCAGTTGCTTTCCCGGATGCAGAAAGTAATATGGATTTTATTTTAGAGAATTGAAAATACCCTTAAATATGAAGTCCATTACCTTAGTGAAAGAAAACTGAATTGTTTTTAGAGATTAAGTGACTCACTAGAATGTGTCATGAGGGCAGGAATTTTTGATATTTCCTTCACTACTGTGTTTCCAGTGTCTGACACATAGTAAGCTCTCAGAAATGCTTGATTAATGAATGGATGCCAAATTCTCACACAGTCAATTAAGTGGCAAACTTATACTGGAGCCCAAGCCTTCTGATTTTGCTAGTGTTTCTTCTAATAGGTATATACCATGGTGAGAGAGAATTAAATTCTTTTTTTAGATTAGAATTTTCTTGAAGATGGATAAACATTTTCAGGCAGCTTAGGGCTGTGCTGTATTTGAGATTTATTTATACCTAGTTGTATACCCTGGGTGTTCTTTGCAGAGTTTGAACCTGCAGGTTCTTTGCAGGGTTTTTGAGCCTTGCCTAAATTAGGCAAAAAATTAGCTTTTGGTACTTCTCATAAAATATTTCTTTTATTTCCATATGTTATTTTGTATTCTGAAATGCTTTTAAAAACAGCGAGAATTGCTGTTCTTAATTTTCAATTCTTTTAAATAAAGAACAAACCAGGTGATGATGATTGATGCTGGGCATGTTTCAAGAACTTTATTATACCAGATAAATCAAGGCATCAGCATTGTGGGTAACGTAGCTTTTTGTGTGTGTAACTAAGTGTATTTTAAATTTCTAGTTCATACTTTAATTATTACTAGCTAGTGTATCTTAAATATTTCTCACATTCCTGGATAATTTTTCAGAATACTATAGTGGCCATTAAATGATTTTTTAAAATGATGATCTTCCATATTAAATATATTTTAGGGATTTTCTAGTTTATCTTTCTATTTTAAATGATTAGATGAGTATAGAAAAACCTAAAAATTTAGGAAGGACTATAATTGGCTTCTAATAATAATCATGCCTGTTACTATATAGGAAAAAACACTACAGTGTATTTAAATTAATTTTGAAGATTGATTTTCTGTTGCTCCACCAGGAGTTAGCAGACTACAGCCTGTGGACCAAATCCAGCTTGCCACCTGTTTTTGTAAATAGTTTTAGTGAAACACAGCCATGCTCATTTGTTTCCATATTGTCTGGATACTTTAACGATACAGTGACAGAAGGGTTATAACAGGGACCATATGACCGCAAATTCTAAAATATTTACTTTCTGACCCTTTGCAGAAAAAATGCACCTACTGCTTGCAGTGTTTGAACTACAGAAAAGGCCTTTGCCAGAAATCTTTTTTTGTTTTTTTAAACTGAGCAGTAACTTACATAGAGTGAAATGCACAGGTCTTAAGGGTACAGTGCAATAAATTTTGACAAACGTATCCCCTTGTTTCCTGTTGCCCTTTTCTAGACCCAGTCTAGGCAACTCTTGATTTCTGTCACCACAGATTTTGTGTGTGTTTGATTTTCATATAAATGAAATAAATATTAATACTCCATATATACAGCATAAGCTCTTTGATGCCTGGCTTTTACTCAGCAAAATGGATTTTTAGATTTATCTATGTTCTATGTATCAGTAGTTCTTTCTTATTTATTAACGAGAGTATTCCATTGTGTGAATATATCACAATATTTAAAAATCCATTCTCATGTTGGTGGGCATTTGGGTTCTTTTCAGATTTGAGCTATTATGAATAAAGCGACTGTAAACATTTGTGTATGTCTCTGGGTAAATGTGTGTTTCATTGTACACTATGCTTAGGAGTAAAATTGGATATGTGTATGTTTAACTTGGTTATTTTTTTAAATGTACCACTTTACACTTGGAGCTGCTTTGTATTACAGTTCAGGTTGCCCCACATCCTTGCCAACACTTTACTGTTAGGAATTCTAGTGAGTATAACTATAATGCCTAGTAGCATCTTATTGTAGTTTTAATTTCCATTGACCTGATGACTGGTGGTGGTGTGTACCGTTTCATGTGCTTATTAGCCATTCACTTACCTTCTTTTATGAATGTTAACTTTTTTGCCTATTCTTTTAAAGTGGGTTTCTTGTAGACAACATATCATTAGGTTTTTTGTTTTTTTTTTAAATCCACTCTGAGCAATCAGTCTTTTAATTGGTATATGTAGGCCATTACCATTCACGTTTCAAGGGATGATTAATTTAGTTAAATTAATAAGTACCTTGTTCATAACTGTTTGTATTCATTAGCTTGTTCTTTGTTTTTATTTTCTCCTCTTTTTTTTTTTTTTGCCTTCTCTGGTTTTAATTGAGCATTTTATATGATTCCATTTATTTCCTCTGTTAGCATCTTATACCTCTTTAAAAAAATTTTTTTAATGGTTGCAGTATACATTTACAGCTCATTTTAAGTCCACCTTCAAATAATGCTATGCTGCTTCATGTATACTGCAGGTACCTTCAACAGAGCATTTCCAATTTCTCCTTCCTGTCCCTTAGGACACTGTTATCCTTCATTTTACTTAACCATATGCAGTAATCACCCAATACATTTTTACTATTATTACTTTAAATAAACAGGCTTTTTAGATCAATTAAGAATAAGAAGTATAAAATACCTTCATTTATTCCTTGTCTTCCTTTCCATATGTAGATCTGAGTTCTGATCTACATAATTTTTCTTCTCCCCAAAGACCTTCTTTTAACATTTTTCGTAGGGCAGGTCTACTGATAATACATTTCCTTGGTTTTTGTCTGAAGAAGTCTTTATTTGTCCTTTACTTTTTTGGTGGTGGTGGGGGGGGGGGGCTTGGTTTTTTTTTTGTTGTTTTTTTTTTGGCGGTACGCGGGACTCTCACTGCTGTGGCCTCTCCCGTTGCGGAGCACAGGCTCCGGACGCGCAGGCCCAGCGGCCGTGGCTCACGGGCCCAGCCGCTCCGCGGCATGTGGGATCTTACCGGACCAGGGCATGAACCCGTGTTCCCTGCATTGGCAGGTGGACTCTCAACCACTGCGGCACCAGGGAAACCCCATCTCCTTTGCTTTTGAAGGATGCTTTTCATATAGAATTCTAGGTTGGTGGGTTTTTTTTTTCTCCATTAACTCTTTAGATATTCCACTCTACTTTCTTCCTGCTTCCATGGTTTCTGATGAGAAAGAAACCTCTGTAATTCTTATCCTTAGTCCTCTGTAGGTAAGGAGGGTTTTTTCCCTCAAGATTTTCTCTTTGTTTTTGGTTTTCTGCAGTTTGAATGATCTGCTGAAGTGCATATTTTTTGGTATTATCCTACTTGGTGTTCTCTGAGATCCTGGGTTTGTGGTTTTGGTCTCTGTCATTGATTATGGAAAGCTCTTGGTCATTCATTACTTTGAAATGTTTTTTTCTGCTTCACTCTCTCTTTTTCTCTTTCTTTTTTTTTTTTTTCCCAGTTCTTTTTTCTCTTTGCTTTTTTGTTTGGGAAGTTCCTGTTGAAATGTCTTCAAGCTCATAATTCTTTCTTCAGCCATGTCCAGTCTGTTGACGAGAGTTTGTATAAGATTGGTAGTATTTTTTCCTTAAATGTTTGATAGAATTCATCAGTGTAGCCACTTGTGGGTGCATTTTCTTTGCAGGAAGGTTTTTAATTATGAATTCAGTTTTAAAAAATAGATATTGTGCTGTTCAGATTTTTTTCTTTCATTGCATTTGGTGTGCTGTTCAGATTTTTTTCTTTCATTGCATTTGGTGTGCTGGGTTTTAATTTTCACTCAGTTCAAAGTATTTTCTACTCTTAGTGTGATTTCTCTTTTTACCTATGATTTTTTTTAAGATTTTATTTTATTTTATTATTATATTTTGTTGGTTCATTTGTTTATTTATTTATTTTTGGCTGTGTTGGGTCTTCGTTTCTGTGCGAGGGCTTTCTCCAGTTGTGGCAAGCGGGGGCCACTCTTCATCGCAGTGCACGGGCCTCTCACTGTCATGGCCTCTCTTGTTGCGGAGCACAGGCTCCAGACGTACAGGCTCAGTAGTTGTGGCTCACGGGCCTGGTTGCTCCACGGCATGTGGGATCTTCCCAGACCAGGGCTCGAACCCGTGTCTCCTCCATCGGCAGGCAGATTCTCAACTGCTGCGCCACCAGGGAAGCCCTACCTATGATTATTTATAAGCGTGATTTAATTTCTAAAGATTTTGGGGTTTTCAAAGACAAATCTTGGGATTTCTATTTTTAACTATTTTTATTTATCTTTTTGAAATTTAATTAATTAATTAATGGCTGCGTTGGGTCTTCATTGCCATGCTAGTTGCGGTTAGTGGGGGCTACTCTTCATCCTGGTGCACAGGCTTCTCATTGCAGTGGCTTCTCGTCACGGAGCACGGGCTGTAGGTGTGCGGGCTTCAGTTGTGGCACGCGGCCTCAGTAGTTGTGGCACACAGGCTTAGTTGCTCCACAGCATGTGGGATCTTCCCGGATCGGGGCTTGAACCCATGTTCCCTGCATTGGCAGGCAGATTCTTAACCACTGTGCCACCAGGGAAGTCCCTTTCTATTTTTTTAAATGCTACTTTGATTAGAGAACATGCTGTATACCATTTCACACCTTTACATTTTCTGAGGTTTGTTTTAATGTCAAGCTATAGTCTGTCTTTATGAATGTTCTATGTACACTTAAAAAAAATATATAGTTTACTTTTGTTGGGTGTAGTGCCTTATAAATGTCAATAGAATAAACTGGTTGAAGTTTCAAGTCTTCTCTAACTTTCCTGATTTTCTTTCTATTCTGTTAATTACTGAAAGGGGAGAAGAATATTGGAATTTCCATCTGTAGTTGTGGTTCTTTTATTTCTTTTTGTAGTTCTTTCAGTTTTTGCTTTATATATTTTAAAGCTCAGTTATTAGATGCATTCACATTTAGGAATGTTATATTTTCTTGATGAATTAACCTTTAAAAAAATCATTTGTAATATATATCTTTATCTAGTAATCGTTCCTGTCCTGAAATCTACTTTGTGTGATAGTAATGTAGTCATTCTAGTCATTCCAATTTTCTTATGATTAGTATTTGTGGGGTATATCGTTTTCCTGTTCCTTTTCCTTTTCTTTTAATCTGTCTGTGTTTAAGATAGGTTAAAGGATGGATGAGCCAAAGAGATAACAAATAGCAAGATGGTAGGCTTAAATCTACTTGAAGGATTAGGTTTCTAAGGACTGGCTTCTCTTGCTTTCTTTTTGTTTACTCTGATAAAAGTGAGCTATGTTATGGAGAGGCCCATTTACAGAATGAATCCTGCCAGCAACCACTTGAGTGAGCTTGGAAGTGGGACCTCCATTTCCTCTATTGAGCCTTGAGATGATTGCAGCCTGTGAGAGACTCTGAGCCAGAGGACCTAACTAAGCCATGCCCAGGTTCCTGACTCTCAGAAATTGAGTTTAAAAATTCTTGTTTTTATAAGTTGCTAGATTTTGGGGTAATTTGTTATGCATCCATTCATAACTAATACAACTATCTAACTCAAAGTAGTGAATAAATACTGAAAAATGAATAGTAAAATAGCTTATTAATGTCCAAGTAAGATCATGTAAGTGCAAATACTTTTTTGGTTGTAAATCACTGTGCATATGACTTTTTTATATTACCACATTCTCTCTCTCTCTAATAGCTTACCATAATTTATACATACTTTGATTTTTCCCTTTTAAAGGTTTTCTTTTTTCATAGTATACTAATGTGGTGAATTTCATCGATATCTTAGTTTTTTGAAACTTTAATACAAACTTACAGAAAGGTTGTAGAATAGTATAAAAACTTATATAACCATTACCCAGGTAATTCACATTTGCCCCATTTGTTTTATTATTCATTTATAGTGTTTCTCTCTTTTTCTTTATACATATGTGTATGTTACTTTCTGTAGATATACATATATCTCTCTATATTCTTTTTTTCACTTTCTGAATCATTATTTGGTTAGCATGATTGTCAGCCCAGCTTCTCCACTATATTAAGTTACTCATTTTCCCTTCGTAATTAATAGTTTGTCAAGGAGATTCCTTGAAACTTCATTGATATATTATTTTACTTTATTCTTTCACCCCTAAATACTTTAGAGTGTAATTGCCTAAAAATAAAGACATTTTACATTACTGTAGCATAATTATCAAAATCTGGAAGTTAATCTAAAATGTTTCCTCAGTCTTTTTGATTCATGATATTGACATTTTAAAAGAATATAGGCATGTTATTGTGTAGGATATCCCTTACTTTGAGTTTATCTGTTTCTTATAAATAGATTTAGGTTATGTATTTTTGCAGGAATACCACAGAAGTCATGTTCTATTCTCAGTGTATTTTATCAGAAAGCAGAGGATGTTGATTTGTCCTATAACTTGTAATGTTAACTTTGATCACTTGGTTAAAGTTGTATTTGCCAGGTTTTCTGCTGTAAATTTACTGTTTTTCTCTTTGCAACCAGTAAGTATTTTGTGGAGTGGTACTTTAAGGCCATGCTAATATTATTTTAATTCTCAAATTTTAATCTACTAGTTTTAGCATCTCTGTGATGGTTCTTGCCTTAATTCGTTATTATAATGATAGTTGCAAAGAGGTGATTTTCTAATTTTATTTTTGGAATCAAGATTTCATTCACTAGCTGCTTAAAATGAACTGATTAACTTTCATTCTTTTGCTGTTTTGTGGAACAACTTTTTTCTTCAAAGTTTAGTTGATCTCACCTGCAAAGTCATCTGGACCTGGGTTGGTAGTGGGGGATAGGGATGTCTTTGTTATTTCACTATCTTTAATTCTTATGGTGAATTCAGGTTTTTTATTCCTCTCACAGTAATTTTAGGATTTGGATTTGCTCTTTTGCTCTCAATTTTTTCTTTTTTGAGGTAATTTTTTTTTGAGTTAATAATTAACTCACATATTTTAAAATCTTCTGTTTTCTCATAAATGTATTTACAACTATAAATTTATCTTAAAGTACTAAACCTGGATCCCACAAGTTTTGGATTTGTGTTTTCATTTTTATTATATCTAAGTATTTTTATATTTTACTTATGATTCTTAAAAAATTTCCTTTTTTATTTATTTATTTTTGAAGTATCGTTGAGTTACAATGTTGTGTTAGTTTCTGGTATACAGCAAAGTGATTGTTACATATATATGTTTATTTATATATATGTATATATATTCTCTTTTTCAGATTCTTTTCCATTATAGTTTATTACAGATACTGAATATAGTTCCCTGTGCTCTACAGTAGGGCCTTTTGTTTCTCTGTTTTATATATAGTAATTTGTATCTGCCAATCCCAAACTCCTAATTTATCCCTCCCTCCTCTTTCCCCTTTGGTAACCATAAGTTTGTTTTCTTTGTCTGTGAGTCTGTTTCTGTTTCTTAAATAAGTTCATTTATATCATTTTTTAGATTCCACATGTAAGTGATATCATATGATATGTCTTTTTCTGACTTCATTTTAGTATGATAATCCCTAGGTCCATCCATGTTACTGCAAATGGCATTATTTCATTCTTTTTTATGGTTGTGTAATATTCCTATGTATATATATCACAACTTTTTTATCCATTCATCTGTTGATGGACATGTAGGTTGCTTCCATGTCTTGGCTCTTGTAAATAGTGCTGCTAGGAACATTGGGGTGCATGTATCTTTTCGAAAAAGTTTCCTTTTTAACTCCAGGATTATTTAGTGGCTTTAAAAGTTTAGTTCCCAAACATTAGCCACTCTTTTAAATTTTGTTTCTAATTTTATTGCAGAGAACATAGTATGTTCAGTATATTCCTTTGGAACATATTGAGACTTCTTTTATGAACTAATATGGGAGTTGGCAAACTATGGCCCAAGGGCTAAATAGGGCTCACTGCCATCTGTTTTTATGCATCCTGCCATCTAAAATGGTCTTTATACTTCTAAATGCTTGAAAGAAATCCAATGATTAATACTTTGTAACAGGTGAAAAATAGATGAGATTCAAATCTCAGTGTCTATAATTAAAGTTTTATTGGAACACAGCCATGCTCATTCATTTTCATATTGTCTGTGACTGCTTTTGTGAGTTATGACAGAGACTGTATGGCCCACAAAGTTTAAAATCCCTTACTATTTGGCCCTTTACATATAAAGTTTGCCAACCTGATACAATGTCTGTTTTTATAAATGTTTATTCTTAAATGGATGTCTGGTTCTGCATTCAGTGCTATTAGTTCAAGTTATTGATTGTATTTTTTTTTCTGGTCATATTTTTTATGTTTGGTCTATTACTTTCTAAGAGAAATGTATTAAAATTTCAATTCAACTGTTGATCTATCTTTTTTCCTTACATTTCATCAAGGTTTTTCTCACATTATTTTGGTTCCTGAAATCCACATATCCCTTCAGCTTCTACAGCTTCTCCATGGTTGATTTTGGAGATGGGAGTTAACAATTCATGTTAGCTTCAGACTTCAGACCAACCTATTTATTACTTAGTATGAAGTACAAAGGACAGTGGTAGCTTCAGGCTTCAGACCAACTCATTCTAGTTTCAGGCTTCAGACCCACCTATTTATTACCTAGTACAGTGAGTACAAAGGACTATCACCTAGATATGTTATTGTGAAATTTTAGAGTTCCACCGATGAAGAGATGATTCAGAAAGCTTCCAGGGAGGTGGGGGCAGAAAACAAGTCAACTTCAAAGAAATGAATGTCAGACTGGCATCTTACCAGCCCTACTATATGCTAGATGAAAATGGTGAATCTTTTCCTAATTTTCTTAGGAAAAAATAATTTTTAACCCAGAATTCTTGGCTGTCAGATGATTAGTTATGAGGATAGAATTTTCAGACATGCATAGACCCAGAAAGTTTACCTTGGTGTTTACCATCATTTAGGTAGTTGTTAAGGTTGTACTCCAGCAAAATAATAATGTGAACTAAGGGCAAGGAAGACAGAAGTTCAGGAAAAAGTTGAGCCAACCCAGATGAAAAGTGAAAAGAAGACCTTAGTTAATAGCTATTCGGAAGTCCTAGAAAGCAGTCATTCTAGATTGAAGCAGGAGAAAAGGGGGTTTTAGGAGGGAGATCTTAGGAAGAAAAATGAGGACTACATAGAATGAGTGGTGCCATGAAGAGTTTGGGGAAAATATGAAAATATGATGATAATAGTGTGAGGAAAATAGTTTTAAAATGTCACGGAAAGCAAAAATTAATGAATGAATAAATAAATAAAAATGTCTAATTATGAACCAAATTATAATGTAGCATAATGTTAAGAAATTGGTAGAGTATAATAAAGAATCCATTTGATCTTGATTCTAAGAATAGTCTTTTTCAAGTGGTTCTAAGGTTGTGACATTAGACGCGTAGAGTAAAAAGTGAAGTGTTCCAGGATTATGTTTCCTTGAACAATATTTATATAGTAATAAAAGTATAAATGCTGTTTATTGATTTTCAACTTTGAGTCAACCTTTGGACAGGACAGGAATGGACAAAGCCCAGAATGCTATTGTTGGAGGGCAGAATGTAACAAGCATACCAATAAAAGTAAAAATGAAGTTGACAGAGGGCGGGAGGGAGGGAGGGAACAGATTACTAGCCCCAAAAGCTTTCTTTCAAAATGGAGAATCAAGAGGTAATGTCAAATTGACAAAACAAGCAGTAAAGATACAAATGTAGTATTTAAAGTTCAAAGATACTTACACAAGAATTAAAATTAAGAGCATATATTTCAAACATTGAGAGAACAGAAAAAGGAATTATAAGAGATAAACTAAGTTTTCGTATTAGAGGTCAGCCAGTTTATTTTTAAAGTTGATAACTATAAGCATATTATCTAATGTTGTGGTGGCAACCATTAGAATAAGAACTGTTTAACGATTCTGTTTGGGTGGAGAGATTTGCTTTTATCATATAGACTATTTTGTAAAATTTGTTATAGTACACGTATTTGATAAAAGTAAAAATTAAATTCATGAATAAAAGTTACAAGGACAAAAGTAATTCACCAAAAAATAAATTCAACTGTGTGTATAGGGAGATCTCTCATTCACATTGTTGTCCCCCTTCTTGTCTTTTCCCCAAAGATAACAATTTTATTAGTTTTTTCTTTACCCTTCTAGTACCTTTTTAATGCAAATATAGGCAACTGTACATATTTTTTCTTCCTCTTCTAATATAAAAGACAGCATATTTCTGTGCACTGTTCTGCACTTTTTTTCTCCAAAACAGGAAATCTTCATTCAAGAGAGGACTCCTGTGAGTCCTGAGGAGTTGTATAGCAGTTTTAGGTGAAAGAAGAAATAGCCACATCCATAACTAGTCATAGATTTCGAGATCTCTCTTAATTATTGATAGGATAAATAGGCAGAACATCAACATTCTGTTCACCAGTACTGCTTTTGCCTCCCTCTCCCAGATTAAAAAAATGCATTTTATCCCTATCCTGCTGGGTATCAGTATATAAGAAGTCATTTTAAAAGGAAACTTTGCATATCTATTATAATATTAGACTAATTTTACAGAAGAAAAAAACCTGTGGTGTTACTGTAACATGATACCCTAGGTCAAACTTAATACCCTAGTGACAGGGGCTGGATTCAAACAAAGGTTTGTTTCCAAAACCCATGCTCTGTTTTTTACCCCTTTGTGTCTATTGGTTTTAGGAAAACTAATATTCCAGATAGTATTTGGTTAATAAGCTCCATTATTTTTGGACGTTGGTTTGTTCTCGGATAAAAATAGTATACCATTGTGTTAGAGATGGAAGCATAGCTTACAGTCTGCTGAAGCAGTGAAATATACTTGTAGTTTCACTAAGGTGAAGGGGAGATTGGAGTACAACCCTGTTTTGTTTTGTTTTTTAATTAATTAATTTTAGACTGGGTTGGGTCTTTGTTGCTGCGCACAGGCTTTCTCTAGTTGCGGTGAGCGGGGACTACTCTTCATTGCAGTGCACGGGCTTCTCATTGCAGTGGCTTCTCATTGTGGAGCACGGGCTCTAGGCGTGAGGGCTTCAGTAGCTGTGGCATGCAGGCTCGGTAGGTGTGGCTCGTGGACTCTAGAGCTCAGGCTCAGTAGTTGTGGCGCACAGGCTTAGTTGCACCGCGGCATGTGGGATCTTCCCGGACCAGGGCTCGAACCCGGGTCCCCTGCATTGGCAGGCGGATTCTTAACCACTGCGCCACCAGGGAAGTCCCACAACCCTGTTTTTGTGATGCGTTGGAATTCCATCTGTTGAGACTCATAGCCATTCACTCTGCTCTTTCTCAACTAAAGTAACATGAAAACTAGCCTATGTTCATACAGTGTGGCTATTATAAAATTCAGAGGTGCTTTCAGATCATTAAATGGTGCAAGAAGGAATTTTAAATTAAAAAAATTTTAAAACATTTTTGCAATGATAAATATGTTCCGTAGAATTGACCAAAAATTCCCATGAAATATATTTGATTGAAAGACCCAGGTATGGAGCTTAAAACAAATGTTGGCAAAATTTTTAAAGTTCATTTTTTTTTCAAAATGAAAATAGCCCATTTCCCTTTGATTAAGTAATGTTTAAACACAAGTGTAAAGGAGAAGGTAAAAGCTAGAAATAATAATTCCTGCTAAAATTTAGGTGAGTTTTCTTTTAGACCTTTTCATATGTTCACAGTATATGTGCATATTTATTATTAACTTGCTTTACAAAAATGGAAACATAATACATGTTATAACTAATTTATATGGCTTAAAAAATGAACAATATCTTGTGAGTTTATATCAGGTTGATAAGCTGGTCCTTTATCATTTTAGTAA
Organism: Lagenorhynchus albirostris; assembly: GCF_949774975.1. Taxonomy (NCBI): domain Eukaryota; kingdom Metazoa; phylum Chordata; class Mammalia; order Artiodactyla; family Delphinidae; genus Lagenorhynchus; species Lagenorhynchus albirostris. The sequence continues at coordinate 21,567,844 of NC_083101.1, forward strand.
CCATCTAGTATTTCATTGCATGGATCTGTTGTAACTCATGTAACTAATCTCTTATTTATGAACGTAGTGGTGGTTTAATATTTTAGTAGTTTAGTATAGCAGTTAAAAGCATAGACTCTGAAATTGGCCTGCCTGGGTTTGAATCCTGACCCCAGCTCTTTATTTGTAGTGTAATTTATATAAGCTACTTAACTCATTTATGCCTTATTTTTCTCATTCACAAAATGTTAATAGGCTTTCCAACTCTTTGTTATGAGAATCTAAAAAATTGTTAGAATTTGTTTATGAATGTGTGAGAAGAGGGAAGTTTCAATGATAGGCTTAATTTAAAAATTTGTACGTTTATATGTATTTCAGAAAATAGGTGTCAATATAATATTACTCTAGGGCAGTAAGTTATTAAGTATGACAACTAACCAAAACCCAGACCTTGTAATTTTTATGGGACATAGCTATGCTTTCCAGAATTCAGGTGATCACAGGACACCTTTGTTAGAAATAACATTTATTTATAAGCAGTTTTATGACCAGAATTGTGTCTTTTTCTGCAGCTGTATTGGAAGAGGAAGTTTTATTCTTGCCTTACAGAGATTTTTTTCACAAGCAGTTTAATAGTGCCTGTGGTTTCAAAGTTAAGCACTAATATTCCATTAGTTACAACCTTGAGGGGGAAAAAGAGAGTTGAAAGAGGTTTAGAACTTAAAATGTGGAAAGGAAAAGGATAGAACTAGTATTTTTAATGAATGAGCAATGAGATGTAATATTTTGAACCAACACTGATCACCATAGTATTGCTTAATGCTTAGCATTTTATGACGATTTGATAGTTCATTGATTCTAAGGCCCCCCGCTTTTTTTCCCATATTAACATTTCTGACATCAGGGTGCATCTTAGTGTTGATAATGTACTACTATTTGGTTGACAGCACTTTTTCTTTCTGGATATTAGATAAAATTATGGGGTCTTACACTTGAAGCCTTCTTAGATTACATGAAATATGTTTGATAAAGCACATAGAACAGTACTGGCACATATTAAACAGTCAGTATTAGCTATCTTTGTATTTGTTTATTTTGTTCTTGTAAAGGATGATTACATGTACATATCTGCACATACAGTTCTAACATAAAATAATGTCTAGATGTGGAATAAATGAATCAAAGGATTGGCATAAGATATTGAGAGGAAATTTGTTTATTAGACTGGAGAGCAACAGGTATGTCAGGTGAAAAATAAACCAGGCCTAGATTTTAATTGTACCAGCTACCCTCTCTGACCTATGTCGAATAATATAACCTCTGATTCTTTGAGGGATAATAATACCTACTTTGCAGAGTTGTGAGAATTGGAGAATACGTATAGTAAAACCTTTAAAATATCTGTTCACTGACTATAGGACAGAATATTTTACATTTAGGCCTATTTGGGATATCCAGGACATCTTTGACTTCTTTTTCTCTCACTCCATGTCTAATTATTAGCAAATCTTTCTAAGTGTATTCATAATTCAACCACTCTCCCCAGTAACACTCCCTTTGCCCCTCATCTGCATTATCACCATAGCTTCCTACTGGAGTCTCTGCATCTTCCTCTGCTTCATTACAAACTGTTCTCAACACTGCAGCCAGAGTGATTGTTTAAAAAGTAAATCAGGGCTTCCCTGGTGGCGCAGTGGTTAAGAATCTGCCTGCCAATGCAGGGGGCCCGGGTTCGAGCCCTAGTCCGGGAAGATCCCATGTGCCGCGGAGCAACTAAGCCCGTGCGCCACAACTACTGAGCCTGTGCTCTAGAGCCTTTGAGCCACATCTACTGAGCTTGTGTGCTGCAACTACTGAAGCCTGCGCGCCTAAGGCCTGTGCTCCGCAACAAGAGAAGCCACAGCAATGAGAAGCCTGCGCACTGCAATGAAGAGTAGCCCCTGCTCTCCACAACGCGGCAGTGAAGACCCAACCCAGCCAAAAATAAATAAATAAAATAAATTTTAAAAAAGTAAATCAGATCATGTCACTTACCTATTCACAACTCTTTGTCCCTCGTTTCACTCAGTAACATATTTTAGAATGGCTTTCAAGGCACCACATGCTATGACATACCCTCCTTGTCTCTTTAGTTTTCTTCTCTCCTTGCTCACACTCTTTCAGTCACAGTTGGCCTCCTCACTGTTTTCTAGAACATGCAAGGCATTCTATCTCAGTTTCCTCGACCTACACAACATTCTTCCCTCAGATGCCTATATAGCTTACTCCTTACCTCCTTAAGACTACACTTAAATGTTACTTGCTCTTAAATCTTTCCTTGACCACTCTATTTAAAAATCACAGTTCTCCTCTTTACCCCTCGTTGCTCCTTATCCTGCTTTTTAAAAAGCATTATGACTTTAAAACATACTACACAATTTTCTTAATTTGATTGTTACGTGTTTCCTTCTGCAAGATTGTAAACTCCACATGATAAGGGCAGGAATTTTTGTCTGTTCACTGGGATTTTCCCCAGTGCTTAAAGACCCTGGCATATAGTTTGGTGCTCAGCAAATATTTGTTGGATCTGTTGAGTGAATGAATATTATTGCTAAAACACTTTTACATATTGAAGTCAATATGTATGATCTATGCCTATATAGTAGGAACTAAATAAATATTCAAATGAGTGGCATTTGATTGGACGTCATGAAATAGAAGGCTTTTGGAGGAATAATTTTGCTAGTCATTAAAAAAAGTGTTACTATTTATTGCTAAGATGTCCATATAAAATGAAGACAATAAAAACCATTTTATTGTCATAAATGGGATTGTAAACATTGTCACAGCTGTATATTTGAAGAATTTACCCCATCTTTACCACCTTGTTTATTCTCATTGTCTTAAAATCTCAACAGTGGCAGCTTTGGAAAGGAAAATGTCACAAACAAACAATTTGGTAACTATTCTTTTTTTAGGGTAACTGTTCTTTAAGAAATATGTTTAGAGATAATCACATTATTTAGTAGATGAGAGTGTTGATGGGGCCACAGAGTTTGTGGGGATATGACCTCCAAGTCACATGTGAGGCTTTGGGGTTTGGGTGTGTTTAGAGCAATAGGAGCTGTGAATAGGTGAATGTTAACAAAAACCTAAATGTTAAAAAAAAAAACTTGGAGTTATCACTTACTGCCTCACAATTACTCTGAAACCTTTACTGAATATTCAGTTTATTCCCTTGTCTTTATAATTATTACTCTTTTTTAAGCAAAAATATTTTGAACACAGATTCCATTTCATTATTAGGTCCTGTAGAGGGGGATATAAAGGTGAGTTATCAGCAAGTGTATATAGTATGGTGAGACTCTACATAGTAATATGTTTTTCTGTTTATGGAAAAACATAGTAACAGAGCAGGATCAACATGAGTTTTCTGTTCTGTGAAGTGTTTACAAAGGGTCACTAGACCTTTTGCTAGAAATTTTACAGAGGGGGCTACCTTAGCTTTAAGGTAGGACTTGAATATTAATTTCAGTATTTAAGTTTCTTTTATTTAAAAAAGATCTGGAAAATTGTGAAGTTTTTTTGATAGCTCCTTTTTTATGGTCATAGTATCTTGGTAGACTAAAACAAATGATGTCTTATTCTTGAATTTCATGTGCATTTTAGGTATGGTCTGAAGTTTAACCATGAGTTAATGGTTTATTTTCAGAATCTTCCTTACATGTTATTTTACTGGCTGTTTCTCAGTTGTGTGGATTGCCTTTTATTATATTAATAATCTCACTTTAATGCTAAATAAAACCACTTCCCATCAAATTTGATAATAAAACACTTTGTGCTGCTTAATGACAGTATTCTTTTGCTTTGTTGGCCCAGTGTATTTAATTATTCTTTAGCAGGAGAGAGCTTCAGTAATTGATACTTGAGGCAGTGAAGCTGACTGGTGTATTGACTTAGCCAGAGAGCTAACAAGTCCACAGAACAACTGTTGCACTTATGTAAATTTACTGTGTTTCTAAGGAGACTGTTGATCCAGTATTGTTCATGCCCCACCCCCACCCCATGATGTCTTCATGATTTGGTTTGTTAAAGCCTTTTTGTTTAATGTTAATTTGTTTACCTGTGGTACAGAGTCTTTTCTTTCACTTTTTAACAATTTCCTTATGTTGATCATCTGTAGTCACTCATCCAAATAAGCTTTCCATCATTTTTTTTTTAGAGTCTTCATTCTGCTTATCTTCCATCTATCTCTTAAACTATAATCTCTTATCATAGCCATCAGACCTTTTGAGAGTGAGGTGGAATAAAATGTGCCCCTTTGGCATGTTGATTATTTTGAATTAAAGCTACTTAATAAACAGCCAGGGACTTCCTTGGTGGTCCAGTGGCTAAGACTCAGCGCTCCCAATGCAGGGGGCCTGACTTCAGTCCCTGGTCAGGGAACTAGATCCCCCATGCCGCAACTAAACATCCCCCATGCCGCAACTAAAAGATCCTGCATGCCTGCAAGTAAAAGATCCTGCATGCCGCAACTAAAGATCCCAACGTGCCACAACTAAGACCCGGCGCAGCCAAATAAATATATAAATAAATAAATATTTTTTTAAAAAAAGAGGAAAGAAACAGCTGGTGCAAGAAGGACACTGACCCTCCTTGGTCCCCCTGAGAACAGGAAATAAATCTCTTAAGTGAAAGTATCCTCCTTATACTAGGAGAGTAGAAGGCATCCTTATCACCAGAGATAGGAAATTCAAGGCAGAGAAGGGTGACTAAACAAACTTTGTTACTTCTTTATTAATTTGCTACCCCAAGCCCAGCAGACCCTTTGTTTTGTCAAATCTTCACAAATAATTGTTTCTTTGTCTAAAAGGTATAAAAACTGCATGCTTTTGTCACTTCTTAGAGTCTCATATCTTTATGAGCTCCTGTATGTATGAAATTAAATTTTGTTTTTCTCCTGTTATTCTGTCTCATGTCAGCTTAATTATTAGACCAGCCAAAGAACCTAAAAGGGAAGAAGGCAAAAGTTTTCCTCCCCTACTAGACAGATACTCAGTTTTACCTAGGTCTGCATTGCTTTTCCTTGACTATAATAGAAAATTACTTTTCAGACACTTAGGATATAACTGTTAAGCAAGTAGTCTGTAATTATAGGCAGTGATGTGTTTTCAGGAGAAAGAATTTATGTCTAGGAAAGAAAAGTTTTGTTTTTTTTAAAGAAGGGAATCTTTAAAGTAACAGAACTGATTGTGTTTTTCTCACTTTTTACAAAGCTTACAAAGTAATATGACTCCTGGGATTTGAGCTTTATGATATTTAAAAACCTTTATTTTCTGTAATCTGAAAATGAATCCTTGGGGGAAAAAAGCTTAGCCAGTAAATTTTCATTATCAGAATTTTTTTTTATGACTGCATTTTCAAAGGTAAGCTCTTTTTTCTTTCTTTTGTTTATCATATCCTGAAATTATTAGGGTCCAAAAGTTACCAGTTTTTTTAAAGTATCATAATTATTTGAGATATGTGTTGTTTATTCTGTATGTTAAATGGTAAACCCCATCTCTGATATGAAACAATTTCCAGATATGAAACTTTTGGATCAAATATTTTAATTTTTCTTATTGTGTAATAAGACAATAAAAATAAAAATAGGCATTCCATCACTTCACTGGATACTATAGAGTTTGCTTTATTCATGCATTATTCTACACATATTCTTTTTGAAAGTTCTTCCTGTTACTATTGAAAGATCTAGTAGAATTATCAAACTTAAATGATTTTATTTTGAAGGCTCTGTAATAACCATTTCCTTATTATAATAGTTTATATTTTGTGTAGAAACATTGAATGTGACAGTTAAGATGTTGCATTAATTTACTTAGTATGCCATGTAAATTTAAGTTAGTTTTTCCAGTTTTTCTGTGTTTGACTATTTGATCACATTTTTAGACTAAATTTTTCTTTTACACTTAGAAATCCAAATGGTGACTTAGAGGTGAAGAATAAAGGTTTAGAAAAATCTGTTAAATGAATAGTTTTATTATATGTGCTCTACTGATTCATCATTTTTCCATGAGAGGAATTAGGCCAACTGTGAAGTTAGGGAACACAGTCCACAAAAGACTCCCCTCACTTCTGACAGAAATTGTAAGTCCTGGGGGTTTCCAAAACCACCCTCTGGTCCCATAATTTGCTAGAAGAACTTACAGAACTCACTGAAAGCTTTTGTACTCTTCATTACTGGTTATTACAGGGAAAGGATATAGATTTGAATCAGCCAAGGGAAGGAACACATAGGGCAGAAGTCTGGGGAAGTATCAAACACAGAGCTTCCTTTGTCTTCTCCCTATGGTGTCAGGACACATTACTTTCCCAGCATCAGTGTGTGACAGTACTCATGGAGTCAAACCGGGATGCTTACCGTGCTTTGGTGATTACATTTTTATTGAGGGGCTCCTTTATGTAAGCATACTTGATTGCTCTTGAGGCTGATCTTAGTTAAGTCTCCTCTAGCCCCTCCAGGCGTGTCCTGACTCTAAGACTGTCTGGTGACCCAAAGCCCCTCGAGTTAAAAAAAAAAGACACTTTCTCAGGCATGACCTTACAGGGGGTTTAGAGATTACCTCCCAGAAGGAGGGGGCAAAAGCCAGACCTCTCTTTGAACAGGGTTAAATTCTTTGCAGACTGTGAGCCAAACTCTGAGTAGTATTAAAAGTGTCCAGAATTAGAGTCATGTGCCAACTCTAACAATATTTGAAAGACCTCTATAGAAGTAAAAATGCTTCTTAGTAGTCATTTGTAGTGTAGTAGGAACTTGAAGTTACTATATACTGTTAAGCAGAAATTTGAGATTTCTTGCAGTTTTACCATCTTTTACCTTCACTCAAAAAGAAAAAAATTGTTTCTTTTACTTCTTAATATTTATTCTATGGATAGAACATAAAATATGGAAAATGCTATATTCTAAATTAATACAGCATAACTTATGGTATCAATAAATTACAAGTGATGCTAATATTTAGTAATAGGGGAATAGTTAGTATGCAATTATAGAATTTTAAGAATCCATTAAAAATAATTATGGAGACTGTAACAAGGTGACAAAAGCTTATCAGTTAAAAGGATTACAGAGAGGAACATAGATTCATATTATAACTTTGTACAGTGCATGTTACGATAAAACAGGGGGCTTACCTGGTGGCGCAGTGGTTGAGAGTCCGCCTGCCCATGCAGGGGACACAGGTTCGTGCCTTGGTCCAGGAGGATCCTACATGCCGCAGAGTGGCTAGGCCCATGAGCCATGGCCACTGAGCCTGCTCACCTGGAGCCTGTGCTCTGCAACGGGAGAGGCCACAACAGTGAGAGGCCCGCGTACTGCAAAAAAAAAAAAAAAAAAAGATAGAACTATCAAAATGAAAAATGATCTAGCTAATTAATATCTACAGATCTTTTCCTGAGATAATTGGATAAGTATGCAAAGATGCTTAAATGAGGATTGTTATAGAGAAAAATTTGACCTCCTTTTTCTCTATAAACAAATATCATCAGTGTTCTGCAGGAAAAGTTCTAATGCCCACATGCTTTATTCTTTCTCATTCTCAAAGGTTAATCATAAATGGGACTTTATTAAATCTCCTTTGCAATCCTGTACATTTTGATTTTATTAAAATCCAGTCGTTTATCAATTCATCTGACAGAAGGAAATTTCCTTTTTGTTAGTATCAAAAAGTTTGTTTCTTTCTAAAACTTTAGAAAGTTTCCTTTATTGAAAGAATATCTTTCACATTTAGGAGATTGCTGTTCAATACTAATTACATTGCATACATATAACTATTGGCATATATAGCTTTTGAAGAGAATTGAGTAATGAATCATTAGTATTTATTTGCCACTGTTTAATGAGAGGTGTGTATATTAGAAATATTAATCCTCGGAGCAACCTATGAGTATGGGTACCATTATGACCCTCATTTTGCAGGTGAACAAACTGAGCCTTAGGTTAAATAATATGTAGTATCATATAAAGGTAACTTTGTGTAGCATTTTCAAACCTAGATCTGGTCTGCTCCAGAAGACTACATTTTAAACTGCTGTACTATTATGCTTCTGTGTTCATAACAGCGTCTGTTTATAGTAGTTCTCAGTTGGCTACACGTTAAGAGCTTTGGAAATACCGGTGCTCAAACCTCAGCCTAGAGCTACTGATTAAGAATCTCTGGCGTAGGACCTGGTATATAGTATTTATTTTAAACTTGGATATGTGATTTTAGTCTATAGCCAAGGCAGAGAGCCGTTATATTGTACCTGACACTATGTTATAGGGCATGGGGGAATATAATGAAGTTATAAGGCACAATAATAGACCTCAGAGTAGCTGGGAAAAAACTGTACATATTTGACAAAGTGTGTGATATTGATGGTTATATACATAGGAAGAATATATTACGTGAAGTGTACTAAAACCTAGAATCTTGCACATTTTAATGTTGAAAGACAATCAAAATTCAGGTCAATCTCTTCACTTTGGGGTTGAAAAATTTTCCAGATGTGGTATTAATTATCTCTGACCAGTAGGTAGGACTGGATATGTTGTGAAGAGACAGTGTTTGAGGCAGGAGAATAGCATAAAAAGTAGCAGAAATAAAGATGATGTATTTGGGGAAAATTACAAGACAGGAGTGTTATTGTGAGTAGGAGGAGCTTTTAATCACCATCACAATACATTTAGACTTGATTCAATAAGCAACAAGGAATAATTTCACTTTAATAGTTGATTGGAGATTTGTTAGGAAATTAGGTAACAGTTTATTGAATGAGATAGAAACAGAAAGAACGATGAGTAACTCATTTCTCTCCTCATATTGAAACCGAAATGGCATGTGTGCATTAAGTAGACCCCAACTTTTTTGGATTCTTAGCTGGCAAGCCTTGTCTGGGGCAGACCTGTGTTAACAGTTTAACACCTTCTCTAGATGCCTTTTTTTTTTTTTTTTTTTTTTTTTTTGCAGTAAGTGGGCCTCTCACTGTTGTGGCCTCTCCCGTTGCGGAGCACAGGCTCCGGCCGCGCAGACTCAGCGGCCATGGCTCACGGGGCCAGCCACTCCGCGGCATGTGGGATCTTCCCGGACCGGGGCATGAACCCGTGTCCCCTGCATCGGCAGGCAGACTCTCAACCACTGCGCCACCAGGGAAGCCCCTCTAGATGCCTTTTAAGTAATCTCGTGTAACTCCAAGAAAGTGCTTTCCTGAAAATTTGTTCTTTCTAGCTTTTTGATAATGAAATTACAGAGTAAGAATTGGTTCCTCTCAGCAGGTAACTTCTTTGGAGGGTGGAAAGATGTTTTGCGCTTTTGGTTCTCTTATCCTCTCTTTGAAACATCTGACTTTTGTGACACTGCTTTATTCTTGTTTTTCACGGATCTGTCTTTTAACTCCTTTGGTAGAATTCTGATTTGTCTCTCCCTTGAGCTGTTGTATCCCTTTGTATTTTGTTTAGGAGAGGCTATAATATTTTCCTAAAAACTTTTCATTTTACAAAGAACCATTTGCTCGTAACATAAAGTTGTGTCATTTTTCTGTTGTATGTTATCTTTTGATTCCTTCCTTTTCCTTATGTATAGATTCCCATAAGGAACTCCTGTGGTTGTTCTTTGAATGTTGCTTGTTTTTGAAGGGACACCTTCTGGACCACCATTGTATACAAGGAGAGTGTGAGGGATGAGCTCTGAGAATGAGCTGTGGTAATTGACAGCTTGACCAGTCTTTTCTTATCCACTCTTGAGGGTTGAACACAGTGATGATGGTGATGACTATTCTAGGCTGGCAACAAGTCTTTCAAGTCAGTAGGAAGCCTCTGGCTCAGAATGATGTTATCTCTCCATAGTTGTGTTTTGTTTTGTTCTTAACTTTTTATTTTGAAAAAATTAGAGATTCACAGCAAGCTGTAAAGGTACTACAGAGAGGTCTTGTGTACCTTTCACAGTTTCCCCCAATCATTACCTCTTACATACTTACACTATCAAAATAAGGGCATTGGGTTCCCGTGCATTTCTTGTTTGTTTTGTTACTAAAACACTGTGCCAAGTCCTGAGAGGATTGCACCCCCCAGTGTGTAACACATCTTGTGTCTCTGTAAGCCTCTAGCAACTCGTATCTTTTGAACAAATCCACTTTGGCATGGGGACAACTCAGAATGCAGTTGACAAAACTGACTCTGAAGCAGGCACTATTTGAGCACGCCCCTGTAGAATACTTGTTTGCAACTTGCTGACTTCCCGTTGAAGCACGTGTGTGTGTGTGTGTGTGTGTGTGTGTGTGTGTGTGGTGGGGGGGGGCCTGTGCACGTGTGTATGTGGGCTGAGCCCTGGTGGGTCTAGAAACTCTACTCGCCTCCCAAGAGCCATTCGATCCTAGGAGAAGCCCCCACTGGCCAAACTACACAGATCTGGAGGGCCTTGGGTGGACCCCAGAGGCAGGCTCGCAGTTGGAAACCAGGCGCGCTGTCGTGCTGTCGTGCTGTTGCTGGGGTCCTGAGCGCTGCAGTTCACCCCAGAGCCAACGCGGCCTTCCAGGCAGGCACGGCCTGGCATTTGCCTCCCTGCTGCAGCCGGCTCCTGGGTTCTGCAGGATGGGCTCCGCGGCCACACGGCCACCTGCCTTCTCTGGCTAACTTTCCTATGCACAGAGGGGAGGCGTGTGCGGGTGTGAGGTGCGCCTCGGTTTATAACGTGGCTGCAGCACCCTCACTTCCCGGCCTCAGGTGAGATGTTGATTGATTATTGCTGAGTAACTTCTCGTGGTAGAAACCAGATTTCTTTCAATATATTACATATGGATGTACACACTCATGCGAAATATATGTACTTCGAGGGGATCTATTTATGTTCCATTGGGAGTCATTCTTTCCTATGAGGAGTCTCACCTGCTGCTTTGTGTGTTTGGTCAGATTCCTGGCACGTTTTGTTTCCTGTTGTTTAGTGAAGATGCTCTTACTGGGGAAAAAAACCCAAAACAACAACAATAGGGTGGGATAGGGAGGGTGGGAGGGAGACGCAAGAGGGAAGAGATATGGGGATATATGTATATGTATAGCTGGTTCACTTTGTTGTACAGCAGAAACTAACACACCATTGTAAAGCAATTATACTCCAATAAAGATGTTAAAAAATAATAATAAAGTAAATTATTTAAAGAAAACAGCAACAAAAACAAGGGCATTGACATTGATACAATGCCTGTGTATAGTTTTGTTTCATTTTATTGCATGTGTAGGTTCATGTAATTCTCACCACAGAACTAATCCATCACCGCAAAGATCTCCCTCATGGTACCCTTTTATAATCATACTGACCATCTCTCCCAAGCTTCTCTGCCCCCTGGCAATTACTAGTCAGTTTTCCATCTTTATAATTTTGTCATTTTGAGAGAGTTATATAAATGAAATCATAGAACATGTGAGTTTTTGTGTTGAGCATGTGATCTTTGAGATTGCTCTTTATGTTTAGTTTTTTAAGAAACCACCAAACTTTTCAGAGTGGCTGTACCATTTTACATTCCTTTCAGCAGTGTATGAGACATCCAGTTTCTTCCACATCCCTCACCTGCATTTGGCATTGTCACTATTTTTTATTTTAACTGTTCTGATAAGTATGTGGTGATGTCATGGTCTTAATTTTTATTTGAAGTGATCTCTGTGGTTTTGATTTGCATTTCCTTAGTGACTCATGATGTTGTGCATCTTTTCATGTGCTTATTGTCTGTATATTTTCTTGGAGAAATGTCTGTTCAGATCCTTTGCCTATTTTTAAATTGCATTATTTTCTCTTTTTATTATTGAGTTATAAGAGATTACATTCTGGGTACCAGTCCCTCATCAGATAGTAGATTTGCAAATATTTTCTCCCATTTTCTGGCTTGTCTTTTCATTTTCTTGATGGTGTCCTTTGAAGTACAAAAGTTTTTACTTTTTATGAAGTCGAATTTATTTTTATGAATGTATTTTTTTTTCTTTTGTCATTTGTGCTTTTGTTACCAAGGAACCATTTCCTAACCCAAAGCCACAAAGATTTACTTTTATGTTTCCTTTTAAGAGTTTTACAGTTATAGTTTTACATTTACGTATACACCCTTCTTGAGTTAATTTTTGCATATGGTGTGAGAAAGGGGTCCAATTTTCATCTTTTGCAAGTAGATACATAGTTTAGATATATAATTTAGTTGTGACTACTTTTTGAACTCTATGTAAATGCAACAATGTAGTATGTATTATTTTGTGATGGGTTTCTTAACATGAGATTTTTGTATATTATTGTGTAGAGCAGTAGTTCATTCTCCTTACTGTAAATCATTGAATGAATTTACAAAGATTTGTTCATTCTGTAGTTGATGACATTTGATTGTTTCCAGTTTGGTTACTAGAAATAATGCTGCTGAGAACATTCTAATATGTATAGGTGCACATAGCAGGCAATCTCTTGAGTGTATGCATAGGAATAGAATAAAAGAGATCCTAGGATACTTATATATTCAACTTTAGTATATTGAATCAGTTGTACCAATTTACACTCCCACTAGCAACATATAACAGTTCTCTCACTTCACATTCTTATCAAAACTTGATATTGTCAGCCCTTTTAATATGTTTGTATTTCATTGAGGTTTTAACTTGCATTCCCTGATGACCATTGAGGTTAAGCATCTTTTCATACGTTTATTGGGTGTGGTATTAGTCATTTAGATATGGTTTAGAAAAACATTTCTTGTGTACTTACAAAGTTGGTGGCTATTATGGAACTATACAGTTATGTTTTTATTCTGGGAATCAGGCTGAAAGAGTAGCTTCTATTTGGGATATGCTCCTCTTGTTTCAGAGGGGAAAAGGAAGAAAAACGGCAGAAACTAATTCTTTCAAAAGTTCTGCTTGGATTTAGGTCATGTCCATACATACTCCATAGGCCAAAGCATAGCACAAAACTGTGCTCAAGGTCAATGGGTCAGGGAGGTATCCTCCACTCAGAGGCATTGAAAGTCACATGGCCATAGGTGGGGATGAATGATTCTTTCACAGGAAAAGAAGGACACAAATACTCAGGAACAGTAATAAAGTATACCACTTGACTTGTGAGGTGCCTGTTCAACTCTCTTGTCATTTTCTGTTACCTTGATTTTTTTCATATCAGTTCCTAGTGGGGTACCCCCCCGCCAGCCTTTCTTCTTTTTCTTAGTAAGTTCTGGGTATACAATCTTTGTTGGTTATATGTACTGCAGTATTTTCTCCCACTCTATGACTTGCCTTTTTAATCTCCTAATGATGTCTTTTGTTAATAAAATTCTTTTTTAAAAAATTGAGGTATAATTAATAAATAACATTATGTTTCAGATCTACAACATAATGATTCACTATTTGTATATATTGTAAATAAAAATTATAACTTCATTTTTGTATAGTTTATCAGTTATTTTAAATAATTGTGTTTCTTGTTTAAGAAATCTTTCCCTACCACAAGATTATGGAGATACTTTTTTCTGTTATCTCCTAGAGTCTTTATTGTTTTGTCTTTTACGTTTCAATCTGCAGTCCACCTAGAATTAATATTTAGTTGACATTTTAACATACTCCTGCAAGTCTAGAAAAGAGCTCAAGTGATCTCTAAGTTCGTCCATCCTTCCTTCCTTCCTTCCTGCCTTCCTTCCTTCCTTCCTTCCTTGCCGCGTTGGGTCTTTGTTGCTGCGTGCAGGCTTTCTCTAGTTGTGGTGGGTGGGGGCTACTCTTCGTTGTGGTGCAGTGGCTTTTCTTGTTTCGGAGCACGGGCTCTAGGCACACGGGCTTCAGTAGTTGTGGCGCACAGGCTTAGTTGCACCGCGGCATGTGGGATCTTCCCAGACCAGGGATCGAACGCACGTCCCCTGCATTGGCAGGCGGATTCTTAACCACTGTGCTACCAGGGAAGTCCCTCTAAGTGGTTTCTAAGACCAAATTAATTCAATTTACATGTAGAAAATTGATATTTGATATTGACACTACACTCATATGTGTCGAAAATATATCTATTAGGAACACATAGTTTATCAAATTCCTCATATATAAAAACATGTTGGGCATGTTTAACTTTTTATTACATTTAAAACTGCAGAAATTCACCTCTCCATATCCACTGGCTATACGAAGTCTGTCTTTGTCTGCCAATATCTGTATTTCACATATTCTCAGGAAGACCTTTGCTTTTAGTGAGGTCATAATCCAAGTCTTTCTGGAATTTGAGATTTTCAATTTTATTTCATCTCACGCGCTCACTTAGTTCCTTTCTCTTATTCCAAACTGTCTCTATAAACTTACGGGTGAAAGACCAAAGGGAATAATTTCTAGATGTTTAATACAGGAATTGTTTAAATAATTGTATTTATATTATGCAAACGCATTGGTGGTTTGCTTTTCTTCAGCAAAGGCTGAGGTTGTTCCCTGCAGAACTGGTCCTTTCCCCTAAACATTATATCTGTCGGAGCACTGTTGATGTTATAACTTTTGTAGAATAGTTTGGAGATTAGGTTTTATCATCTAGTAGACTGAAATATTTGTTCTTAAAAGTTGACCGAGCTTGGGAATTCTCTGGTGGTCCAGTGGTTAGGACTCCATGCTTCCACTGCGGGGGCCCGGGGTTTGATCCCTGTTTGGGGAACTAAGATGTTACAAGCTGTGTGGCACCGCCAAAAAAAAATTGACCGAGAGCTGAACAAACTACCAGTTGAAATAGGTTGTTTTTAAATTTATACATGGTGTTTATTGTACTTCCTAGATATAAACATTTTAATCTTGGTAAAAGACCTTATGGTTTTACAATGAAAAGGCTAGACTGACTTGTCTTTCAGCTTTGACAGTTCAACTCTGGAATTGGTCGAAACTCTTACCTGAAAAAAAGTCTAAATTACTTAAACAGTAGTTGTTTAAGAAATAGTACACAGGGCTTCCCTGGTGGCGCAGTGGTTGAGAGTCCGCCTGCCGATGCAGGGGACACGGGTTCGTGCCCTGGTCCGGGAAGATCCCACATGCCGCGGAGCGGCTGGGCCCGTGAGCCACGGCCGCTGAGCCTGCACGTCCGGAGCCTGTGCTCCGCAACGGGAGAGGCCACAGCAGTGAGAGGCCTGCGTACCACAAAAAAAAAAAAAAGAAAGAAAGAAATAGTACACATTAAAGATCATTTTAAGGATTAATGAATAAAAAAAATCACTATTTAAAGGATTTGACCAATATAGAAATAAATTGCATCTTTGTGTTCAACTTTTAAAAATACACATCTATGAAAAAGTCAAGGGAGTGCTACACAATTATTTGCACACAAATACTTAAAAATGTACTACAGGACTTCCCTGGTGATTCAGTGGTTAAGAATCCACCTGCCAATGCAGGGGACATGGGTTCGAGCCCTAGTCTGGGAAGATCCCACATGACGCGGAGCAGCTAAGCCTGTGCATCACAACCACTGAGCCTGTGCTCTAGAGCCCATGAGCCACAACTACTGAAGCCCGCGCCTAGAGCCCGTGCACCGCAACAAGAGAAGCCACCACAGTGAGAAGCCTGCTCACTGCAGTGAAGAGTAGTCCCCACACCGCAAATAGAGGAAGCCTACGCGCAGCAGCGAAGGCCCAACGCAGCCAAAACAAAAGTCATCAGTCCTTTATGAAAATATATATATACTACAAAACTTAACATACTTAATATACCAAAATGTATTTAAAATATACTTAAAAATATACTACAAAAACAATGTCAGGATTCAACCCCTAAGTATGGTTTTTGACACTTCAGATGTAGTATCTCAGAGAATTGAGTTTCATTCAAAAGGGTTGTGGAATTATGTCCCCAATTATGTGATGGCAATTCTCTTTCTTATAACTAACAATCATGTGGATGTTCAATAATTTTTGTTTACTATTAAGTTCACTTCCAACCTTTAGATTTTATGATTCTTGAAGACTTCCCCTTAAGTGCCTTGATATTCAGATTAAGTAATATTAGCTTTTAATATTTTTAGTAGTAAATATGGACCATTATCCAAGACTTGTTTTATTAACAGAATATTGCTCTTGCTTTTCAGCGGGGATCTGATGAGCTTCTTTCTTCCGACATCGTTAACGGACCTTTTACCATGAACAGTTCCACTCGTTCTGTAGGTGTGTATGGTGAGTTTTCATTTTTTCAAAATCTGAGATGTTTTCTTTCTCTGGGTTTCAAAAATTTTCTTTTCACAATGTTCTTATTTTGCTCATCTTATAAACATGCAGTGCTATTATTTACAACAAAATCTAAAATTTGTGGCAGTGAAGTTCATATAGATGAAATTATTAGTTACAGCACTTAAATTTTAAGCATTAATTTGGATTTAATTAGATAATTACTTTTTTGACTGACATTCTTTGTAACATAGTTGTGATAAAATTATCACAGTAAGTAAAATTATCACATAGTTGTGATAAAATTATCAGTAAGTTGGTGATCTAGAACTATTGAGTAAAAGAGCTAGATTTAAAAACTTGTGTTGAATGATGATGGATTTAGAGTAGAAGTATTAAAACTGTAAGTTCATGATTTTAAAAATAAATGTTCTTGAAGTTTAGGGACTATAAAATGAATTGGAGGAGTGCAATACTTGAGAGAGAGTGAGCAGTTAGGAGGCTATTGCTGTATAAGAAATCCTAGTAAGGGTGGAGAATTTGTACTATAGCAGTAGTAGTTGTGATGGTGAGAATTAGAGAACTTAACAGAAGGTGAAATAATTGATGGTAATTGGTGATTAATCGAATGTTTGAATAAGGAATTCCATTGATGATTTATAGGTTTAGACTTAGATAATTGGATAGCTGAATTGTGGTGCCTTCATTTATATTAGAAAGTACGGGAAGAGCAGGGTTGGACAATATGGCAGGTTCAGTTTTTTTTGTCTTTTGTTTTTTTTTTTGGCCGCATGGCATTGGGATCTTAGTTCCCCGACCAGGGATCAAACCCGCACCCCCTGCATTGGAAGCACAGAGTCTTAACCACTGGACCGCCAGGGAAGTCCCCAGATTTTTTTTTTTTTTTTTTTTGCGGTACGCGGGCCGTTGCGGAGCACAGGCTCCGGACGCGCGAGCTCAGCAGCCATGGCTCACGGGCCCAGCCGCTCCGCGGCACGCGGGATCCTCCTGGACCGGGGCACAAACCCGTGTCCCCTGCATCAGCAGGCGGATTCTCAGCCACTGCGCCACCAGGGAAGCCCAGTCCCCAGATTTTTATATATTGATTTGAGGTTCCTCTGGGGACATCCAGATGGAAGTGTGAGATAGGTAGTGGGTTCTGGTCTCAACATCATAAGAGAAATTTGGAAGTCAATATCGTAATACACTTAACAACTGAAGCCATGAGAGTGGAGAGTTTCAGAAAAGGTGAGATCTTTATCCAGATGTTTTGGTGTTATAGGGAGTTAGGGAATGAGTAGACCTCACTTTCCAGACCCTGAGTTACATGATGTTTGGGAGAGTGAACAGCCTTTATGTGAAGACCCTGTAAGAGAAGTGAACCAGGTTCAGTTAAGACAAAAGATGTAAAAATCCAGTGAAGAGATTAAGAATGTTTGGGAATTGGTCAGCCATGGTACATTGCTCTAGAAGACTAAATGGAAGGATTTTGTAGGCAGGACAGCAGCAGGGGGTTTGTTCATGTGGAAGTGTGAACAGGGTACTTAGAGCAGGAGATTAAAGCAGCTTTCTCAAAAATGACCTGGCATCAGAATCACCCGGAGGGCTTGCTAAAGCACAGTTGCAGAGTCCATCCTCAGAATTTCTAATTCAGTAGATCTGGAGTGGGTCCTGAGAATTTGCATTTCCACAAGTTCACAGGTAATGATGATGCTGCCATATGAGGAACCACACTTTAAGAGGTAGTGCCAGGGAACCACACTTTAAGAGAACTGCTGAATGAAGGAAATGCTAGAAATCTGAAGTTCCTAAACCTGATTATCCTCTTGATCTGGTAGGCTTTTAAGAAAATTTCGGCCCTTATTCCTAGAGTTAACAGTACATCTAGGGTGGGACCCATGTATTCTTTTTTTTTATAAATTTATTTATTTTTTAATTTATTTTTGGGTGCGTTGGGTCTTCATTGCTGCGCGTGGGTGTCTCTTGTTGCAGCGAGCGGGGGCTGCTCTTAGTTGCAGTGCATGGGCTTCTCATTGCGGTGGCCTCTCCTGCTGCAGAGTACGGGCTCTAGGCACGTGGGCTTCAGCAGTTGTGGCACTCAGGCTCAGTAGTTGTGGTTCACAGGCTCCAGAGCACAGGCTCAGTAGTTGTGGCGCACGGGCTTAGTTGCTCCGCAGCGTGTGGGATCTTCCTAGATCAGGGCTCAAACCCGTGTCCCCTGCATTGGCAGGAGGATTCTTAACCACTGTGCCACCTGGGAAGCCCTTGTTCTTATTTTTAAAACTGAGGTCAGTTTGTTCGGTCATGTTTACAAACTACTGGGATGGATGACCAGAAGGACTGACATCCTGATTGATTGATTACTTAGGAAAAGAAGTATGAGCTGTGAGTTTAGCTGGCATCAGTAGTCTGCTGTGTTTTGCTTTTACGTTTTCAATTTCTTCTTGTATCCCATTCCATTCTAGGTTCAGTGTTTTTCTTCTTAAAGCACATCGTCTTTAGTAGCTATTTCAGCAAAACTCTATAAATGGTAACCTCTTAGACTGACTAAAAATGTCTATTTTGATATTACTATTGAATGGTAGTTAGCTATTTAGAATTCCAGGTTGACAGTTATTTTCTCTCAGTACTTTGAAGGTATTGTTTTATTATTCTTTT
Organism: Lagenorhynchus albirostris; assembly: GCF_949774975.1. Taxonomy (NCBI): domain Eukaryota; kingdom Metazoa; phylum Chordata; class Mammalia; order Artiodactyla; family Delphinidae; genus Lagenorhynchus; species Lagenorhynchus albirostris. The sequence goes on from NC_083101.1 coordinate 21,586,627, forward strand.
GGCATCTGTTGTTGAGAAGTCTTTTGTCAATCTATTATTATTTTGTAGATAGTATTAGTTCTCTGTAGTTGTTTTAACATTTTTCTCTTTAATTTGTTCTGTGGTTTCTCTAGCTGTGTCTAGGTGTAGATCACTAGTTCTCAACCCTGGATGTTCACTAAAATAGCTTGGGAAGCTTTGAAGAAAATACAGACACCTTGACCTACTCCACACCAATTCCAAAATTACAGGAGGGGGAAGGGGGACCTAGGCACTGTTTTAAATTTGTTTCTAAAGTTTCTTAGGTGATACATGTAAGGTGCAGCCAGTGTTGAAGACCATTGCTGCAGACTTACTTTCATTTATTCTGTCTAGGAGTGACCCTACTTTCCAAAGAATTGTTTCCTTTTGGAACTCCAGTTAGACATGTATAGGACCACCTCATTTAGTCCTGCAAGTTGTTTTAACCTCTTACATTTATTGTCACCTTTTTCTCATTAAGGTCTTGTATTTTGGATAATTTCCTTGAAATGGTTTTCTGATTCATTCATTATTTGTTCAGCTTTGTCTAATATGCTGTTTAATCCTTCTATTGAGTAATTGATTTCAAGGCATATATTTTTCATTTTTCTCTGTTTTACTTGATTCATTTTTAAAGATGATCTAGTTTTGTTGTTATTTAGAAAAACAGTATCGTGTTTTTTTTTTATGGTTTCCATTGCTTTTTCCCCCTAATTTTTTAATTATTTAAAGCAAAATTTTTATAGTCTCAGATTTTACAATTATGGAGTTCTTTAGGGTGCTAATATTACTTGGTTTTGTATCTGCTAGTATTTGCTTATGGTATATTATTTTTCCTTGATTCATAATTTTTGGTTGTGAGGTAATCTTTGGCTGAATTATTTTCTTCTTCTGTGAGAATCTTCAGGGAAGTTTTGTGTTTGCTCTGCTAGACTTGCTAGGGTATCACCAGCCCCTAACATGTCCTAATGTATATGTTAATTTATTGCTTTGGGGATTCCTACCAGAAGGGAAGAGAAAATTAAAAATCCAGACATTTACATTCAAATCCATGAACAGAGATAGACTTCCTTGTTAAATATCTGTGATACATGGAAAATTTCTAATTTTAGTTTGCCTTTTATGAGGGGTTGTTGGCCTGCTGAAGGGTTTGCCTGTTGATACGTAAAAACTTCTTTTTTTAGGTCACCTATACATTAAAAATACTTCTGTAATATTTGATTCAGTATTTGCAATTCTCTAAAAGCTTCAAAAACTAAAGATTTTGGTACTCCATTCCTTGACTTCTTTGAATAAATATTTCTGATTGATTTTGAACAAATTGTGTCAAAGTTTTTAGGGCTCATTTATAAACAAGTTAAATCCCTTTGTAAGTTACTTAAGTAGTTCTTCAAAGACACAAATAATTTAAAAAATTACATTGATAATGCATAGCTAAAAGAAAGCCATGTATTGTGTTGAAAGATCTTTTTTGTATTCAGTACAGTCTTCATCACAAAATTTTTGTAGTTCAATTAATCTAAATGTGGATTTTAAAATATTTGTAAAATTTGATGACTATAATTTTTCTTTCTATCTGTAGAATATTGCTTGTTTGGTAACAAGCTATGTGTGCACCAAATAGATTGCAGATACATGTCTACTTTATGGGACTGTCAGAACACTGTTTTTGCCATGACATCTTGCTGCACCAAAATTTATATTTGTATTATTACCCCAAAGAAGTTTTATTTTTAGCTGAGTTTTTTAAACTGAATTTTCATTAGTGTCACACATTTCACTTTTGATAGAATGACTTCCCAGAAACTTTCCTTTGATTCCATTGAAAGTATTTAATATTATACCATTATTGGGTAATAACTGATTTTCTAATGTTTGCAGATGATGATAAAACTGATACAATTTAAGTGTTTGCAAAGTTCTGTTAGTGGTGTCAGTATATTAACGTCTGACACTTTATTGTTTACACATGGAGAAGAAACTTTGCAAGTTAAATTAATTCAGAATTACAGATTTATGGATTTACTATAAGATATAAAATGGAATGATTATAAACGTAATTGTATTTCATGTGTAACTGGCCTGTAATTCCCACATTTTCCACAGACTGGCAGCCTGGCAGCCAAATGAATAGCATAGGTAGAAGGTTGAATACTGATGGAAGGAGTTAGGAGCTATCCTTAGCTACGTGTCCCACTGCATTTCTTCTCTTTTTTTTTAATTTTTTTAAAATTTAAAAAATTTTTTTAAATTTTCTTTTCAAATTGTTTTCTTTTTTTTTTTCCTTTGGTTGTGTTGGGTCTTCGTTGCTGCATGCGGATTTTTTCTAGCTGCGGCAAGCAGAGGCTACTCTTCATTGTGGTGCGTGGGCTTCTCATTGCAGTGGCTTCTCTTGTTGCAGAGCACGGGCTCTAGGCACACAGGCTTCAGTAATTGCAGCATGTGGGCTCAGTAGTTGCTGCGCACAGGGTTTAGGGCATGTGGGCTTCAGTAGTTGTGGCACGCGGTCTCAGTAGTTGTGGCCCACAGGCTCTAGAGTGCAGGCTTAGTAGTTGTGGCTCATGGGCTTAGCTGCTCTGTGCCATGTGGGATCTTCCCAGACCAGGGCTCAAACCCATGTCCCCTGCATTGGCAGCTGGATTCTTAACCACTGCGCCACCAGGGAAGTCCCCACTGCCACTGCATTTCTTTTCTTTTTTCTTCCTTCCTCCCTTCCTCCTTTCCTCCCTCCCTCCCTTCTTTCCTCTTTAAATCAAAGACTCTGTGTGTTGTCTGTGAAAAAGTCATGAAGAGATTCCGTCTCACTGGTTAACATTGGTTAACATTCAGATTTAATCACTGTACATGTGGTTTATAAACTACTAAATGAGAGCATGGCAAAAACTGGAAGTTAAAAAAATCAATTGGATCTACTAAGCCTATTCTAGCTTATTTCAATGCAACTGTTAATTTTTTTTCAAAAGAGATGTTAAACTGTACAGGTTGCTAGAACAATGATGCCAATTGTGACTGTCCCAGGCAAACTGGTCGTTCTGCTTAGATATTAATATTCCTTAAGAATGTCTCTTAGCCTATAATGGACATACGAACTTTAAATTATTTTGTGTAGTTCTAGAACAGCCCCTCATTCCCCATTCCTTCCCCACAAAATCTTAGGGATTCTGAAATGTTGATCTTTTTGTGTAATTACTTTTCCATCTGGGAATATGGCATGTGAGTCCATGGTTTTAGGTCTTATTTTATGTCCTTTGGTAATTATGAAAATGTTTTATACTTTTCTACATAAATCATATGCTTTTCCTCCTAAATTTAATCTTAGGAATTATGGCAGAGACTGTTTGTTGGGTACCCCAATACTTTCTATTTTCTTTAGCAACAGAGCTCTAATTTTTATCTGGGCACATTGCCACTCAGATTAAATGACTGCTTTTCCAGTCTTCCTTATAGCTAGGTGTGGTCATGTGATTGAGTGCTGTCTAATGAGATAATAAGTGGAAGTGTTACTTCTGGGGCATCTCTGCATGTTTTTTTCCTCTTTCGTCTTGCTGCCTGTAGGAGTTCTAGCTTCCATCTGTGAGAAAAGTGCTCCAGAAACCTGCCCTTGAATCTGTTGGTGAATATTAAGCCACACGTGCCTTACCAGTAGGGGTGGTATATCAGCTCTAGCATAAAAGCTATTCTAAACCCACCCTAACAAGACTTAAAAACAAGCTCCAAAACAATTACCTGATCTTAAAGTAACTTAACTTTTTTCCAGAAAGGAGTCTGGCACTTTAAAGGAATAAAACAATTCCAGTGCTCACAATGTTGAGCATTCAATCAAAAATTGCAACCCATAGCTAGGAGAAAAATCAGTCCATAGAAACACACCTAGAAAATAACAGATGATGAAGTTAGCAGATTTGTACTTTGGAACAGTTATTAAAGTATGTGAAAGGATTTAAAGGAAAATATCAACATAACAGGGAGAAAATGAAAGCTAAAAATCGAATAGAACTTCTAGAGATAAAGTTATAATATCTAAAAAAAAAACATGGCATGGCTGTAACAGCACTAATATTCTGTAAAAGAAATGATCAGTGAATTTAAAGACCACAATAGAAACTAAAGCACACAGACCAAAAGACTGAAAAAGAAATGAACAGAGCCTTAATAATCTGTAGAACAAAATTAAGTGGTCTAAACATATGTATAATTGAAGTTCCAGAAAAAAAGTTGGGGGTGGGGAAACAAATACATCTGAAGAAATAATGACTGAAAATACTCCAGATATTGTGGAAACTGTAAAGCCACATATCCAAGAAGTTCGGTGAACCACAGGCAGGATAAACACAGTGAAAACCACACCAAATCTCCTCATAATCAAATTGCTGAAAACCAGGAATGCAGAACAAATCTTAAAAGTAGCCAGAGGAAAAAAGTCACATTTATTCAGAGAAACAAAGATAAGAGTAATGAGAGTGCTTGCCTGAAACTGCAAACCAGAAGACAGTTGAGCAACATCTTTAAAGTACTGTAGATAAATACAATGAAACAAATTCTATATCCAGTTAAAATATTTTTCAAAAATAAAGTTAAAATAAAGCCTTACTTGAGGCACACAAGAGCTGAGAGCATTTGTTAGTAACAGACTTACATTTTATGAAATGGAAAAGGAAATTCCTCAGACTTGAGGAAAATGATACCAGGTGGAAACTTGGATCTACACAAAGTGGTAAATATGTGGATATGTGACTTTTCTTTCTCAATTTTTTGGATAATTTAAAAGATGATTGAGGGATTCTGGGAAGATGGTAGAGTAAGAAGCACCAGGAGTCTGTCTTTCTACCTAGACAACAATTGCACTGGCAGAATCTGTCTATAACTAATTTGGAACTCTGGAGTCTTTTGAAGGCTTGCAAGTTCCAGGGGAAGACTTGGAAGGTAAATTGTGGTTAATTTTGGTCAATTTTAGCTCTTAGTGCAGCAGCAGCTACCCATCCCTCACGCTCAGTCACATGGCAGGCAACTGTGTGGTTCCAGAGCAGCTTACAAATAGGAGCCAGGGTAGGCAAAAAGGACCTTGTCCTTCAACTTCAAGGGTTCTGTGCTCTGATTGCTGGTGCTTCTTCTGATCATGCAGGTAGGACATTGTTCTTGCATCTCCCGCTATTGTTGCAAGCCAGCACGCCCCACTCCCAATATATGTGACTTCCAGAGCATATAAAAGGCTGGTGCTTTCCACACCCTCCTCCCCTTCATTTTTTCTTTTTTTCCCCTTTTGGGAGCCAAAGATTGAAGACTAGGACATTAAAAAACAGCTGCATCTACAGGGAAAATTAGAAAGTGATAGTGCATGCCCAGGAAAAGGCTCAGAAGACACCTGAGTAGAACTTAAATTTACACCTCAAGCTGATCCTTGGCGTAAACACAGTCTAAAACAATCAAAAACAATAACACAAATGAGAAAACCCCTAGAAAGGGGAAGAGTCTGATTTCCAGAGTTACCATATTCCCAAATTTGATGAAAAACATGAATATAAACATCTAAGAAGCTTAATGAACTCCAAGTAAGATGAATTCAATGAGACCCACACTGAGACACCTTTATAATGAAACTTTCAAAAGTCAGAGACAAAGAGAGAATCCTGAAAGTATCAAGAGAGAATCAACTTATCACATACAAGGGATCCTCAATAAGAATATGACCAGATTTCTCTTCAGGAACTTTGGACAGATGTCAGTGGGCCAATATATTCAAAGTGCTAAAAGAATAAAACTGTCAACCAAGTATCCTATGTTTGGTAAATTTTTCTTTCAAAAGTGAAAGAGAAATTTCCACATGAGCAAAAACTGAAGGATTTTATTACCACTAGATCTGCCCTGCAAGAAATATTCAAAGGAGTCCTTTAGGGTGAAATGAAAGGACACCAGACAGTAGCTCAAAGCCATATGAAGAAATAAAGATCTCAGTGAAGGCCCTTATAAAAGCCAATATTATTCTAACAGTGGTTTGTTAATCTACTTTTTGTTTTCTGTAGATTTAAGGGGCTAATACATTTTTTTAAAATTATTAATCTAAAAGCTACCAAGTGACTTGGTTTGTAACTCCACATTTTGTTTTCTAAATAATTTAGGAGACTAATGCATTAAAAGAATTGTTAGTTTGTGTTTCTGGGCACACACTGTATAAAGATGTAATTTTGTGATAATAATGGAAAGGGGTGGGGACAGAGCTGTAAAGGAGCAGAGTTTTTGTATGTTATTGAAGTTAAGCTGGTCTAAATTCAAATTAAAGTGTTATAACTTTAGGATGTTAAATGTAATCCCCATGGTAACCACAAAGAAAATAGCTATATGATATGCACAAAAGGAAATAAGAAAGAATACTTAGAGTAGTCAGAATCTTAGAGAATAGCATGGTGGTTGCTAGGGGCTGGAAGAAGGGAGGACTAGGGAACTACTTTTTAATGGGTATAGAGTTTCTGTTTTACAAGGTGAAAAGTACTGTGGAGATAGGTGGTGGTGATAGTTACACATTATGAATATGTTTAACACCACTGAATTCTACGTTTAAAAATAGTTAAGATAGCGAATTTTATGTGTATTATACCACAGTAAAAAATTATTTGAAAAAAAAGTATAGAATGCTCTCTATGGAAAGCTCCATAAGACACAATAAGTGAACAAAATAAGATGCAAAAAGAAAAATAGGTAATTGACTATTTAAAGCAAGATAATATATTTGGGGAGTTATAGCATATGTGAAAAGTATAATATATGATAGTAACACGAAGGATATGATAAGGAAAATAGACATATACTTTGAAAAGTTCTTACATAATACCTAGGTGTTATAATATTATTTTAAGGTAGACTGGGGTAAGTTAAAGATATGAATTGTCAATTTAACCCCAGAGCAGTCGCTTAAAAAAAAGTAAACAAAAAAAGTAAAGATTATAATTAAAAAACAGAGATTATCTGCCATTTATGTGCATGTTTTATGTGTGACATATTATGTTTCCTTGATAAATTGATCCCTTTATCATTATGAAATGTCTCACTTTATCTCTGGTGATACTCCTTTTCCTGAAGTCTACTTTGTCTGGTATTAGTACAGCCACTCCAGCTTTCTTGTGATTAGTGTTTACATATTTATGTGTTTTCATCCTTTTACTTGTAACCTGGATTTTATATTTTAAATGGGTTTCTTATTCACACCATATAATTGTTTTGCTTTTATCCAGACCATAATCTCTGCCTTTCAATTAGAATCTTTTTTTTTTTTTTTTTTTTTTTGTGGTATGCGGGCCTCTCACTGTTGTGGCCTCTCCCTTTGCGGAGCACAGACTCAGTGGCCATGGCTCACGGGCCCAGCCGCTCCGCAGCATGTGGGATCTTCCCGGACCAGGGCACTAACCCGTGTACCCTGCATTGGCAGGCGGACTCTCAACCACTGCGCCACCAGGGAAGCCCCTCAATTGGAATCTTTATGCCAGTTTCACTTAATATAATTATTGATGTAGTTGGGTTTAAGTCTTTTTTTTTTTTTTTCTTTGGCCATGCGGTATGCAGGGTCTTAGTTCCCCAGCCAGGGATTGAATCTGCACCCCCCTAAGTCTTTCATCTTCCTATTTATTTCCTATTTGTCCCATATATTTTGTTCTGTTTTTCCTTTAGATTATTTTTTATATTCCATTTTATTTGTCATTTATTACTTTGTATTCCATTTATTTATATTTCTTGATAAATATATGTATCCTAAATATATATATTCACCTAATTACAGAGCTTCAGAATACATAAAGTAAAACTAATAGAACTAAACAGAGAAATAGACAAATCCACAATTATAGCTGCAGATTTCAACACTCCTCTCTCAGTAATTGATAGTGTAGTAGATAAAAATCAATAAGGATCCAGAGCAGGCATTAGCAAACTCTGCCCTGTGGGCCATATCCACTCCATTGCCCATTTTTATATTGCCCATGAGCTAAGATTGATTTTTACATTTAAAAAACATTTTATGTATTTATGTATGTATGTATGTATTTCGCTCTGCCTGGTCTTTGTCGCGGCATGCAGGATCTTCGTTGCAGCACGCGGGATCTTCAGTTGCAGTATGCGAACTCTTAGTTGCAGCATGTGGGATCCAGTTCCCTGACCAGGGATCAAACCCAGGCCCCTTACATTGGGAGCGCAGAGTCTTAGCCTCTGGACCACCAGGGAATTCCTGATTTTTACATTTTAAATGGTGAAAAACACAAAGAATATTTTCTGATACATGAAAAATTTCTGATACATGAAACTTATATAAAATTAAATTTTGCTGTCTATATATAAAACTTTATTTGAACACAGTCATACTTATTTATTGGCTTGGCCGAAAAGTTCGTTTGGGTTTTTCTGCAAGATGTCAGCTATGGCTGTTTTCATGTTACAACTGCAGAGATGAATAGTTGGTTCAGAGCCTGTATGGCCCACAAAAGTCTAAAATATTTATGTGACCCTTTAGAGGAAGTTTGTAGATCACCTAATATAGAAGTTTTCAACACTATCAACCAGCTTGACCTCATTGACATATGGAACAGTCTCCTGCACACCATCAGCATACATATTCTTTTCAAGTTCACATGAAATGGTCAGCAAGGTAAACTATATGCTGGGTCCTTAAGTCTCAGTAAATATGAATGCATTAAAATTATGCATTAGAATTGTATTAGTAGTTTTAAGAAATGATCCTCAAATATGTGAGAAAAAAATCTCCAGTTGCTTGGAAAAAGAAAGTAACACTTAATCCATGGATCACATAAGAAGTCACAAGGGAAATGAGAAGATATTTTAAAGTGAATTAATATGAAAACACAACTTACTAAAGTTTGTAGGGTTCAGCTAGAGCTGTTCTTAGAAGGAAATTTACAGCTTTAAATATTTTATTAGAAAAAAGTCTAAAATGAATGATCTAAGCTTCTAAGTGTAGCATAAGAAGAGCAAATTAAACCCCAAGTAAATAGAAAATATTAAATATAAAAACAAAGGTTAATGACATAGAAAATGAGGATTAATGAAACCAATAGCTGTTTTTTTAATAGATCAATAAAATTAATAAACCTCTAGGTAGGTTTATTAAAAAAAGACAGAAATTACCAATATCAAGAACTATCCTGTAGACATTAAAAAGATATTGTTATGGACTGAATGTTTGTGTACCCCCAAAATTCATATGTTTAAGCCCTAACCCCCAATGTGATGCTATTTGGAGATGGGGTCTTTGGAGTGGGGCCCTCACTGGGATTAATGTCTTTATAAGAAGAGATGCCAAAGAGCTTGCTTTTTCCCTCCACCCCTGCCATGTGAGGACCATGTGAAAAGGTGGCTGTCTATAAGCCAGGAAGAATCCTCACTAGAAAGTGACCATGCTGACCCTTGATTTTGGACTTCTAGTCTCCACAACTGTGAAAAAGTAAATTTGTATTGTTTAAGCCACTCTGTCGTATTTTGTTATGGTGTCCTGAGCAGGCTAAGATAGATATCAAGTGAATATTGTGAACAATTTTAAGCCAATAAGTTTGACAGTTTAGATGAAGTGGACCAATTCCTTGAAAAACACAGGTGCAAAAGAAATAGAAAACCTAAATAGCCCTGTACTTGTTTTAAATATCAAATTGATAATTTAAAAGTCCTTCAAAAAAAAAAAAAGTCCAGGTTCAGTGGTTTTTTGTGGCCATATGGGTTATTTGTCAAAGGTTGTCATACTCTGCATTTAAAATGCAGGTGGATTTTACTATACCTAAAGAATACCCTAATAAAGTTGAATTTTTAAAAAGATCCATATTTCTAGGATAGTTTTCTTGGTAGATCCCTTCAGTTTTGAGATGGGAATATATGAATTTTTAAAAAGTCTCTTCCACTTATCTCTTTGGAACATAATATGTAGTAGGCATTCAGGACTTTTCATTATATTCAAAAAATACAAGATTTATGCAAGCTAAGTATTTTGAATGCTTATTTTCATAATACAATTTTGGAAAAGTTTGTGGTGTATCCTTTTGTACAGGGAATAATTTGTCAAAGTTATGTATTCAGTGCATTGCAATTTTCTTGTTTCCTCTTTTATTAAATTATAATGCCATATAATTGCTTATATGCATTTTTCATTTTTAGATTGTTATATTTATCAAGTCTTTAGATATAACCTTTTTGGGTCATCTAGATGAGTAGTTCTTAGGCTTTTAGATTACACAGAATAATAAAATTTTCAGTTAATGTTAAGCAATGTCAATTTTGCAAAGTAAGAACATCAAGAGAAAAAAATCCACTGTTGTCCACAATCATTATTTTAGCACCAAAAAAGTAGAAAGAACATACTTTCCAGGTAAAATAAGCCCTCCTAAGAAAATCAAGACATAGATTATTGATCACTTTGTACTAGGCATTACACCTAACATTTAAATGTTATCATATTTAATTTTCCAAATACTCATACTACATTTTCCAAATACTGTTATTATACTCATTTTATCGGAGAAGAATCTCAGGCTCAGTTGTGTCAGAACAAGATGTGTGATTTCATAGCCCATGCTCTGAACATAGTCTAGGCACTTTATAATGCAGAACAATTAACAACCTAAAATGGTAATATATTTGCATAATTCTTGATAAAAATTTGTCACCATAGGTCTTTATTTGATAGTTCAGTGCAAGCTCAAATAGCTTGTGTAGGTATTCATTTTTTCTCACACATAGTTTTATGGAGATTCTGAACACCTCAGTTAAAGAAACAACCTTCTTAATGTTCATTCATTTTGGAATATTCTGGGTAAACTTACAAAAGCCTTTGGCCTTTAGTATGTTTTTCTAGTCTTTAACACTTTGTGCTGGTTAGAACGCACAAGGTGGTGGTATTGTTGTCTAGCCATCTAGGCTTACAGGGAGGGAGGGTGCAGAAAGGCACTTCATGCTTGGCTTTCACTCCTGTCCACGAGGTGATATTTGGCATTTAATCTAGTGACAGTATTATCATTATAATCCTCATAAAGACACTTTGAGATTTTTGTGGTTAAGAAAATTACCTTTAAACTTAAGTTTGAATAATGCTTTTATCACTTGCTAGCTGTGTACAAAAATTATTTAATCTCTGAACCTCTGTCTCTTCATCTGTTAAAATTAATAATATTTAACTTAGTATATTTTTGTCAACTCCAGTGAAACAGTGTAAATGAAAACAGCGTGAAAACTAGAAACTAATGGACATTTTAGGTAGCTGGAATCCTGTCAGGGTTTTTAGAGCAGGATAATGACATGATACATCTGTTTAGGTTGATATGATATTGGATCTGAGTGGAAGTGGGGGAGGGGTGAAACTAGAGGAAGGGAGAGGTCCTGTAAGGACCTCTAGGAATTGATGGTATTGGGGTCCAGGTAGGATGTTGCCTGCATTCATGAACATAGAGAATTTGGGAGCAAGTGCTGGTTTTGGTATTAAGTCAACCTATTTACCTGTAAGCAAGTTGAGTTCTGTGCCACAGCTATGGGTACAAAATACTGCCATATAATTTTTAGGTGGTCCTCATGAAATTTGTTTATTTAGGATCACAGACACCTGATTGTAAAGTTTCATTAGTGTTTAGAAAAATGATAATCTTAGGTGTTTAGAAAGATTATATTTTCCTCCTAATACTGCTAAGTATTTTAGTATTAAAAAAAACACTGTAATGAAACTTTTGGCTTTCAGATAATTTGCATTCAGTCTTACTTGGTGCTATTTCTGGGAGAAAAACATTTCTGAATCTTATGTACATAAATTTGAGTACTTGTTACAGGCTTGTCAGTTCTAGTTATTGTCACTGTTAAAAGATAGGCTTTAAATAAAATTTGGCTGTAAACTGGCATAATGGATTTCTTAATTTTACAGCAGTGGTTCTCAAACTTTAGGTTGCTTCAGAATCATCTGGAGAGCTTGTTAAAACACAGTTACTGGGATGTTTCTGATTCAGTAGGTCTGAGGTGGGGCTAAAAATTTGCATTTCCAGAAAGGTGATAATGCTTATGTTAAGAACTGCCTGTTATATCAAAGGAATAAGATTATCCTAAGAAACCACAATTTATGTTCTAAAAGTACTTTAAAAAATAGATTGGTAAAAATTATATGATGCCCAAGAAATAAACTTATTTTCATAAACATGCATCTCAAATCCAAATCCTCGTAGGCTGTGATAAATATAAAATTTTTATTACTGTCTTTCCTAAAAGTTATTTTTCTTATTTGTTTAATTAGTAATAGGACAAATTAGAAAAATACCTTTAAAATGCATTAAAGATATTATAAATACTGTTCTCTATTCACAACAAATAGTTAACTATTTAGAGGTTTTGATACCTCTAAATATGTAATTCATTTACCCAGCACTTTTCCTTGACGTTAAAAATCAGAGTTCAATTTTTTTTTTTTTTTTTTTTTTTTTTTTTGCTGTACCCGGGCCTCTCACTGTTGTGACCTCTCCCGTTGCGGAGCACAGGCTCCGGACGCGCAGGCTCAGCGGCCATGGCTCACGGGCCCAGTCGCTCCGCGGCATGTGGGATCTTCCCGGACCGGGGCACGAACCCGTGTCCCCTGCATCGGAAGGCGGACTCTCAACCACTGTGCCACCAGGGAAGCCCCAGAGTTCAATTTTTAAAAAATATAATACCTGTAGTGAAAAATCAACGCATTCATTGAAACGTGGATGGTTTTGTTTTCCACTGTCTTCTACTCTTCTCACATCAGCCCCGTACGTAGTTCATGAATTTCAAAACCTGAAACTCTTGGAATATCAAATGTCAAATGTGATGATATGGTTAATGTAATATGTCAGCCCAAATCAGTTTCAGTAATTTTTTTAAAAATCTTATATTTTTTAGCTAATGGGAATGACAACAAGAAATTTAAAGGAGATAGACCTCCCTGTTCGCCTTCCCGTGTTCTCCATCTTCGCAAAATTCCAAGTGATGTCACCGAAGCAGAGGTCATATCATTAGGTCTACCATTTGGCAAAGTAACTAATCTTTTGATGTTGAAAGGAAAAAGCCAGGTATGTAAGTTTTAAAGACTGACCCACAGTTATTATCTCTGAGTGTTAGTGATAAAATGATTTTTAGGGGAATTACCTGGCAGTCCAGTGGTTAGGACTCCGTAGTTTCACTGCCAGGGGTGCAGGTTCAATCCCTGGTGGGGGAACTAAGATCCCACAAGCTGCAAGGTGTGGCCAAAAAAAAAAAAGATTTTATTTTCTTGAATTTTTTTTTTCCCCCTAAATTTCATTCTATTTAAATAGTTTTTAAAATAGAACTTTTTAATGACAGGAAGCAGCAAACAAAAATGTTAATATAGGAAACAGGATTATCTCTTATTCATTGACTTGTTAACAAACATATTTTATATTCTTAATTACAAAATGGTTTATGAAAATATCCTGTGATTATCAGAAGAGATTGGATTGATTACCATCAGAGATTGGATAATGATGTCTGATTCAGACTCCTCTATCTTTAGTAAACTATTTAACATCCCTGTTTAATGCAGATGAGGTTATTAAGAACTGGAGAAGTTAAATAATATGTCTTAGTATTCAGCCCTTGTTGTGTTTACACATTTTTCTTGCATCTTTTGGAGATAGTGCATGCACTTGGATCTTTTTATCACAGATGCCACTATTGAGAATAGTATGGTTTGCACGGTTTGAAAGAGCCAACATGACCGTGTCTAATGGCTGTGAAATGTCTAACTGCCATGTGTTATGTACATTATCGTGTTTCATATAGTGTATCCTATGTTTTATGTCAAATAGCTCTGAGAGGCAGCAGGCAATGTCACACTTTCCTTTGTTTCTGCAGTTGGTTCTAGGTTTATATTTATCTGTAGTGCTAATTGACTATTATGTTAATTGCTTGTCTTTTTTTTTTTTTAATTGCTTGTCTTTTGATCATAAATCCTGTTTAGAAAATATCTTGTTAGTAATTACTTCAGGAGATTCTGTTGTGAGTCACTAGTAGTACTTGTAAGCATAATCTTTCCTATGGTTCTTGTAGGTGGAGTGTTGAGGACAGAGTAGGGGTTATTTTCACCAGCCTTTCTGTGGGTAGTGTTCGGTTTTCTCTCCACCCTACATTATGAAAATTGATCCCTTTGGATGCTTTAGGAAAACATAAATAATTCTTTTACTGGACTCCATGTAGAAAAATTTATTTTTACATATGAATTTTTAGGTTGTATATACATTTAGGAAAAAATTCCTGTGATAAGAATCATATTCCAAAGACATTGTTCAGCTTTTCCTTTGTGTGACTGATGTTAGACATTGCAGGAGTTTAGAAACATTTAGAAAGGAGTTTGCAGGAAGAGACTCTCCCCATATAATGAATATTATTAGAATACAGTTTACAAATTCTTTGTTGAAAAGATGATTAAAAACCAGATAGTTAGGAAATACTGCCATAGCTATTTTTGTTACCTTGATCATTTTTATCCACTTCTCTTAGAAATATTAGAAAAAGTGTATTATTGATACAATTGGATAGCAACTTTAAAGTGTGTTGTGGACATCTATACCTTTTAGATAGTATAAATGACTCAAAGTCTGTTTTATTCCTCAAAGACAGTGATTTGGATCGGGGTTCTTCCTGCATTTTAAATTTGAGATGTTCTTATAGGTAGTTCTGAGGGCTCAGAACGCTTAGTAGATGTCTATATTTTATCTTCTTAACCATTAAGATAGGGTGATAAAACCTGCCACCTTAAAGGTCTGTAAGTATCCTATTCCTGTCATAAGTTAATGGGAGTCCTGACAGCTAGGAGAAGCTTTATACAGAATAAGACATAAATACCAAGGAGCTTCTTCCATCTCAGTTCTTCTTGTGTTAGTCTTCAAATAGCTAATATTAGTACAGTGATTGCCAATATCCAAAAAAGGTCACTTGAATGACCCAAAGCAATATTGACTTAATGTAAGAAGTTCTCCCATTTCCCTGATTTGTACAGTTGAGCCTTTGCACCTGAATGCTCTATTGTATTCATAAATGGCTGTTTTATAAAAAGGTAGAGAAGAGCAAATCATTATGCCTCATCTCTGTTTGAGAATTTTTTAGGAAGAAACTGAAAGCTACTACTATTTATAGTAGTGATGCACACGTTTATTTTTGCCTTTTTAATTATTTCTAGATTTTAGAAGAAACAGAAATAAGAAGAAAACCAAAAACCACATAAAATCATTTAATCAACTGGCCATTTCCCAATCCCAAATCGTTTATTGAACCCAACTTTTTTCAATTATGTTTTCAGTTACTGTCAATGATACACTTTGAAACAAGTCTTTTCATCCCCTTGGGGACAATGTGATTTCTCTTGAGAATACTGAGTTTAGAGCAAGCTGGAATGACAAAGTAGTTCTTAGCTGCCTTTCAAAAACATGAGCTTTCACTTTACTTTCTTGTGTTTATTGCAGGCTTTCTTAGAAATGGCTTCTGAGGAAGCTGCTGTTACTATGGTGAATTATTACACTCCTGTTACTCCTCACCTTCGAAGCCAGCCTGTTTTTATTCAGTATTCCAATCACAGAGAACTTAAGACTGACAATCTACCTAATCAAGCTGTAAGTATTAAAGGTATTTCTAAAAATAGTTATAAGAACACATGATATAATAACTTAAATTTAATTTTCTGTTTTTCAGAGGAAAAAAAATCATGTGTTTTTCTTCATCTTAGCATGCTCTACTGGTAAAGATTGTTTATGTAAATTCTTACCCAAAGACTTAAGAATAAGAAAGCACTGCCATTTGGAAGTAAGTTTGAAGATATGGTGTTAGAAATGGCAGATATTTAGTTTTCCCTTGCAACTGTTTTCATGAGTGGAAAAAAACATACATTGTTATGTCTCTCTTAAAAATCTCAGATCTGAAAGGAACTGTAGAAGTCAATCCTTTTCTTTTTACAGAACATGTAACGTTTGTGTGTTTAGAAGTCAATCCCTTCTTTTTACAGAATATGTAACAAAGGCATTGAGAAGTTGAGTGATGCTTTTATTGTAATGTTAAGTAACTGAACTTAAGATGTTAGTAAGAATTTGTATAGATATGTTCATTAAATGAATTTTGACTCTCCAAGGTGAATGTGGAATATAGAATATGAACATTTCTTACCTAATTTTCCAGTTTTTATTTTGATATAATTCATGTTCAAACTTCTGTGTCTCTCCAGGTTGATTTTTAAGTAGCTAAAATAGTAATTTGAAGTAACTTCAGGGTAGGAAAAATTTATCCACAAAGCAAGTACATTTTAAGAAAGGTTTTTTAAATTATGTTGAGAGCAATTTGGCCATGATACTCTTGCTCTAGGCAAAAGAACTCCTTCAGCTCTTTGACTCTGTGTTGAAAGTCATTATAATGCAAGCTGCTGAATTTATAGTTTTCCACATTTTTAGAAACAGTGACATTTCCTGCACACAATCCTTAACTTATCTAAGAGATATTAATGGCCTATAATAAACTATCTAAACTTAAGAGTAAATGAAATGTTAGATATTTTTAAATAGTATAATTTTTTTTAATGAAAAATTGCCTTGTAAGTAGGGTACATGCTCATGGTAAAACATTCAAACAATCCAGAAAAATAAAAAATAAAACAATCCAGTTACCCAGATATAACTAATTAACTAACATTTTGCTAACATTTTACTGTGTACCCCTTCTCTATTCAGGTTATTGTCTATGTATATAATTTTATACCAATGGAATCCTAATAGTTTGAAAACTACTGAAAACTAATTATTTTTTCTCTACAATATGTCAGGGATGTTGTTTCATGACAACAAATATAGAATTACTTCATACTTTCTATTTTATTTTTTTACTTCATAATTTTTAAATGACTGCATAATACTCTCTTCAAAAGGGCAGCCATAATTTATCCCGTTTCTTTTCTTTTTTTAATTTAACATCTTTATTGAAGTATAATTGCTTTACAATGTTGTGTTAGTTTCTGCTGTGTAACAAAGTGAATCAGATATATGTGTACACATATCCCCATATCCCCTCCCTCTTGCATCTCCCTCCCACCCTCCCTATCCCACCCCTCTAGGTGGTCACAAAGCACCGAGCTGATCTCCCTGTCCTGTGCTATCCAGTTTCTTGTTGTTAGATTGAGATTGCCATGTTATGCTCTTACAAATAGTACTACAGCAGCATCCTTACATATCTTGGCACACATGCAGCATTATCTTATTTATGTTTCTGACAACAAAATTGCTGGGACTAAGCCTATGCATGTTTTATGTTTCAGTATATGTTGCATGATTGCTTTCTCTAAAGCTCATTTGCTGATTTAGGGTGCCACTGATAATATATGAGCAAGCAGTTTTCCTGTCCATCTGTGTTAATATGCTAGTTAACAAATTGTATCTTATTGTTTACTCTCTTTTATTTAATAACTTGTAAAGTATTTATAGTGATTTCTGTTAATGCAGTTTTTCCCCGATTTTTTCAATTGTGGTAAAATATATATAACGTAAAATTTACCACTTTAACCATTTTTAAGTGTATGGTTCAGTGGCATTAAGTACATTTTCATTGTGCAACCCATCACCACCATCCATCCCCAGAACTTTATCATCTTCCCAAACTGAAACTCCATACCTGTTATACACTTATTCCTCATTTCCCCTACCCCCACCCTGGCAGCCACCATTCTGTATACTTTCTGTCTAGAATTTTGTCTGCTAATGCAATTTTAAAAATATTTTTATATAATAGTCAAATCTCTGAAGTTGTATTATGGTCTCTGACATGGGTACCATACTCATAAAAACCCAGTATAGCAAGATTAAAAACATTGTTTTTACCTATATTTTCTTATACTTTCATGTTTTGGTTGTTTTTATTTGTAGTGTTTAAATCTTTGTTTTGTTAAGAATATTTTGTGGGTGGAGAGTGAGGCTTTGGTCTTTCTCTTAACTCCCAGTGACCAGTTTCTCTTTTGTTGTAGTTGAATAACCCATTTATCAATATTATCCATTCATGAGACTTCCCTGGCAGGCCAGTGGTTAAGACTTTGCCTTCTAATGCAAGGGGTGTGGGTTCGATCCCTGGTTGGGGAGGTAGGATCCCACATGCCTCGTGCCAAAAAACATAAAACAGAAGCACTATTGTAACAAATTCAATGAAGACTTTTTAAAAAATGATTCACATCAAAAAAAATCTTAAAAAATATGTATATATCCACTCTTGTGAAACTTGTCTTTTGTCATGGTCTAGTTTTCCATACACAGACTATGCATATTTACAACCCGCATATATACACTTGTTAGACACGACTACACATTCTGCTTGCGTGACCCCCATCTACCCTCGTGTGTGTGGCTCACATGGTATGCAGTCCATGTCTAATATGGACTACCTTTTGGATTCTGTTCTGTTCCATTCCTAATTCAGTGTCCCTAAGGCTTAATATGTTGTAGGGCAAGGCCCTATTCTTTACCCTCTCTTTTTAGAAATTAAATGGATAATATGTTTTGTTTATTTCTCAGGATGTATTAGAATTATTTTGATAACTCCTAACCCCAAAAAACACAGAATTGTGTTGATTTGATAGATTTATTTGTAGATAATTAACATGTCTATATTGCTAACTGATCCTTTTGAGGAGGAAGTTATATTTTATTTCCTATCTTTCAGAAGAATTTTTAATTCTCCTTCATGTAAGTCATGCAGTTTTCACATTAGTGTTATTCCTAAATATGTTAAATTCTTAAAGATGATATAAACAATAAAACTCTTAAAGACTGGATTATTCCAAAGGGAAACAGTGAGAAATCCCAGTTGCTTGGCAACCAAAGCCAGCCCAAATGACCTAGTTTATTCTTAGATAGCCTTGATTTCTTCCCAGTACCCTTTCCATTTTGTTACTTTTGTCCATTTTTTGCATTGGTGTTTGATAAAATAATATTTTTGTTTTATTCAGAGTCCTACACCAAAGCTGAAGTCAAAATTGAAGGTCCTGTTTGCATATATAAAATGTACCAGATGTTTTTTTATTCAGGCAGCCCTCAGAAACTGATAAATTACTGTTTCATTCTCTTCTCTTTGAATAGCAAGATATCCCAAAACATGCACATAACTTCTTTTCCAGCTTATGGACATACTTGGCAGAGGGTCAGGTGAATATCAAGTATCTTTGTCCCTTGGTTTAAGCTAAAATTATAGCTAAAAAATTTAGATCCTGTTTTGAGGTACAGCATTTGAGGAGTGGTTGTATTAATATGATTCATTTTTGTATAGACAGTTTTTCTTGACCTTGTGGGTGGAAGTTTATAAATTTGCAAAGAGATGACCGTGGAAGGATTTTCCCTTAAAAAATTTCCCAAAAAATCATCCAACGGAACACTTAAGATCTGTGAATTTTGTTGTATATTCATTTCCATCTCAATTTTAAAAATGGCTTCTTCACATTATCCAGGCATGTTTAAATTTTACATGAAGTATATATACCTCCCCCACCTCAATAAAATATTTGTTGATTTTTTCCATCATACTACTGCTGTTTCCTTTACCACTAGTTAATGTAACCATTCCGGAGGGTTTGTTGCTGAAACATTTAAAACTATCCCATAATAAGAATTCTGCTGCCTCATAATGTTTAGTATCAGATACACAGAAAATATGTCTTCTGTGTATCTGAAATATCTCTTCATGTTAAGAAGACATTTCTTTTTTTCCCCCCCTCACTTTTCTGTTGTCTTCAGTGGAAAGTATGCCTCCACTTTCATTTTTTTTTTACTTAAATATTTTTGCCTAATTAAAAATTGAAACTGTAGAGTTAATTATTAAATAATCTTTTTCTCAGACTTTTATTGTCAAAATAATTTTTTTGCATGCCTGCTATGCAGAGACTTTTGTACTCAATGCTCTGTGAAGTACTAATGCAGAGTATATTGACAACTCTAGAATGATATGGACAATATATACCGTGGCTTCTCATGTTTCTCCACTGTGGTATCTTCTATGCCAAAGAGGAAAGAGTGAAGGAAGAGAAACAACAACAGTAGCAACAATAACAGTAATATAGCAGCAATAAGCATGTATATAGAATTGTTTAATAAAAAGGATTGATAGAATGATTGATGGGTAATGAAGTAAAGTCAGTGAGGTTGGGAATTCCCTGACGGTCCAGTGGTTAGGACTCTGCACTTTCACTGCCGAGGGCCTAGGTTTAATCCCTGGTTGGTGAACTAAGATCCCACAAGCTGCGCAGCGCAGCCAAAAAAAACTTAGTGAGGTTAAGTTTACTTTCAGTTATGCAGGCTTCGTTTTGATAAGATTTAATCATCCTGATAGAAGAAGAAAAGGCACCATTATTCCACTGAGAGCCTCACTATGATGATTTTTCCTAGACATTATGAAGTTGTGATGTCCAGTGCGGTAGCTGCTAGCTAAATGTGGCTAAATTTAAATAAATACAAAAATAAAAATTTCAGTTCCTCAGTTGCACTAGGTACATTTGGAGTGCTCACTGGCCACTTGTGGTTAGTACTGTCATATTGCATACTGTAGATGTTGAACATTTCCATTATCACAGGAAATTCTGTTGGACAGCACTGTTGGTCTTCCATGTCTCTACTTAACCTTTCCTTTTTCTGTGTGTGTGTGCACGCAATACAGTTATAATAACTACTTTAATGTTCTTTTCTGCTAACTCTAATCCGTGTGTTAATTCTGAGTCTTTTTTGAATGACCTCCCAACATCATCATTGCCTATTTAAAGGCTCAAAGTGGAAATGTGAGCCAGTTTTCAAATTTGAAAGCAGTACAACCCTTTTTTCCAAATAAAATCTTACTGGGGAGCCCACTATAAAATAGATAAACTGCCATGTTTGAAGCAGAATTAGGATGCTCAGTATTCCACACACTTGGCTTTACGAGAACATAGTTTTGAAAGCTAATGATATAAAATGTTCATACAATTTATATATTGTTCTCAAAGATGATTTGGAAACAGCATTTGGTAGTTTGTGTTTTACTTGATATATAAAAGTCTGTATATGACATTAAAATGCTGTTAAAAGGTAAAAAAAAATGTATATAAAAGTGGAAGTTGCTCAACTCTTAAGCATGCAGAAAGTAAAAGACTGCCACTTTTCCAGAAAGATACTTATTTTAATGTTATTTTTCATAGCAAAATGTTGGAAAGCTACTCATCTCACATTAGAAAGGTGGTATAATAAATAGTAAATTAAAAATTAAAGTCATGAAAACAAATGTTCATATAGAAAACAAAGTACTGAGACAAAGTACTATGTTCTTTAAAATTGCAAGTGAGTACAATATGTAGAAATGAAAGAATCTGCATTAAAGTGGTAGGATTTTTTCATTTTGTGACACAGACAGTTTACTAATTATCACCATTCTTAGGAAATTATAAGTACGGAACAAAAGACTGATGAAAACTTGCATTTAATTTCAATAATCATTAACTGTGCTTTTTTTCTCTTCAATTTTCTCTTTCACCTACTTTATTTTTTAAATAATTGTTTTAAATTTTGAGACAGTCACAAAATTTAAAAAGAGTTACAGATATAGTACAAGGAACTGTTGATTCCTTGAGGCATTTGGGAATAAATTGTTAATCTGGTCTGTGTTCATTGGCCAAACTTTTAGTGTGCATTTCCTTCAAAGAAGAATATTCTTCTACACAACCAGAATACAGTGGTCAAAATCAGGAAATTAACATTTGATGCATTACTTCCCTCCAATCCTCAGTCCCCGTTCAAGTTTTTCCAGTTGTCCCAATAATGTTTGTTCCAGCAAAATAAGCATTATTCATAACCACATGTTCCATTTAGAAATCACATCTTCTAGTATCCTTTTATCTGAAACAGTTATAGGGTTTTTTTGACTTCGTAACCTTGACGCTTTTGAAAATTACGGGCTACTTATCTTTTAGGCCATCCCTCAATTTGAGTTTGTCTGATGTTTCCTTGTGATTAGATTCAGTGTATGTAGCTTTGACAGGAATGTCACAGAAGTAATGCTCTTTTTTTCTTGTTGCATCATATGAGGGAGCACATAACTTCAATTTGTTGCATTATTGATAGTGTGCTCTTTAATCACTTGATTTGGCTGGTGTTTGCCTGGCTTCTCCACTGTAAAGTTGTGACTTACAAAGGGGGAAAGAAGAGTGTTTGGGGGAAGGTACTTTAAGGCAGTGTAAATATACGGTTCCTTATCAACTGTCAATTTATATCAGCCTATGGACTGAATGTTTCCCATTTCATTTGATGGGTTTTTATTTGTTACAGTCATTATTTTGGTTCTCAAATTGTCCTATATTTGGCCAGTGGGAGCCCCTTCCAGCTGTCTTCTGTGTCCTTTTGGCTCGTTCCCATCATTCTTTGAAAACTTCTTCGCATTCTGGTACAAAACAGCAACAGCAAAACTCCCACAAAACCAGAAAAGTTACACACTCATCTTGTGCTTTCCTTGCTCCAGCTTTAGAGCTGGACATTTTTTAGAGCACCTGCTTCCTTTTAGTGGAGCATGATATTAAGAAACTTTTCTGCCTGCCCCTGCTTGGATTCTGACATCTCATGCCAGGCTGCCCCTCCATTGAATTACTTCCTTAGTCCATTCAGGTCCCCGTGGACCGACCTCCTCTTCACCCTGCTTAGATTATTTTTACTACATGTGGACCCCTTCTTAACTCTCCCTGGGTTCTGACAGTCCTGGCTAGGCTACTCTCCTCTGGATGCCTTTCTTACCCATCACGTGCTCCCTAGGTTCTGACAGCCAACAGTGAGCCACCCACTCACAGATACCTACCTTCCTTACCTTGTTTGGGCTCCGATTTCCCTTACCAGGCAGACATACCACATGGATGCGCTCCTTGCGTTGCTCAGGCTCTGATGCTCCATGCCAGGATGCCTTTGTATAGGGATGCCGTCCTGCCCCACTCTGAACCACCACAGCTCCTCTCTTCCTCCGTATTTACGCCTATCATATGCCACCCAAAGGCTTTAGAACTCAGTTGTTCAGGGAGGAAAAAAGAAGAGGGGGACTTCAGTGATTTTTTTTAAAGTGGCCTTTAATGTTACCCTTCACGCTGTCTTTTTTCCTATTGTCATTTAAAAATTAGGAAATAAAAGTTATATCCAAATTTTCTTCTTTTTTGGCCATGGTTTTGTTTTCATTTCTTCAAGTAAATTTAAGAACTTTCTTAAATATTGTGTCATTGTGATAAGAAGGCAAGACTTTTGATTCTTGACTGATTACAATTTTAGGATGTATGCACCCAGAGAAAGTAGATATGTATATTTTTATTTAACTATATTAACTTCATATTACTTTACATCAACTAATTTTAAGGATTATATAATGCTTCTGTGTAACCACAAGTTCTCATTTTGCATTGTTAAATAGAGAGCCCAAGCTGCACTGCAGGCTGTCAGTGCTGTCCAGTCAGGAAGTCTGGCCCTTCCTGGAGCTCCTGCTAATGAAGGCACGGTCCTACCTGGGCAGAGCCCTGTGCTCCGAATAATTATTGAAAACCTCTTTTATCCTGTTACCCTGGAAGTTCTTCATCAGGTAAGGAGGAACACTCTTATGAAAGCAGAGTCAAATATGACCTCTGTAACTTTGGATGTTTTAGGTCTTTAGTTTTTCAGGTTGTTGATTGTGGTTAATGTATTTGTTTAAATAATAGTAAAAAAAAATCTTCAGCATCCTGTTTCATGCAAGAAATAGTATCAATTAGAGATAGTTTGAGTTTTTTTTTTTTTTTTTTTGCGGTACGCGGGCCTCTCACTGTTGTGGCCTCTCCCATTGCGGAGCACAGGCTCCGGACGCGCAGGTCCAGCGGCCATGGCTCACGGGCCCAGCCGCTCCGTGGCACGTGGGATCTTCCCGGACTGGGGCACGAACCCGTGTACCCTGCATCGGCAGGTGAACTCTCAACCACTGCGCCACCAGGGAAGCCCAGAGATAGTTTTTTGAAAGCCTCCATTTTCTAACTTAAATACTTGATTTAAAAAGGTATGTAAGAATTCTATTTTTTTATACCTAAGCATGAAAATGAACAAAGCACAGACTCCTATAAAAAGCACCAGTAGTAGTTGTTCCTCAGAAAGTAACATCAATATAGAAAACAACTAATCTATTTGTACTGACTCCTCCCTACACTTGAGTATTTTTATTTTAAAAACTCTGAAAGGAAAATATGAATAACTTAAATAAGGAAGTATCATGTTAAATACTGACTGATTCTCAACATAGCTTTCATAGACTACCCATTACTATGTCTAAACTGTCTTGATAAGAGGCAGTGTACCACATCATGGCCTACTGTGAAGATATAGAGTTTAAGAACTGGAAGATCGATCACCAACCTAGTTACATAATTTTGTATTGAATAAAACTGCGGCTCAGATACTTGATGAGTTGAATATTGTAAAGAGTAATTTAAGAACCAGTTAGAATTCAAGTCCCCTAATGTCAACTCCAGTATTCCATTTCATTATACTTGACAACCTAAGTATAAAAATTATTTTAAAACACTAAAATATGTTATATGCTTATTTTCATATTTATTTATTTATGGCTGTGTTGGGTCTTCGTTGCTGCGTGCGAGCTTTCTCTAGTTGCGGCGAGTTGGGGGCTACTCTTCGTTGTGGTGCGTGGGCTTCTCATTGCGGTGGCTTCTCTTGTTGCGGAGCACGGGCTCTAGGCACACGGGTTTCAGTAGTTGTGGCACGCGGGCTTCAGTAGTTGTGGCATGCGGGCTTCAGTAGTTGTGGCTTGTGGCTTTAGAGCGCAGGCTCAGTAGTTGTGGCACACGGGCTTAGTTGCTCGTTGCGGCTTGTGGGATATTCCCGGACCAGGGATCGAACCTGTGTCCCCTGCATTGGCAGGGGGATTCTTAACCACGGTGCCAGCAGGGAAGTCCCTATTTTCATATTTATATCTCATTATTATTATTATTATTATTATTATTATTATGTATTTTTTTGCGGTACGCGGGCCTCTCACTGTTGTGGCCTCTCCCGTTGCGGAGCACAGGCTCTGGACGCACAGGCTCAGCGGCCATGGCTCACGGGCCCAGCCACTTCGTGGCATGTGGGATCTTCCCAGACCGGGGCACAAACCCGTGTCCCCTGCATCGGCAGGCGAACTCTCAACCACTTCGCCACCAGGGAAGCCCCCTCATATATTAAACAGCATGATCTCAGGCCAGTCTAGACTCATTTAACTGTTTTCCAAACCTTTGGATTTGTACTACTGAATGAAGAGTCGACTATAGGGGTGTGTGTGTGCATTTAAGAATTGAAATGTATCCTATCCTATTCTCACATTTTACAAATAAGGGTACAGGGGACCTTAGAAGTTGTTACTTTCCCCACAGTCATTGTACCAATTGGTGATAGAACTCAGATATATTTCCTAATACGGTTCATGTGCTATGCATGTAAATATCAAAATATACCATTTATTATGCCTACTTTATTCCCTGTGATAGTTTCCTGAGTACCATTTTCTAAATATGTGCATTTGTGAAGCATGTCCTATGGAGGGTTTTAGCAGTAGTATCCGTAGCCACCGTTGTTTCCTAAAAGTGTTCAGCAGTTACTTAAGTGATTGGTTTCTTTGTTCTGGTGGATTTTCTTTTCTACTGTTTATCCCGCAAAGTGGCATTGAACCCTCTGTGATCCATCAGCATTTTTTGTTTGCTTTTGCTACTGTGGCACTGTAGCTACTGCTAACTTCTACTGCTTTACAGAAGATGTTATTGCACCTGTGGCTCAACATTGCCATCAGTCAGCAGTGAATTTAGTCAAGGTTGTGTGGTCCTGTCTTGTCATTCCATTTGTCATTTCCCTCAGACCAGTAACAAACCTTGTTTCTTTCCCAAAAGATCATGGGTCCTTCAAGTGAAGAGAGGTAATTGAGAGTCTTCAATAGTAACCATTGGGATAGGACTCTCAGCCCTTTAGTTATGGCACTTTCCTGTTTAATCCTTCTTCACATTGCTGTTGGAAAACACCAAAACTTCTTAGCAAGGCACTTAAATCCTCATGTGCAGACTTCTCCCCATCTCTTTAAGCTCACTTCCTAACTCTTCTGCTTATTTAACACCCTAGCTTTTCTGGCCCTTTGACCCTCTCCCCCTACCCCCCTCTTATTTCTGTCCTTGTCCATTTCTGTCTTCTATTTCTTAGGCCTGGAACACTCTTTAGGGAGATAGCCACTTAGCTGAATCTACATCATTCCATTTGCAGCTCAAATTCACCTCCTCAGAGAGTCTTTCTCTAATTACGTTAATTTAGCCCTCTCCCCCTGACACTCTATTCCATTAGCCAACTAAAATGTAGTATAGCATAATGATTAAGGATACAGTATCTGGAGCTGGTTTGAATCCCAGCTCTACCACTTACTACCTCTATAACCTTGGACAAGTAACTTACTCCCTCTATGTCTTTTTCTTATTTATATAATGGGGATGAAGATGGTATCTATTTTATACCTTCATTGTGTGGATCACATGGGTTAATGCATTTAAAGCACTTAGAACAGTGCCTGTTACATAGTAAGTGCTCAAGAAATGTTAGCTGTACTTATCAGATGCTAGTAAATTGCATTGTAAGAAACTGATCCTTGCTCTTGTGGTCTTGTGGGTAAGATGTAATTTCATAAGTAATAGCATAAAATGTGATAAATATTGTGATTGGAAAATACATGGAAGTGTGGAGTTGGTTGCACATGTTATAATTAATTAGTAAGTAGAGTTGATATTAGCTAAACTGCTCTCTAACATCTATGGAAGCTAGTGTTTTTCCTTTAGCTCATGGTGAGGGGATTAATAATGACTGAGATAGGAGTGGTGCTATTTCAAATGAGGTAGGTTAGGGGAAGTGTTTACAGTATGACATTTGAACAGAAGCTTGAAGGATGTGAGGGTGTAAGTTATGTGTATATATGGTAGAACAATGATCCAGTCAGAAAGAACAGCAAGTGCAAAGTCCCTAAAATGGAAGTGTGCTTAATGTGTTCAAATATCAAAAAAAAAGACTATATCATTGGCGTGTAAAAAATAGGGAAGCCATAAATGATAGGCTCAGAGAAGGTGTTAAGACTAGATGATGCAAAGCCTTTATAATCTTTACACTGAGTAAAATAGGAAGCCATGGAGGATTTTGAGTAGAGGAGGGAGATGATAGGTTTAATGTTCTTGTTGCTATGTTAAGAATAAACTGTAGGCATAAGTGGAGGCTCTTATCATAGTCCAGATGAGAGATGGTGGTGACCCAGGTGGGGACGTGAGCACTGCACATGGTGATTACATATATATTTGGAGTGATTTGCTGATGGGTTTAGTAGATGTGGGTTATGGAGAGAAAGAGAGTAATCAAGAATGCCTTCCAGATTGTGGATGTGAGCCTCTGGTAAAATAGAGCTATCTTATACTAAGATAGTAAAGACTGAGGGCGAAGAAGATTTAGGGCAGGGGTGGGAGGAAGGGGAGGAATCAAGAGAGTGTTTTGGACATGTTAAATTTGAGATACCTGTTAGACAGCCAAGTGGGAGATGTTGAAGAGACAGTTGGGAAATAAGTCTGGATTGGGCCTAAGAATTCACGCTGGAGAATTGGTAATCATTTGCATATGAGTGGTAATTAAGGCCATTGGATTGGATGGCATCACTTAGAGAGTATTTGTAGATAAAGAAGGCATTCATCAACTGTTCCATTACATAAACTCAACCCTGCATTCTAAAAAATTTCTTTGTGTACTGAAGGAGTAGGTGAAAACAGTATTTTTGTGGAATCCATTACTTCCAAGTACTGTTATATATGGGGTTACTTTATGAATGTCCAAAAGGTGAATCTCTTCAGGATGAAGGACTTATCTTTTTGAATTGCAAAATAAAGATAAATAGCTTGCAAAAACCAGTTATTATGGTATCAAATAAAAGAATCAACACTAGTAATACAAAATTCTAATTCTTAAATCTTGCTGTTTTGTTGGCTACAAAAACTATTATAAACAAATTGTGGCCAATGTGCTTGCTATTTTAAAAAGTTCTAATATAAATAATGCTTTTTACAAGTGAATACTGGTGAACAGTTTCTGGCAAGCCCTCTTTATAAACATCACCCTGAAGATTAATTTTATCAGAATTTGATCTTTAGTATTTTATTAGTCCCATTTTAAAGTCTGAAAAGATTAAAATGCACAAGAAATATCAAGAGTTGAGTCTATGTGTTTCTTATGTTTATGACAGCAAAGTAAATATATTAGGAAATAGTCAAAGACCTTGTAATCTATAAAAATATATATTAAACTTCCCTAAACATTGATCTTTTGAGACCAAATCTATTTAAAACTGAGTATTTTGATAATTATAAAAAGTTGTTAAAAACTATACTTCAGGCATTCCTGAATTCCCCAATGTTGGTGCTCACTTACTTTATTCAAAAGTATCAGATTGGGGACTTCCCTGATGGCGCACTCGTTAAGAATCCGCCTGCCAGTGCAAGGGACGTGGGTTTGGACCCTGGGCCAGGAAGATCCCACAGGCTGCGGAGCAACTAAGCCCGTGCGCCACAACTACTGAGCCTGTGCTCTAGAGCCCGCGTGCCACAACTACTGAAGCCCACGTGCCTAGAGCCCATGCTCTGCAACAAGAGAAGCCACCACAATGAAAAGCCTGCACGCTGCAACAAAGAGTGGCCCCGGCTCACCGCAACTAGAGAAAGCCCGTGCACAGCAATGAAGACCGAATGCAGCCAAAAATAAATTAAAAAAAAAATAAGTATCAGATTGATCTTTGCAGCTACTCTTTCAGTAAATACAATCCAGGGGACTCTAGAGAGCTATCCATGGTTAGCCAGTTGAGTTCATTCATATTCTCTTGGCACATTCAGATGAAAATTACACAGCCAAACACATCTGTCAGGGAGGATATGCTTCAGGTTGTTGTTCAAGTTAAATGAGGGAAAGGAATTGAACCATTAACAAAATGTGAAGGTTAAGTGGAAATTAACTAGGTTCTGTAGCATAATACAGTATAAAATCCCAAATTTTAGAGCAAATTATATGCTCTTGTTACTTCATTAACAAGATATTTTACATCAAAAATATTTATCATTTTAAAAATTGCATATTGCCATAATTCTTCAGTCAGATCTCAGAGTATAATTTGTTATCAGTTAATAATAAGCATTTACTCTGTGCCTCTTATATGCCAGGAATTGTACTCAATGATAGAGAAATGATTCAGGCAAGGTATATACCTTCAAGGACCTTTCAGTCTAAAGGAGACATATATAAACAAATGTATAGACCAATGTAAATAAAACAGCTAGATAAATATTTGTATGAGGCCTAGAGGGGATATTAATATTTGGTACTAGAGAATGAACTCTATTGAGATTTGGGTGAGGCTAAGGATTTTCTGGTGGCATTATTCCCTGAGCTGAGTTTTGAAAAAGATAAATGAAAATTTACTAGGTATTAGGTAAAGAGTTACAGGAAAAGGGAAAAGCCACATGTATAGGCATGGAAGTCCAAAACCACTCAGTGTATCTGGAGAACTACTATAGACAGTTCCCTGCTGTTGATGTAAATAGTGTGGTATAAAAAGTGTGAGGAAATGAGGTTGGAGAGGTACACCAGGGAGAAGTTGTGTATGTTATACCAAAGAGCTTGGATTTTACCATGTAGATAATGGGGAGATAGTGAGGAATTTTAAGCAGGGAAAAGTATAATCTGACTTGTACTTTAGAGCACTACCTGTGTCTGCAGTATGAAGGAGGGAGGTTAGGCAGTTATTATATCTCCTTTTATATATATACATACACATTTTTAACATTGTTACTACTTTATCAGGTGAAGAAAAAAGCAAACAAACCTCAATTGATGCACTTACAATATATAGATTGATGTGTGTGCATGCATGTAACACCATAGTATCACCAAGGATGGAAATTAAGAAAACATAATACCTTTTCCCAAGAATGCTTATACCTGTATCTTAAAGAAAGATACAACATAAAATCTTTGACAGCTGAGAAGAAAGTAAATTTGGTATTCTTCTATAAACTTTAGGAATATTATCTAGGACATGAGGGTGTACTGAGGAAATAATCTGTTCAAAGGCCAAAGTTTTCATTAAAAGAACAAAACAAAAAATTTCCTAGTGTTTTTCAAAATACAGTTATAATGAGGGGTTAAGGTCTCAAAGTTCTAAACCCTGAAATATGACCATAATGAAATTAACTACATTTTATTAGAAGTTTTAAATTTCAATAAAGAGCCTTCAGACTATCTAACTTTTAAGGAATGGCATTTTCTGGTGATCCCTTCCAAGACAAATTGGTTCCACAAATCTTGTTGATCTTCTTATCTCTTATAAGAAATGTTTAACTCTAAGCTAATAATATATTAAAGCATATCTTGCCAAAAATGAGTATTTGGACTTTAGGATAGTTATTTTATCTTGGAGGGTGGTAAAATACACATAAATTTTATCATTTTAACTTTTTTAGATTGTACAGTTCAGTGGCATTAGGTACATTTATATTTTTTTGCAGCCATCACCAAATAGCATGTATCTCTAGAAATGTTCTCATCTTCCCGTTGAAACTCCTGTACCGATTAAACAGTAACTCCCCACCCCATTCCTCCCTTCTCTCAGCCCGTGGCAACCACCATTCTTTCTCCTGTCTGTCAATTTGCCTACTCTAGGTTCCTCATATAAGCGGAATCACGCATCATTTGTTGTTTTGAGACTGGCTTATTTCCCTTAACTCATTGTCTTCAAGGTTCATCCATGTTGTAGCATGTGTCAGAATTTCGTTTTTAAGGCTGAATAATATTCCATTGTACGGATATACCACATTTTGTTTATTCATTCATCTGTGGATGGATACTTGAGTTGCTTCCATCTTTTGGCTATTGCAAATAATGCTGCTATGAACATAGGTGTTCAGATTATCTCTTTGAGTCTCTGCTTTCAATTCTTTTGGGTATATGCCAAGAAATGGAGTTGTTGGATCATATGGTAATTTTATTCTTAATTTTTTTTGAAGAGTCCCCATACAGTTTTCCATAGCCACTGCACCATTTTACATTTCCATCAACAGTGCACAAGGGTTCCACTTCCTCCACATCTTCCCCAACACTTAATCTTTTCTGTTTGTTTTGGATTTTTTAATAGTACCTGTCCTAATGGGGGCGTGAAGTGGTATTTTGTTGTAGTTTTTATTTGCATTTTGATGATTAGTGATGTTGAGCATCTTTTCTTTTTTTTTTTTTTTTTTTTTTTTTTTGGCCACACCACGCGGCTTGCAGGATCTTAGTTCCCTGACCTGACCAGAGGTCGAACCTGGGCCCTTGGCAGTCCTAACCACTGGACCACCAGGGAGTTCCCATTGAGCATCTTTTCAAGTGCTTGTTGCTATTGATTATCTTCTTTGGAGAAAGGTCTATTCAAATCCTCTGCCTGTTTTTAAAATTGGGTTTTTGTTGTTGTTGAGTTGTAGGAGTTTTTTTTATATTTCTGTATATTAACCCCTTATCAGATACATGATTTGCAAATATTGGCTCCCATTTTGTGGGTTGTCTTTTCAAGTCAGTTGATAGTCTTTTGATGAACATAAGTGTCCATTTTGATGTAGTTGAATTTATCTATTTTTTCTTTTGTTGCCTGTGCTCTAGGATAGTTATTCTTTTTTTTAAGATTTATTTATTATTTACTTATTTATTTTTGGCTGCATTGGGTCTTAGCTGTGGCATGTGGGATCTTTATTGAGGCATGCGGGATCTTTCGTTGTGGCGTGTGGGATCTTTATTGAGGCATGTGGGATCTTTCGTTGTGGCGTGCAGGATCTTCGTTGCGGCACGAAGCCTTCTCTCTAGTTGTGGCATGTGGGTTTTCTCTTCTCTAGTTGTGGCGCACAGGCTCCAGTGCGTGTGGGCTCTGTGGTTGTGGTGCAGGGGTTCCGGAGCACATGGGCTCTGTAGTTTGTGGCATGTGGGCTCTCTAGTTGAGACATGCAAGCTCAGCAGTTGCGGCACGTGAGCTCAGTAGTTGTGGCGCACAGGCTTAGTTGCCCCACAGCATGTGGGATCTTAGTTCCCCGACCAGGGATCAAACCCACATCCCCTGCATTGGAAGGCAGATTCTTTTTTTTTTTTAATACATTTATTTATTTTTTGGCTGTGTTGGGTCTTTGTTGCTGCGCATGGGCGTTCTCTATTTGCGGCGAGCAGGGGCTACTCTTTGTTGCGGTGCACCGGCTTCTCTTGTTGCAAAGCATGGGATCTAGGTGCACAGGCTTCAGTAGTTGTGGCTCACGGGCTCAGTAGTTGTGGCTCGTGGGCTCTAGAGTATAAGCTCAGTAGTTGTGGCACACGGGCTTAGTTGCTCCTCAGCATGTGGGATCTTCCCAGACCAGGGCTTGAACCCATGTCCCCTGCATTGGCAGGCGGATTCTTTACCACTGGACCACCAGGGAAATCCCTAGGATAGTTATTCTTGATCATTCTTTCTGATAATTAAAAAGCAGGACCATTTGCCTATTAAGGAGACACATACATAGTATTTGATAACAGCAAATTCTTAGCAGCATAGGGAATACTTATGTTTTTATCCTTAGAAGCAGAAGGGCAAGTTTCTGGCTTATTAAAATCCAGATTTAAAATGGGATGTCAGAGGAAAGCAAAATGCATTGTAGTAACCCTGGCCCTGAACTTGTGGTGGGGAAGTATAACAAGTGTTGTAGATTTAAAATGGGATGTCAGAGGAAAGCAAAATGCATTGTAGTAACCCTGGCCCTGAACTTGTGGTGGGGAAGTATAACAAGTGTTGTAAGAGCATTGGTAACCAGGGGTCTGTCAGGAAACTTTCCCCCAACTCTGTTTATTCCGCTTCTCTAAAGACTCTTTAGAGACGCCTTCCTTGAGCACCCTTGCACCTTCCCAACTTGCATTCCAGTTCACTCTCATCCCTTTCCCTTTTATTTTTAAAGCAAAACACTTTTTTATGACCAGACATTGTTATTTATTGGCTTATTTGTTTATCGTCTGTCTTTCCTTATGAGAGCAGAGACTCGTTTCTTTCTTTTTTTTCTTTCTTTGAGGATTTTCCAGGTTATTTTTTTCTGTTATTGATTTTTAGTTTAAATCTATAATTGTTTGAGAATATACACTGTATGATTTCTATTATTTTAAATTTGTTAAAGTGTGTTTTATGGCTCAGAATGTGTCTATCTTGGTCAGTGTTTCATGCAAAATTCAGAATGTGTATTCTATTATTGGGTGCACTGTTCTATAAATGTCAATTAGATCCAGTTGATTGATGATGCTATTCAGTTCAGCTATATCCTTCCTGATTTTCTGACTTCTGGATCTGTCAATTAGTGACAGAGCGGTGTTAGAAGTCTCCAGCTACAATAGTGTTTTTATAGTCCAGCAGCTTTTTTTCTCAAGTATTTTGATTCTTTTTCATTAAGCACATACATATTAAAGGTTGTTATGTCTTATGGATAAATGACCCCTATTATTATTATATACCCTCCCTCTTTATCCCTGATAATTTTTCTTCAGAAGTCAGCTTTGTCTAAAATTAATATAGCTGTACCAGCTTTTCTTAAAAATTAGTGTTAGCATGGTGTATCTTTCTCTCCCTTTAGCTTGAGTCTTTATATTTAAAGTGGGTTTCTGATGAATAACCTGGAGGTGGGTTTTGTTTGTGCTTTTTAAAAAGCCCACTCTGACAAGTATGTATTTTAATTGGCATATTTAGAACATTCACATTTAAAGTGATTTTTTATATAGTTGGGCTTATATCTACTAGGTTGGTGACTGTTTCCTACTTGTTTGTTGTTTCTTCCCCCTTCTCTTTCTGCCTTTTTCAGTTTTTTTTTTCCTGTTTCACATTTTGTTTTTTACTAGAATTCTTTAGAGCATTTTTAGTTCACAAAAATCTTGAGCAGAATATATATACCTCCTTACTGCCACAGACATACACAGTTTCCCCTATTATTAACATTAGTATGGTACTATTGTTTAAAATTGATGAGCCCATATTGAGACTCTTGTTACTGTTTTGTTCACTGCTGACTTTCTAGAGCTTAGAACAGTGCTCTATGAGTATTTGATGAATTAATAGAGCATTGAACATTCTGTTGTTCATTTTGTTGAATATTTTGTAGTTTTCCTGTCTATAGAAATTTCAAGTAGATGCTGATTCTCAGGCTGAAATAGTTGATCCGTATGACTCTTCCACTTCCAGGTATATGCTTTGTAACA
This sequence comes from Lagenorhynchus albirostris, assembly GCF_949774975.1. Classification (NCBI taxonomy): domain Eukaryota; kingdom Metazoa; phylum Chordata; class Mammalia; order Artiodactyla; family Delphinidae; genus Lagenorhynchus; species Lagenorhynchus albirostris. Next base: position 21,620,931 of record NC_083101.1, read on the forward strand.
CCAACATCTCATAGCATTAATTAATTCCTGTTGTAACCTCCTGATTCAGTATTGTGCCATTTATGACATGCTATAAAATAGGTTAAATATTTAGTGCCTGTTATGTGTCAGGCACTGTTTTAAGCCATGCACGAGTGTTGAAACATGAACATCTTAGGCTTGATTGAAGTGATTTTGGTACCAATAGTTTTAATAGAGGAAATTATTTTCATTTAAAACTGGGATTCAGGGGCTTCCCTGGTGGCGCAGTGGTTGAGAGTCTGCCCGCCGATGCAGGGGACACGGGTTCGTGCCCCAGTCCGGGAAGATCCCACATGCCGCGGAGCGGCTGGGCCCGTGAGCCATGGCCGCTGAGCCTGCGCATCCAGAGCCTGTGCTCCGCAATGGGAGAGGCCACAACAGTGAGAGGCCCGCGTACCGCAAGAAAACAAAACAAAACAAACAAAAAAAAAAAACCTGGGATTAATGAATCAAGTTGTATTTATAAAGATATGTTAGCAAGTTTTTTCCTTAAATTTAACCTAATGTGAACTTTTTTCCAGATATTTTCTAAATTTGGCACAGTCTTAAAGATTATCACCTTTACAAAGAATAATCAGTTTCAAGCCTTGCTTCAGTATGCTGACCCATTGAATGCACATTATGCCAAAATGGTAATTATGATCTTTTTTTCATTTTTCAGTTGTTAATCAGTCACTTCAGTGATACCAGAGAAAGCCATCATGTCTTCTCCTTTGCTGTAGTTTACCATGTGGTTTTTTTTTGAAAATTGTAATAAAATATACATACTGAAATTTACCATTTTTAAAAGTACTGTTCCATATGCTCTTCTTATAGTCTAAAAATTACTTCTTTCTTCATATGAAATGGTTTCAAATCACCTATCATTTCTCAGATTTCTGGGACTCATTTCTGTTTGTCCTATTTAAAGTCTAGAGTTGAGCACAGTACTTCTGATATAATCTGACTAATAAAGTAGGATTATCTTTACCCTGGTGCCTCATTTACTTATATTAAGTGAGCCAAAGATTGATTGATTTCAATATTTTTGCAACCATATTCACTGTTGAATTTCATTGAGCTCTAAATTGCTAAAGACATTAAATCTTAGGAAATATGCTGCCTTAAATTCATATTGTCTTCTTGTTTGTACATGAGTGCTTGACTTTTGACAGGATGTAAAACTTCACATTCAATTTGGTTACGTTTGACCCATCTTCTATTGAGATCTATCCCTAACTCTAATTCTGTCTTATATTGGTATCTGAATTATTTCTAATTTTTTTCCAAAGATAGGGACTAAGGTTTATAGTACTTTTGTGTATCACAAAGTGTCTAGTTCTTGATTAGGAATAACATTTATATTTGCTGTACCCTCTACCCACATATATTATTTTGTACCTTCATGATGGCATACTGGTCAATAACTATCATGATAAGTCGGGGGTTTTTGTATATTTGTATGGTTTTTTTTAATTGATATTTTTATGTTTTGGTTTCTGGTATCTATTTTTATAAATTGAAGTGTTTGTGGAAGTCATAAGTAGCTATAAATATCCCTTTGGTAAGTCTTTATTATTTTCAAAGGAGGGATTGCTGATTTTTGGTCTTGTATCTGATCTGACTCAAAACTTCCCTCAAGTTTATTACTCAAAGAAAATAAACTTAACAAGAAAAACAGTAAGTGGTAGATAATATTTCACGTATTGTGGTTCTGACAGGTACCATTTACAAAGGCTTTATTTCATCTTAACCTATATAAAGTACACTAAAATGAATTAAGATGAAATGTAAAATTTAAATATCTTTAAACATTTAAAAAATAATCATCATAATAATTAGTACAATGTACAATAATGTATAATAGTTTTCTAAGCTTATACATTTCTCCTCTTCCGTTTGCTCTTATCATAGACAGGATAGGGATTATTATCCTTACTTTACAGATGAAAAAACTGAGAAATAGAGATTTTCATTTTCTCTCTTAGGCTCACACAGTGACAGAGTTAAAAGTAAACCCAGGTCTTTGGCTTTTAGTTTAGTCCTCTTTGCTTTATGCCTGATTGCCACTCTGTCAAAGCAGAGGCTACTTGATTTATTATTGTTATTATCTTGTAAAACATCATGCTTTCTTACATGCTTTATTTAGGCTCTGGATGGCCAGAATATCTATAATGCATGCTGCACTCTGCGTATTGACTTCTCCAAGCTTACCAGCCTTAATGTGAAATATAATAACGACAAAAGCAGAGACTTCACTCGCTTAGACCTTCCTACTGGTGATGGCCAGCCATCCCTTGAACCCCCTATGGCTTTCGGTGAGTGGTTCTCTTTTGGGTCACAGAACAAGCTTTCTGAAGTTAAAAGTTTCATTTATTAATCCATATATGTCAGGTGGTTTCTTCTTGGATTCTCTCAGGATTTCTAAAGAAAAGTGAGAATCATGGAACAAAAATGTGTTCATTAATTGAATCTTAATATTAGTAGATTCTATTAGTTGGCAAAAACAAGTGGATACCTGAAATTGAATTTATTTTCTAACATTAATATTACTCGTTCTTTATAAACCATGCAACCATTTGCTTGAAATTAATAGTCTTATATATTACCACTGGTTTAAATAAGTTGATTTATAGGGTTGGCCAAAAAGTTCCTTTGGTTTCTAAGTACAAATAAAAGACACATTTTTCATTTTCACCAAGAACTTTTTTTGCGGTACACAGGCCTCTCACTGTTGTGGCCTCTCCTGTTGCGGAGCACAGGTTCCAGACGCGCAGGCTCAGCGGCTGTGGCTCACAGGCCCAGCCGCTCCGCGGCATGTGGGATCTTCCCGGACTGGGGCACGAACCCGTGTCCCCTGATGCAGGCGGACTCTCAACCACTGCGCCACCAGGGAAGCCCCACCAAGAACTTTATTGAACAACATATTCACCCTTTTGTTCCACTACCTTCTGCCATTGTTCAGGCAACTTCATAATTCCATCTTCTCAAAACTTTTTATCTTTTTGAGCAAAGAACTGTTCCAGGTGCCTTTTACAGTCTTCCGGGAAATGGAAATTTTTTCCATTAAGAGAATTTTGTAAAGACTGAAATAAATGAAAATCCAAAGGTGCAATGTCTGGTGAATACAGCAGGTGAAACAGAACTTCCCAACCAAGCTGTAACAGTTTCTGTCTGGTCCTCAAAGAAACATGTGGTCTTATGTTATCCTGATAGAAGATTATGCATTTTTTGTTGACTAATTCTGGACGCTTTTTTGTCGAGTGCTGCTTTCAGTTGGTCTAATTGGGAGCAGTACTTGTTGGAATTAATCATTTGGTTTTCCAGAAGGAGCTAATTAAAATAGAGGACTCCCCCTCCCAATCCCACCATATACACAACATCCCCTTTTTTGGATGAAGACTAGCCTTTGGTGTGGTTGGTGGTGGTTCATTTCGCTTGCCCCACAATCTCTTCCGTTTCACATTATCGTACAATATCCACTTTTCATCGTCTGTCTTAATTTGTTTTGAAAACAAAACGTTTTCATTACGTTTAAGTGGAGAATCACATGCGGAAATACGGTCAAGAAGGCTTTTTTTCGCTTATGTGGAACCCTAACATCAAAGCGATGAACGTAACCAAGCTGGTGCAAATGATTTTCAGTGCTTGATTCAGATATTTTGAGTATGTTGGCTATCTCCCACATGGTATAACGTTGATTGTTCTCAATTAATGTCTCAATTGGATCGCTATCAACTCAACTGGTCTGCCCAACTGTGGAGCATCGTCCAGCAAGAAATCTCCAGCACGAAACTTTGCAAACCACTTTTGACATGTTTGATCAGTCACAACACCTTCTCCATACACTGCAGAAATCTTTTTGTGTGTTTCAGTTGTGTTTTTACCTTTCTTGAAATAATAAAGTATAATATGCTGAAAATGTTGCTTTTTTCTTCCATCTTCAATATTAAAATGGCTACACAGAAATTCACCAATTTTGACAAGTTTTTTTTTAAATGCATGCTGATCTGATAGCTGTCACAATACAATCTAACAAAACTGTTTCAAATGAAGTTAAAGACAACTAAGTGCTACTAAAGGTGTCTTACAGAAAAAACCGAGTGAACCTTTTGGCCAGCCCAATATAACCAGCAAAATACTGGTGTAAGTGGTCTTAAGAGAAATACTTTTCCTTTTTTAAGTAGTGATACTTTAAAACAAGGACCTAAATTAGTAGTATGTTTTTCCTTTATTCAAAGAAGAGGATTTACAATTTTTTGTTTTTGTTTTTTAAACATCAGAACTTTTCATCTTAACCCTAAGTTTGTGTGAAGTTGCATTTTTGCACTAATAAAAGTAGTCTTCTGCATTACTCATGAAAATGTTGCTTTGGAGAGCTTCCTTCTTTTATTTAAAATTAGTTCTCAATAATTTAAACTTTTAAAATAAACCTTTATGTAAAGGGAAAAGTAGTGGAGAGCCTACTTGGATGTATCATTAGGTTAATATACTTTTTGGTTTTGCAACTCTCGAAGTGTGGTTTATTATTTAGTTAAAGTATTTTAATTTTATTACCCTTTGTGATTGATTTTTCTTTCCCAGATGACACCATAAAATATTAGTTGAGACTTCAAGTGATATTTAGTTTATCTTCATTTTATAGGTGAGAAAAAAGAATGCTTAGCCAAATTGTTGTCCAAAATTTTCTAGAAAACAGATGGTAAATTTAGTGTTAAAGCTTTTTGTTATTTATAACTGAAAATGTCAAGTACATTGTTCAGTTCATGTTCCTAAATTGTTAAAGTTTCTGTTTTAGTCTGACCAAATTTTTGTGTTTTATACAGTTGGGCTTCCATATCTACAGGTTTGGAATCTGTGGGTTCAACCAACTGCAGATCAAAAATATTTGAGGGAAAAAAATTCCATAATGTTCCAAAAAGCAAAACTTGAATTTACCTTGTACCAGCAACTATTTTACATAGCATTACAGTGTACTTACACCTATTTACATAGCATTTACAACATACCAGGTATTATAAGCAATCTAGAGATGATTCACAGTATGCAGGAGTATGTGCAGAGATTATATGCAAATACCATACAATTTTATATAAGGGACTTGAGCATCCTTGGATTTTGGTGTCTATAGGGTGGGGGGTTGGGGAGTGTGCTGGAACCAATCCCTTGTGGATACTGAGGGATGACTGTATTTGTTATCAGCCCCTACTCATATGTACAATTTGGGAGAGCCAAAGGTCTTTGTAATTACCATTTTAATAACAAATGATAGAAATTGGGGCTATCACTCAAGTTTGCCAAAACTTGGCTATCAAATGCGGAACTGCACGTATTTCAGTAATTGAATACATACTGTTGGTATAATTAATGTTCTGCATTGTGGGAGGAGGACATTTTAAAAATACAATTTAAAATTTTGGTTTCTGAATATAAAATAACCAGAATGTTACCATCCTTTTTTTATTGTATTAATAAATCCTTTGTCATTGCAGAGTAGTGTCTACATTATAAGATAAATAATTCATCAAACAGAGAACAGTACTTTTTTATGTGTTGTGTGAAAGTTTACTCTGCCTCTCGCAAATATTTGAACTGTTCAGTATTCCCTCTTTTTATTCTCTTGGCTTCAGAAACACCACACTTCCATGACTTTTTTCCTTACCTCACTGGCTGTTCTTTCCTTTCTTTTAAAGATTACCGTTTAAAGGTCTTAGGGCTAAGTTGTGAGCATTCTGTCCCTCTTTAGAGAAATATATTATACCTATAGAAAAGCTTGTAAAACCTATGAATACGGTTTTAAATACCCATGTAATTACTATCCAGATTAAGAAATAAAATGTTTACACATACTGAAGAAGCACTATTTGTACCCCTCTCATTTATTGTGTTCCCACTCTCCCTGCTCCAAGATAACTGTAGTCTCAAATTTTTGATGATAGTCATGCTTTTGCTTTTCTGCTTTTCCCCTGTGGTTTGGTTGGTTTTTTTACTACTTATTATGCAGCCCTAAGTGCTAATTTAAAAAATTCTTTTCTCCTATATTTAGAACTTTATCTAAATGGAATCATACTGTTTGTTTTCTTTTGATTCATCCATGTTCACATATGTGGCTATCGCTTACTCATTGTCAATACTGTCAAGTGTATAGATTCCCATTGTATGAATATACCACAGTTCGTTTATCTATTCTGCTGTTGATAGACATTTGGGTTGTTTTAGTTTGAGGCTATTATGAACAGTACTGCTGTGAAATTTCCTTGATTACCAATGAGGTTGAACGAACTTTATTTATTGGCCATTCTCCTTTATGAATTTTCTGTTAATTCTTTTGCCTGTTTTTGTGTTTGGTTTGTTGTCTTTTCTTGTTTATTTGTGGGAATTCTTTATATATCCTAGACACTAGTCCTTTGTTGGTATTATGTGTTGCAAATAATTTCTCTCCGTTTTGGCTTATTGGTTCATTCTCTCCATGGTATTTTTATGTAATCAAATTTATTTGCCATTTCCTTTATATTTGTGTTTTTGTGTCATGTTTAAGAAATCCTGTATTACTTTGATATTATAAAGATAAATACTTATATTTTAAAGTTGATAGTATTTTAGTAACTTTTTATTGAAATACTTTAAGTTGCAAGAATAGTTCAAAGAATTACCTTATATCCTTCAGATTCCCCAGTTATTAACATCATGCCACATTTACTTTATCATCTCTCTGTTTATATGCGTGTGTGAGTGTGAGTGTGTGTGTTTGTTGTTGTTGTTTTTTCCTCTGAGTCATTGGAGAATAAGTTGCAAGCATGGTGTCCCTTTTAAATACTCACTGTATATTTTCTAGGAACAAGGACATTCTTACCTAAATACCGTTATCAAAATCAGGAAATTAACATTCACACAATACTATTATCTAATCCATAGACCTTTTAAAATTTTTGCCAGTTGTGAAAATAATGTTCTTCGTATGAAAATTTTTCTCAGTATCAGGTTAACTTATTTGTCATGTTTCTTGAGAGTCCTTTAATTTGGAACATTTCCTCATTCTTTGTCTTTTATGACCTTTAAAATTTTAGAAGAGTTCAGGGTTGGGTATATAATAGAATTTCTCCCAACATGCATGTCTGGTTTTTTGGCTGAAATAATGTTGTGTCTTTCTCATTTCATTACATCAGGAGACACATAATGCCACTTTATCCTATTCCTGGTGATATTAACCTTGATCACTTAAGGTGGTTTCTGCCAAATTTCTTCCCTGTAAAGTTACTGTTTTTCTCTTTGTAATTAACAACATATCCTTATAAGGAGGATACGTTGAGACTATAAAAATAGCCTGTTTCTTATGACTTTTCACCCTTTAGTTTTAACATCCATTGCTTAAATTAGTTGTTACTGTGGTAGTTGTTGCTATATTGGTGATTTGCTAATTCTGTCATTCCTTCTCATTTATTAGCTGGGATTTTATTATAAAGAACTTTTTTCTTACCAACACTCCATTCATTCATTCATTCATTTTTATTACATAAATTCGTGTGAATTTAAGGTTTATAATGTGCTACTTTTATGTATTTATATATTGTAGTATGATTCAGATGTAGTGATATTTATCACATTACACAGTTTTAGTATAATATTGTTGTCTGTATTCATTATACAATGCATTAGCTCTCTGTGGCTTATTTACTATTCATTGCTTTTTTTTTTTTTTTTTGTGGTACGCGGGCCTCTCACTGCTGTGGCCTCTCCCGTTGCAGAGCACAGGCTCCGGACGCGCAGGCCCAGCGGCCATGACCCACGGGCCCAGCCGCTCCGCAGCATGTGGGATCCTCCCGGACCGGGGCACGAACCCGCGTCCCCTGCATTAGCAGGCAGACTCCCAACCACTGCGCCACCAGGGAAGCCCCATTGTATTTATTTTTTCATGTTAATATGAACTTGTAGGTTCTTATTTTATTCTATGGGTAATAATTTCACAGTATCATTTTTCACTTTATGTTCAAACTCTCCCAGATTTGGCCAGCTTCTGTGGCCTTTTGACATACCTTCTTCATTGTTTGAACACTTCCTTACTTTCTGGCAGAAGATATTTCAGATCTTCTTTACTTTCCCTGCCTTAACACTGCAGTCAGCTGTTACTCCAATGAGCCCTGATTCCTTTTAGTAGGAAATAGTATTTGGAAATCAGTATCAAGGCATTATATGTGCTTATTGCTAATAGGGTGTCACTGCTTCTAGGAACTTTAAATGGGCATGACTAGGATATATGTGTATGTGTACTTCATAAATATATTTCTCTGTGTGTGTGCGTGTGTGTGCATGTGTGTGTTTGTGTTTTAAAAAACCGCAAGTTTTAACTGATAACTCCAATTCCAATTCAGCACCCTTTTTTTCATATTGGTGATTCCCTTCTTCAAGAATGAGAAATCTAGTTTCCATTAGCCTCAACATATTATTTGCTCAATCCTATAATACACAAAAAGTAGTTTCAGAATTAACACATACCATTAATTTGAGGTTAATATATGCATGAGTAGTTTTCTGAGCATTGTTCCATTGGTCTATTTATTTGTCTTTCTTTTTGTCATTACCACAAGTCTCAATGTCTGATAGAGTTAAGTCTCTTTACTTATTCTTCAAGAGTATCTTGGCAATTCTTGACCATTTACACTTAGGAATTTTAGGATCAGCTTTTCAAGTCCTCAAAGGGGAAAAAAAGCACTATTAGGGTTTTGATTGGATTATATTGACTTTATAAATCACTTAGAAGATAATTGACACCTTTACAATAAAGTCTTCCAGTCTTTGAATGTTGTATATATCTCCATTCATTTGTATATTATTTAGTGTCTTTGAGTAAAGTTTGGTGACTTTTCCCCATAAAGGTTTGCATATGTTTTGTTAGAATTATTCCTAAGAGCCATACTTTTTAGATTCTAATTCTAGACCAGTCTTTATGATCCGTGTAACTTTGGGCAGATTGCTTAACTGCTCTGTACTTTTGTCTCTTTATATGTGAAATGAACATAATAATAGTATTTAACAGGTAAGAGTTGTGAGGAATATTAAATGTGCTAATATACGTAAAGAGTTTAGAATGGTGCCCTGTAAGTTTTAGCCATCACTGTTATTTGGTTTTTAAATTGTTACTAATACACAAATGCAGTGTTGTTGTTTCTTGATTTCATATTCAGCAACCTTGATAAACTCGTATTTCTTTCTCTACTCTAATTAATTTTTCTCTTACTTTAGTAAGATGCACTGAACTTCTAAAATTTGCATAGAAATGGAAAAGTATCTAAAATAGTGAAAGGAAATAAATGCAAGGCTTAATATAAAGCTGCAGTAGTCAAACCAGTTTGATAGTGTTGAAAGGTTAGATAAATTAATGGAGCAGCATATAGAGTCTAGAAATCGACCCACATGTATGTACTCAGTTGATTTTGAGCAAAATTACCAGTGTAAAAATTCAATAGAGAAAGGAAAATCTTTCAACAAGTAGTTTTGGACAGGTGGATATCCATATTGGAAAGAAAATAAACATTGATCCGTATCTCACACCATACTGACACATTGACTTGAAATGGATCTTAGACCTCTGTGTAAAACTTAAACCTGTAAAACTCCTGGAATAAAACATAGGAGAGGGGACTTCCCTGGTGGTCCACTGATTAAGACTCCGAGCTTCCACTGCAGGGGGCGTGGGTTCAATTCCTGTTCAGGGAACTAAGATCCCATATGCCATGCTGTGTGGCACGGCCAAAACAAAACAAACAAATAAATAAATCTTATATTTTAAAAAAAAACTTAGAAAATCTTTGTAACCTTGGGATATGCAAAAGTTTCTTAGGTAAAACGCAAAAAGTACAAACCATGAAAGGAAATAATTTATATATTGTACGTACATCAACATTTAAAAGTTTCACTGATTGAAAGGTACCATCAAGAAAACCACAAGGTAAGCTATAGACATTGAAGAAAATATTTGCAACACATATATATAAGACAAATTTGTTATATCAAATTATATAAAGAACTCTTATAGCTCAGTAATAAGAAAACAAACTGTTAAAAAATGGCCAAAAGATTTGACAAGATATTTTACAGAAGATGGTATATGAATGGCAGTAAACACATGAGAAGGTGCTCAACATCTCTAGTCATCAGGGAAATGGAAATTAAATTACTGTAAGATATTATTACATACCCACTAGAATAGCTAGAGTTTAAAAGTTTCCTGTACCAAGGATGTGGAGCATCTTTTACTAGCATACTGTGTTGATGGCAATGTAAAATTTAGGAAACTCTTTGGTAAAGAGTTTGCCAGTTACTTAAGTTAAATGTGCACCTACAATATAACCTAGTCATTTACCCAAGAGAAGTGAAAAAGTTAGTGTCCACACAAATACCTGTATGCAAACGTTCATAGCAATTCTATTTGTAATGGCCAAAATCTGGAAATATTCTATTACAGGTGAATGGATAAACAAAATGTAGTTTATCGATGTTATGAAGTACTGTTCAGCAATAAAAAGGAATAAATCGTTAAGGACAACAGGATTATGTTGAATGAAAGAAGCCAGACAAAACATTATTATGAATGAAAGAAACCATATAAAAAAGAACACCTGGTATATGATTCTGTTTATATATAATTCTATAAAATGCAAACTAATCTTTAATGACAGAAAGCAGATCAGTTGCCTTTTGTACTTGTACAGTTTATTGTATGTAAATTAGAAAAGAGAAATAAGTCATATCATTTCAGTCTAATGCTGACAACCCTCCAAAGGCTCCCATTTTTTTCAGAGTATTAAATGCCCACATCCTTACATTGGATTGCAAGCCCTATACCATCCACTTCAATTTTCCTCTTTTGACATATCTCCTTTGATGTTCTTCCCTTGCTCCTTTTGCCCACCAAACTGACATCCCTCTAAAGCATGTTAGGTATGTTCCCACCTCCAGATTGTTCCCACTAGTTATTCCCTCTTCCTGGAGGGCTTTTCTCCCAGATACCCTCAGATTTTGCTCCTGCTGCCTTCTTTGACCTACCCTGACCAGCCTTCCCTCAGTACTCCTGATTCTTCCTGTTCTATTTTTTTAGTAGTATTTATCACCTTCTTATGTATGCAGTTAACTTATTTACTGTGTTTATTGTTTAATTCTGTTTTCATCAGTCGAAATAAGCTTCACCAAGGTAGTTTTTTTTCTTCTCTACTTAGTTTGTGCCTGACACAAAATAGACACAAAAAATATTTGTTGAATTAATGTTTATTTATTATTTTTTTCCACTACTGTTTTCGAAGTTTAACACTGTTTTGTATTTTCATCTAGGATTTTTAACTTTCATACTTATTTTACCAAAATATAGAGTTAATTGATACCTGTAATCTTTTCTTATATAAGAACTTTAGGACACTTTAACTCCTTTTACCTTCTCTTACCTCCTCCTAACTCAAGATATTATTATGTTTAAAACTTTTTAGATTTTAACATTTCAATTTGTTAATTATTTTATACAATCAATATTCATTTAGATTAAGCCATATATAACTCTCTTAAGGCCTTTCATTTCTTCTTGCAACTCAGATATGCCATCTGGGGTTGCTTACCTTCTGCCGGAAGGATATCCTTTATTATTCTCTTAAGGGGAAGGTCTGTGTTAACATGTTTGAAGTGTTCATTTCGCCAGAAATGTCTTTATTTTGTTGTCAGTTTTAAAAGATATATAGAGTTCTAGGTTGACAGTTTTTTGTTTTGTTTTTTTTTTTTCAATGTATTAGAGAAATCAGTACACAATAGTCTGGTTTTCATTGTTGCTCTTGGAAGGTCAGCTGTCAACCTAATTACTGCTGTTTTCTCTCTGGCTATTCTTTAGATTTTTTTTTTCATCTTTGATGTCTACAGTTTCAGTATGATGTGTCTGTTTAAGGATTTATTTTTTCTACCTGGAGCTCAAAAAGCTTCTTGATTTGGTGGATTGTTGTCTTTTACTGGTACTAGAAATGATCTTCTCATATATTTCTCCTTCACACTGTTTCTTTTCTTACTTTCTGGAATTTTGATTAGACCTGTTATACTCTCTTACTCTGAGTATCTCAAACTTTCTTTCATATTTTCTATTTCTTTATCTCTCTGAGCTGCATCCTAAATAATTCCTTAGGGACTTTCATTTTACTAATGGTCTCTTCACCTTTGTCTAATCTGTTGTTAAATTTGTCTGATAATTTTAGATTTCAATAGTTGTGCTTTTTATTTCTAGAAATTTTATTGATACTTGGTTCTTTTTTTTTTTTAAGTATCTTCCCTACAGATATTTTTCAGTATGGCTTTTATTTCTTCAAACATACTATTTAAAAATCAAATCAAATCAAATATGATAATTCCAGTGTCTGAAATCTTTGCAGTTATTTTTCTGCAATTAGATATTTCTTTTTCTACTTTTTTTCTTTTTGAGTTACTCAAAAAGTTTAGTCTGCTACTGTACCAGCATTTTTGAAAATCAAAATAGTTGTGCTTTTTTTTACATAGTACATACTCTTTGTAATATTTTAAATGGCTCTGTATTTTGTCTAGTGACTCATAATTTATATAATAATTCTTCAATTTAGACATTAAGCTTGTTTCTTTAGGGCTTTGCTATTATAAATAACACTGATAAACTGATTTCATAGGTAAAAATGTTATCTCTTCATTTGTATTACCTTAATTGCTGTTGTGGTAGTACCTTTTCCAAATGTAAAATATGTATTCTTAGTTACGCAAATCTTAAACCTTTTTCTTAAAAGTTTGTGTAAACCATTGCCTAACTGGTTACTTTGCTAAAATGTTTCTGTTTCTGCTTATTTGAGGAATGTAGATTTACAGAAACTTTGCAAATGATTCTTTTGTCGAGTATTAACAAATGTTCTTGTTAATCATATTTTACTTGGAAACAATTATTTAAAATTTGGCCCTGGTAATTGTTTGCCAATTCTTTCATTTATTGCTATTTAATGTTCAGTGAGTGTTATCTCAAGAATTTTCCTCATTTCTCTAAAACCTACTACAAGTCTTCTGCCTCATACCCCCCACCCCACAGCCATTTGTATTAGTCTCTTTGTTTTGTTTTAAAAGTAGGTCCCTTGCCCTTCCCACAAATCTCAGTGGTTTACAGCAATTAACATTTATTCCTCTCACATGACTGACACTTAAACAGCTGCAAATCAGCTTTTGCAAACTTCCTTCACATGTCTTTTTGATGGAGGGCCCAGGCTGAAGTTGTCACTACATTTGAGACATGGCATTCTTGTGGCAGAGAGTAAAAAAATAAGAGAGCTGGTGTAAACCCATAATGCCTCTTAAAGCTTCTGCATAGAGGCAGTTTATGTCCTGTTTGTCCGTGTGTTCCTATCACATGACTGTGTGCGGTGGGTGTTGCATAGAAATGTATGCTTCTCCCACAGGAGACACTGCAAGTCACATGACTGACCAGAGTTACATGGAAGGGTCAAGTGAATACTTGGCAACAGTAATACAATCTACAGTATCTCTTCTTATTTTTAAAAAATATATTTTAAAATTTATTTATTTATTTATGGCTGTGCTGGGTCTTCGTTGCTGCATGCGGGCTTTCTCTAGTTGCGGTGAGCAGAGGCTACTCTTCGTTGCAGTCCATGGGCTTCTCATTGCGGTGCCTTCTCTTTTTGCGGAGCATGAGCTCTAGGCACTTGGGCTTCAGTAGTTGTAGCTTGGAGGCTCTAGAGCTCAGGCTCGGTAGTTGTGGCGCATGGGCTTAGTTGCTCCGCAGCATGTGAGATCTTCCTGGACCAGGGCTCGAACCCGTGTCCCCTGCAATGGCAGGTGGATTCTTAACCACTGCACCACCAGGAAATCCCTACCATATCTCTTCGTATGTTTAATTTTCTAGTGTAAATTTTTGCGATAACTTATACCTGTACTGAAGCCCCTCTGATAAGTCTTCCTTTATGCCTTAAATATAGTTATTTCTGTTATGAAAGTGAATCATTTTACCTATCATCTTTTTTTTTAACTTTTTACTTTATATTGGAGTATAGTTAATTAACAGTGTTTTGTTAGTTTCCGGTGTACAGCAAAGTGATTCAGTTATACATATACATGTATCTATTCTTTTCAAATTCTTTTCCCATTTAGGTTGTTACATAATACTGAACAGAGTTCCCTGTGCTATACAATAGGTCCATGTTGGTTATCTATTTTAAATATAGCAGTGTGTACATGTCAATCCCAAATTCACTAATTGTCCCTCCCCCCCACCCTTCCCCACTGGTAACCGTAAGTTCATTCTCTAAGTCTGTGAGTCTGTTTCTGTTTTCATTTTACCTATGATCTTGAGCCTACTTGAATGTAAGTTTAGCAAGGGCAGAGATTCTTGTCTGCTTTATTCATTGCTTCCTCAGCACTAGACGAATGCTTGCCTCCTAATGTGCTTTCAATAAATATGTTTCCCTTCTTATTTCATCACTCTGTCAGTTATTCTCATTTTCTGTGTCTTCATTTATTGTTGGTTCTCTCTGCTAGCTCTGTCCCTGAAGTCTCTCAATGACTGTATTTTCTTGAATTATTTTAATCACAGCTACATATTTAATAAATTCTGTTAAATAATTATCTTTAATGAAGAGAATAAACTTATATGATCTTTTAACTCCTCTGGAAAATGTAGCCTACATACTTCCTCCTATAAATATGCATATCAGCCTATCATTAAGGTAAAAAACCCCAAAACCTTCCCTTTGACTCTTACAGTCTAGCTTCTCACTGTTGCTCTAAAACTATTGTTTACCTTTTACATTTCTCACTCTCTTTGACTTTTATGGAAGGCCCCCTCCCCTAAAACTCTATGTCTCTAGATCCTGAGGGACTATAATTCATTATAATTCACTGTTTTGTTTTGCTTTCTAAGGTTTTTCTCTTTTCCTTAGAATGTTCCTCTTCCTTCCTCTACCACTTAAGTGTACTAATACTCCCAGGTTCTATTTTTAGCTTTCTTCATTTCTTGCCTTGTGCCCTTTTTAGCAGAGCTCTCATTCATATGGCTTTCACACTTATTTCTATATAGATGATTTACAAATCTGTGTCTTGTAATAGTTAGAAATTCTGAGTTTGCCCCCTCATTTCCACTTGTGGCATTCCCATTTGAGTTTCTCACTGTCACCTCAACCTTAACTTGTCCCAAACCAGATTGTTTTCCTACTAGTACTGACTCCTCCATTGGAACTAACTCTTGTTTTTATTGATGGTTCACAGTCACCAGGCTTCTAAAAGGAGAGGGAATACCAGCCTTTGTTTAGCATCCAGTGCACACTAAGCACTGCTTTTCACTTACTGAATGTCCAGCTCAAGTTTTACCTCCTGAGAGACCTTCAAACAATCACAGTGATCCTTTGCAATCCCTTCTTCTTAGACCACTTACAGTATATTTGTATTAAACCCATATATCCTCAGCCTGCGAATCTCCTGTAATTCATACTTTTAGTTTGTAAAACCTCTCAAAGGCAAGGATTTTTATTTCATATTTCTTTTTGTCAGCACAGTACCCCCCAGGTACAGTACAATTTAATAAGTATTTGATGATTTTTGCATAGAAACAATGCTCTAAATAAGGACAAGAATATCAACTTAAATAACAAAACTAAATAAACTAAAACTAAGTAGCAAACTAATAACTCAAAATTAAATAATATTTTAGCTGTACTCTTGAACCTTGAACCCAGTTGAAAGGGGTTAGCCTCTGAAAGTGGCAGAGGCTCTTTACTTACCATTAAGGATCACCTGTTGAACAAATCTTTACTCTGTAACAGAATCTCTTTATCAGTAATACACCTTCATATAGCCATTTTATATTGCTATAACCATATTTATAGAAGGTAGTGTATTTATTTTAGCTTTTCTTCCCCGTTAGGTGCACCAGGAATAATTTCCTCACCATATGCAGGGGCTGCTGGATTTGCCCCAGCCATTGGATTTCCTCAAGCTACAGGTGACTAACTCTAAAGTTGAATTTGAAATGATTTCTTAATGATGGTCTGTATTTTCCAGGAACTTATCAAAATGAAAAATATTACCATATTTGAAGGATTTATAATAAAAGCATTAGGTGTTTCAGTCATAGAAGTGGCTCATGTACAATATATGATGCACAGCTTCCTTGTGTTTATAAATAATTCTCTCTGGTTCCATTCTCAACTCCAAAATTCCCTTATATATTCTGCATCATTTATACTTGCCATTGGCACAGATAACTATAGGTTGACTATATTAATAATCTCTGATTTGCCTTTTTGGTTATTATACAAAATATATGAACTGCTTGCTTATAAGCTTATCAATTACATGTTAAACAGACTTGTGTGTTATTTATCTTTGAGTTCTTAAATGCCTTTGATGGCATTTAATACATAGTATGCAGTCAGCAAACATTTGAATTAATAAACATTTACTGTTAAACTTATTTGTAAATCCTCTTTTTTTGTTTTTTTGATTAATGGGTTTAGAAGATTACCGTAGAGGGTATGCATGCTGTTTTATTTCAGGAAAAAAAATATATTTTTTTCTTTAAGTAATAGAAATAATTAAGAGATAGCAATCGGTTAATACTTTGATAATGGCTCTCTGACTCTTTTCCAAATAGTAAACAAAATGAATTTGATCATAACTTAAGGAGGAGAAAAAAATACTTTATGATTTTATTGCTGGTGCTTAAAGAATACACTTGAGGTTGGTGATTAGAAAGAAGAGTGGCTTAGTGTTAAGCCTAGTCTACACAGTACCTTTTTACAGCTTCCAGGTGATTTATGAATATAACTATTTTAACTTGCAACATAGTTGCTTTCTGGCAGTAATCTTTGTATCCTACCTTTCTAATTCTGGGAATTTTAACTACTCTCTTCACTGGAGAGGATGAAGTTAACTAAAAAGAAAAGAGTGATTTAAAAGGTTGAGGTTCATTTAAGTTTTAGGTTTTTGGTGGTTTTAAGACATCTTAACGTATGTTTAATTAAGTGAGTAATTCTACCTATCCCATTAAAATGAAGGCATTATACATTGTTTTTATGTGTTTGAAGCGCCCAAAAGTTTAATTTTTATACATTTGGAGGTAGTGATATATGGTTTCCCTCATTTTAGTTATTTCTTTCTACACACTGTATGTATAAAACACTGTATTAGATGTTAAGAAAGAGAAAAAATGTGTAAAGAGGGCTCCTGAGTTGATAAGACTTTTAAGGTGTAGCGGGGGATGTACATATACACATACACACATGTATATACCCTACAGTGTAGCTAAGGTGTAGTGTTGGCGGTACATAATAGACTTAAGGAAGTTATTCAAAAGTTGCAGGGGCATGGGAAGAGGTCATGCAAAAGACTATTGAGTATAGATTTCATGGAAAAGCAACCACCCTAAGAAGGTGATGTGCACGGTTTTAAAATTCAGCAAGATGATGGTAATAATAACTTTCCTTAGATTGTCAAGCAGAATAGTATGATTGTAAACTATATTGCAATTTAATTACATGATTTGTGATAAACTGGACAGACTCTGTCTATTATAAGGAATTTTGAGCTTAAAGAATCAATAAATTAAATAACTGGTTTATTTTATATCAACTAGAGATTTTATCTTAGATAATTTTTAAGCTGAGAATACAAATAGTGGGACATTCTGAGGAAGTGTAGTGTTTTAGGTATAGTATATAGTGTCAATATTCCAGTATTGTAGAACTTTCAGTAGTTCTGAAATATCTGGGGGAGTAGAGAGCTCTGAAAATTCTTGCTGCAAAAGAATATTGAATTCTATAAATTTGTTCTTGATGGTAATAATGTTTTGCAAGGTTACAAAATGTTTTTTCCCCATGCAGAATGTATGTATACAATTTACCTGTTTTAGGTATACAACTCAGTGATTTTTAATAAATTTACGGAGTTGTGCAGCCATTACCACAGTCCAGTTTTAGAACATGCATTACTACCTAGCATGCATATATGTGACTTCTGCTAAAGGACTTTTTACAAAAATATGTATCTGGTTTTATGGTAGAAGTCAATATGAAAATAACATCTACTTTAGAGAAATGTGCTGGAGTATATTTGTTTTAAGAAATAGAAGGAGTACTTGTAGTTATAGACCCTTTGAAAAACCTAATGGCTTTAAGACCAGTGAATTTGGTTGCTATGCAAAGCACTGTATAAATAATAAAGTACTAAGTATGATAGTATCAACGAATAAAGAGCTCTACTTCCAGACAGACTCTGGAGGGCAGAAAACTGACCTTTGTTATCCTTATGGTAGCTTTGAAACATTTTCTTCTCTACTTTTGCTTTTGTCTTCATTTATTTACTTAAGTTGTATTAAGTGTTGTAATTCTCCAGATAACTAGAATATGAAATGCTTTTGATGTTTTGAAAAGGTCTGTCAGTCCCAGCTGGACTAGGTCCCGGAGCTCTTGGTCCTCTCGCAATCACCTCCTCTGCCGTCACTGGAAGGATGGCCATTCCTGGGGCTGGTGGTATACCGGGAAATTCTGTTCTACTTGTCACCAATCTTAATCCTGATGTGAGTTGAAAAGTATTATATGTAAAAAGTCTTTCAGGAGGAGGTATTGTAGCTTCTGACCTAGAGTTAAATTCAATGAAAATGTTTATTTTAAGAATTTTTATTAAAATTCATCACTAGTGTATATAGAAGCAGCATGTAAAAAGTCAGTGCTTTGAACAAGTAAACTTACTTAAAATTTTTACTTAGACACTGATATTTTGTGTTATCCTTTTCAAACAGCTTATTACACCACATGGACTTTTTATCCTATTTGGTAAGTAAAATTTTTTGTTGTTGTTTTTTATATTATCTATGATGTGAATTGAGCATATTGCATCATTCAGTAATATTTATTACTGCTATGTGCCTACTAGTGTGTTTGACACTGAGGATAGAATAGCAAGGAAGACAGTAAGTGATTACAGTTACAACAAAATTTTATAAAAAGGGAAATAGAGATTGTAATAGGAACATACAACTAGGAGACCTAACCTAGCTGAGGGAATCAAAGATGATGTACCAGTAGAAATGATAGTTAAGCTGACTTGTGAAAAATGAGGACACATTAGCCAGGCAGAAAGGGAGGGCAAATGTCCTTTCACAGATAGTAGCAGTGAGAGACAGAACTCGTGGAACATAGAAATGAAGGAAGCTCAATGAAGAGTGTAAGGGAGAGACATGTTGAAGCTGGGCAGATGGATAGGGGCAAGGTCATTAAGAGCTTTATAAGCTATATTAAAGAACTTCGTTTTTAACTTAAGAACAGTGGGAATCCATTGACTAGTTTTAAACAGGAGAGAGGCGTAATGGGATGTTGATTATAAAAATAATCCCCTAACTTTCCAATAGTGTGCTTCTCAGTTAAAAAAAATATTTAGCCAGGTACTCCTAATCTATATATGATTAATTATTCATAAATTTCATCCATCTTTTACTATAGTCTTTAGTATAATATGTACAAATATAAGAGCAATGAAGTGATATTTAATATTTTAAAAATTTTTCTTATGACACTTTTTAAAATAAAAATCTATTAACATTTAGTGAGAAGTATGATTTAATATGCTTCATTATTTTCAAAAACCTTTTTCATTTTGGTTCAGTATCCCACGAACTGATTCTAAATTCACTTTATTTTAGTACTTGATCTTAATGGTTGTCATAAATGAAAAAGATACCTCATAAAGATATGCAAGGGAATCCTCTGGCGGTCCAGTGGTTAGGACTCAGTGCTTTCACTGCCAGATCCCAAGTTCAGTCCCTGGTCTGGGAACTGAGAATCCTGCAAGCTGCGTGGGCACGGCCAAAAAAAAAAAAAAAAAAGATAGGTGATTTGAATGGAAGTGTTTCATTGTTGCTGTACTAAATAATTATGATACTAATTTTTCAGTCTAATCCACTAAATTTTGTTGTACTTTACCTAGAAAAGTTCCATTTTTCCTCTTGTTAAATTAGTTGATCTTGAAAACTGTTAACATTAGCATAATGGGGTTAAAACTCACTCTTCATGTGGAAGAATTTTTAAGAGGATGGAAAATTGTTTCAAATTTTTTGAGTGGGTAATAGGTTTTTTTGTTTTGTTTTGTTTTGTTTGCGGTATGCAGGCCTCTCAGTGTTGTGGCCTCTCCCGTTGTGGAGCACAGGCTCCGGACGCGCAGGCTCAGCAGCCATGGCTCACGGGCCCAGCCGGTCCGCGGCATGTGGGATCTTCCCTGACCGGGGCACGAACCCGTGTCCCCTGCATTGGCAGGCGGACTCCCAACCACTGCGCCACCAGGGAAGCCCTTAACAGCGTTTTTGAGATATAATTTACAGCCATTACAATTCTCTGACTTCAGATGTACAACTCAGTGATTTTTAGTAAATTTATAGAGTTGTGCAGCCATTACCACAGTCCAATTTTAGAATATCTCTATCAGCCCACAGAGAAACATTATACTCATTTGCAGTTACTGTAAAAGTTTTTATTCATGACACATTTATGTAATTTTCATTAACAAAATCATTTATTAATGCTAAATGTTCATGTCTCTTTAATAGCCAGAGCACATTTCTTTCCAAAAGTAGTTAATTTCTCACTCATTTAGAAAAATATCACCCTCAGCTTGAAGAACAAATTGTGTGTTATTTTTTACAGAGTATCTATTTCAGCCACTTGTCATTTCTGAAAAGGGCAGCAAATTTGGAATACTTGTCTTTTTTTTTTTTTAATTTTAAAACTACCATTCATCTCTTCAGTTTAGTTGCTCTTAGGGGCTTGCCCACAAGATAACCAATACTCCTTTGTGTGCCTTGAAGATTGTCATAGTCATTCTCTCATCCTGTTACAAAGTATGGTAATGATGCTACTGTTTAAAGATCTTATTTTTATGATATTGGTGATACCCTGTTCCACATAAATTGCAATATATATTAATACACTAAATTTTAAAAAATGAGAGAATGCCCTTCATATTGTAGAAACTTCTGTATATAATTTCTTCTATATGTTGAAAATTAGTAAAATGTAGTTTTTCATACTGGTTTATATAAACAAATCAGTCCAAGTAAAAGTTTATTTTCCTCCCACATCCCAGTGAATCATTTTGCCTGCTTTTGGGGATGTGGGACCCACTTTGGGGAACGCTAGCATAGAAAAAATGGATGTAATGAGATCAGTTAGGAGGCTATGATGATAGTCTAGATGTGAATTGGTGATAATAGGTTTGATGGTAGTGAGGATGGGAAGAAGTGGACAAATGTGAGAGATATTTAGGCCATAGAATCAGTGAGTGCTGGTAGTTGACTGGATGTGTAAGTGTCTAAGGAAAGGGGTAAGTCAAAAGATGACTCCCAGATGTCTGACTGGAGCAAATATGTGCATGATGGTACTGTTTATCAACAGAGTTAGTGAACACAGGAGGGTGCAGGAAAGAGCAGGTGAATCAGTTGAAGTGTTCATGGGACATCCAGGTGAAAGGGGGTACTAGATTAATAAATCTGGAACATAGAAGAGATTACAGATTTGGGAGCATTTGTATGAAATTGCCCAGGGAAAGCATATAGTATGAGAAAAGAAACTTTCTTTAAATATATTAGTAAAGTTAATTGAACATTACACAATCAGCATTAAAAAATTGTTTTGTTTTGTCTTTTTAATTAGGAGTATATGGTGATGTACATCGAGTGAAGATAATGTTTAATAAGAAAGAAAATGCATTGGTTCAGATGGCAGATGCAAATCAAGCTCAGCTAGGTACTAATGATTAATAATAATAATGATAACCTGCCCCTTTTGTATGTGAATTTTCCTATAAAATAAACTTATGGCTAGTAGGAAGAGTACCTCCTTATGTTAATATCTCTATTATTATTTGGATCTGCTTATATTTTAAGATTTTAAAATATTTATTATTCTTTGAAGTTCATTTATCTATTTGAATATATTGTTGATGTTTAGAGCTTTGACTCTAGGGTTTTTCCATTAGCTTTAAACTAATAAACATGACTTGTTTTCTTTCATTTTATTTGTTTGTTTGCTTATTTATTTTCCTTTCAAATTAAGTTTTCTAGAACTGTTGCATGGCATAACAGTTTGGGAATACTTCATAATGATGGTTCAAGAAAGTGTCATTCTACAATCTCACCGTTTATTATTATAGTGGCTGTTGAAATATTATTACTCAGATTTTTTATTATAAAAAGCTTTACTTGGGATTAAAAATAGATAGCCAGTGGGAAGCAGCCACATAGCACAGGGAGATCAGCTTGGTGCTTTGTGACCACCTAGAGGGGTGGGATAGGGAGGGTGGGAACGAGACACAAGAGGGAGGAGACATGGGGATATATGTATAGTATAGCTGATTCACTTTGTTATACAGCAGAAACTAACACACCGTTGTAAAGCAGTTATACTCCAATAAAGATGTTAAAAAAAATTTACTTGAGATTAAACTAATTTATTCAATAATCATTTCCTGAACATGTGGTATGTTTCAGGCATTCTGGAACTTTCTAGCACTCTGCTAGGAAAATAGTTACTTTTCGTTGTATTGCTTTTCTTTCATTACAGAAAAACAGTCATTTAATACATTTTCGTATATGAGTTTTTAAATTTAAAACCATTTTTAAGCCCTCAAACTGACAGTATAATTTTTTAAATGACTAAATAAAAAGAATTATGATAGACAGTTTTACAGAGACTCTATCTTAGTACCCAGACTTTCCTTATTTTCTTCTTATGCACCAGCAATGAACCATCTGAGTGGTCAGAGACTTTATGGGAAAGTGCTTCGTGCTACACTGTCCAAACATCAAGCAGTTCAGCTTCCTCGAGAGGGACAAGAAGACCAAGGTCTGACTAAGGATTTTAGCAATAGTCCTTTGCATCGCTTTAAAAAGCCTGGCTCTAAAAACTTCCAGAATATTTTTCCACCATCAGCTACTCTGCATCTTTCCAACATCCCGTATGTATCTAATTAGTTACTATTCATTTAGATGATTAATAATCTACAGTATATGGTTTGGGGAGTAAAAACTGAAATTATTCTAACGTAGCAGTTGTCCTATTCACTAATTTCTCGTAAGATGATTTATTTGCCATCATGTCTTAAGAAGTTTATCTCTAACCATACACTATGAAAGTGAAAGATAGCAATGTTTTAAATTTTTCTTTCCAAACAGAGAATTAGCGCCTGTTAACTTTCAGTTATAGAATGGCAAAAATCTGTGCAGAAATATTCCACTGGTGTATACTTGTTCATCCTTTTGTATAAGTAAATAGTGACCAGCATAGCAAAATCAAATAATTTATGTATCTAAGAATTTGGTAAAACTGAATTCTCTATTTTTTACCTACAAGCTGCAAAGCCATATATATATCTAAAAGCTAAAAATTTTCTTGTAACCACTCTGTATTTAACCAGTGTTGTAGCAGACTTGTTCTTTAGTCATCATCTAACTTAGAGATCGACAAACTATAGCCTATGGTCCAAATCCATCTGTTTTTGTAAGGCCCATGATCTAAGATTGGTTTTTACATTTTCAAGTGGTTACGGAAAAACAAAAGAAAAAATTTTTGTGATTTGAGAAAATTACATAAAATTAAAATTTCACCTTCCATAAATAAAGTTTCATGGAACACAACCACATTTATTCATTTATGTATTAGCTATAGCTGCTTTTGAGCTATAACAACAAAGCTGAATAGTTACAACAGAGGCTGTATGGCCATCAGAGCCTAAGAAATTTACTGTATGGCCCTTTATAGAAAGCACCTGGCAGCCCCAGTTTTAATTCTTGAAATCCTTGACGTACAAAGGGGGCTGTGTTGGGCTTTCTCTAGTTGTGGTGAGCAGGGGCTGCTCTTTGTTGCAGTGTGCGGGCTTCTCATTGCAGTGGCTTGTTTGTGGCAGAGTGCGGGCCCAGTAGTTGTGGTACATGGGCTTAGTTGCTCCGCGGCATGTGGGATCTTCCCAGACCAGGGCTTGAACCTGTGTCCCCTGCATTGGCAGGCGGATTCTTAACCACTGCGCCACCAGGGAAGTCCCAAGTTGGCAATTTTATATAACTTTATATAACATGAAGAGGGATAAGCTTTGGGAAGGAAGGGTAAAAGCTGTGGGGTATAGTTGTGTGCGAGCACCTCTGTGAAAAGTTAAAGACTGAGGGAATGGAGAAGTGTACATTACTGGAATATTTCTGAGAATGAGAATGGGATTTGAATAGGAAGAGAAAATAATTATTCAAAATGCTGTTGAATGCCCAGGCTCCTAGCTAGTCTCCAATTAGGCTATATGGAGAAACCTTGAATCCGAATTGGGCAATGGCTCAAACCTCATGCCAGCCAGGCAACTGGAAGAGTCACTTGAGAAAAAAATCTAGAAATTTAGCACCTCATCACTACAGAGTCAGGGAGAGAGGCAACATATTTAAATACTAAAGCAGGCTCCCTCTTAAGTACATTTATCCAGGAGCTGGTCTCAAGTTGCAACCTGCATTGGACATGTAGGTAGAAGAGAGAAAAGACGTTAATACTTTTTTTAACCATCTGCCAAGCCTGGGCACTGTGCTGGTGTTTTACGTGTGTTACCTCATTTAATCTCCATAATCTTCTTTTAAAATTGTGGTTAAATACATAACCTAAGTTTTACCATTTTAACCGTTTTTGAGTGTACGTTCACATTAAGTACCTTCATAGTGTGCAACCATCACTTATATCCATCTGCGGATCCTTGTCATCATCTCAGACTGAAGCTCTGTACCCATTAAACAGTATCTCCTCGTTTCTCTCTAACCCCAGTCCCTGGTAACCACTATTCTACATTCTGTCTCTAGCAATTTATCCATAATAACATTTGGAGTAAAGGTCATTAGTTTCATTTTAACAATGAAAGTGAGAGACTCAGATTAAGTAACTTAAGAGTGACATACCAGGTGAATGAAAAATAGAATGTGAACTTATATCTGTCTCCTTACAGAGCCAATTATTGTTCTGTAACACCCTCCTTGCTGGGAGTTGTGAGATGAGGAAGAGTCTGCTTTTAGTCAGTTGACTCTCATGTGATAGACCACTGTATTAGTTATCTACTGCTGCGTAATAGATCACCCCAAAACTTAACAGCTTAACACAATAGTAGATGT